>NC_134875.1:125909233-126210483 GCF_049852395.1 Peromyscus maniculatus bairdii | reverse complement strand
TAGGACATTCACTTGAGTACATTCTAATAGTTTCGTATTAAACTTAATTTATAAAGGCAATTTTGCCTCATTACAGATACATGATGTTATAAGTAGCTAGATGCACCAAAATGCTTATCAATCCCTGGGGTAGGCTTGGGTTATTGTAACCAGTCTAGGCACGAATTTGTTAATGATGAGGTAGGAAATCACTTCTTTAAGTTTGAGATCAATCTTCTGAAGCTTAGAGAAAAAAAGTCTTGATTGCAAGTAATGGGGTATTTGGTTAAGGCTCCCAGAGCTCAGAGGTGAAAGTCACACAGGCATGGCATTAAAAGACCTGGGGTCTATGGTTTAGGAGCTTTTAAAGAGAAGATTTGAAGAATAGGTGGTTCACTCACAGAATACTTTACCATCATTTCTCCACTAAATGTGGTTGTTTCCAAATGGGGGAAAGAACTATTTAAAATGACATATTTTTTTTTTTAAATCCTCTCCGTTGCCATCTTATTTCGTAACTTTTTTTTTCTGTCTACTTTGCATTATTATGATAAATTTTCATGATATCTGGCTTGAGGTGTTCTAAAACAATGTTCAGAAGATAACATGAATATCTGATATATGTCTACAGCATTAAGACTGATAAATGTGCTTTAGAAAATGTTTATAGTCGCTTATATAGATGACTATGTATATCAGCTATTTCAGAGAAATTTCTGTCTGTTTCAGACTTGCTGTTTACAGGCAGATAATTTCTGAGACACAATAAGAAACTACTAATATGATGAGATGTATTTGCACTTTTTCTTGGCTGAGCTAGTGTATTAACTGAATGGGAAAGGTTGTGATGATAGAAAGGAAATTACAACTCATACTTGTTCTTCAGATAAAGAAATCACAAACAAGATAGGAAATGTTTTCTATGCTCCACATGTTGTGCTGTTAGTTTTCTTCAGTGCAAGACACAGGAATCAAAATAATTATTTGCAGAAATAATTTTTCTTGTTCCAGCTGGATCCAAAATTCATTTAATTAGAAAATTCATTTAATTAGTTCATTTAATTAGAAGTTAACTTAGAATTTTTTCCTTTTATGTGAAGCTGAGTTTTTTTTTCTCTTTCTTGTTACTTTTAAAGGAATCTAGGTAAAAATGGCCTGTCTAACAGTAACATTTTGTTGGATAAATGTCCGCCTCCAAGACCACCTTCTTCACCATACCCTCCCTTGCCAAAGGACAAGTTGAATCCACCTACACCTAGTATTTACGTGAGTCCGAATTGACTGACTACATATCAGCCTAACCAATGTTTACTTCTATTTGTCTTTTGTAAAAATCTTTTAGGTCAACATGGATACCCTTTAGCAAATATTATAGTTATCAGCAGTGGTGTGGCTATTTGGCAACAAAATAAGATACATTGAAAAAGATTTTATGATATTTTACAAATTCCTTCTCAGCTATTAACTTGATTATATTAGGAAATTGTGTTTTTGCTTTGTTTTGTTTGTTGTTGTTTCCTGTGCTGGAGAGTAAACTCAGGGCTTTGCACATTCTGGGCAAGTACTCTACAACATTGCTACTATACCCACAGTTTCTCTGTGATTATAGGCTGTATTAGAATAAGTGAAAAATACTTTCTCTGCCTTAATTTCGAGCAGTACTACTACATGGAACTATTTAACTTTTTTTTTTTTTTTAAGGTAAACTGGGTTTTAAATCTACATTAACATTCATTCTGTTTCATACATATAATAAAAGAAATACCTTCAAAGAAAGAAAAGCCAAAAAAAAAATAGTATTTTAAAAATGTGGTCATTGGAGCTGGAGAGATGGCTCAGCAGCTAAGAGCACTTGTTACTGTTCTAGAAGACCCAGGTTCAGTTACCTATAGCCACATGATATCTCCAACCATCCTTAACTTCAGTTGCAGGAGATCTGATGGCCTGTTCTGGCCTCCATTGGTACCAGGCACACACAGGCAAAGCATTCATATACATGAAATAAAAATTGATTTTTAAAGCCGGCATGCCTAGATTAAAAAAAAGAAAGAATATAATAGGTGGATACATGAAAATCTTTGTAAGCTATTTAACATATTTAAAACTATCAATTTTATTTCATAGGAATTAAAGCATCTGATAACAAGTTAAAAGTTGAATAAAAGCACTTCTTAATTGTGTTTTTCACAAATAAATCCTGCTACTACTGTATTAACTTCTTCCTTCTGCCTTCCCAAGTGAATGAAAAAAAAAGATTAAATACATACAAAGTTATGGTGATATAGTTGGAATGGTGTAGACAGAAGGTTTTTCTGGTCCTGCCAGGCCCCCGCAGTCTCATGGCCCGCTTATAAAATAATCACTCAACTTATATTATTTATAACTGGTCAGCCATTAGCTCAGGCTTATTACTGACTAGCTCTTACACTTAAATTAAACCATAATTCTTATCTGTGGTTAGCCACATGGCTTGGTACCTTTTCTCAGTTCTGCCTTGTCGTCTTTATTCCTCTGTGTCTGGCTGGCGACTCCTGATGCTTCCTTCCTCTTCCCAGATTTCTCCTTGTCTGCTTATCCTGCCTATACTTCCTGCCTGGCTACTGGCCAATCAGCATTTTACTTATCAACCAATAAGAGCAACACATATCCACAGCATGTAGAACTACATCTCACAGCAGGATGGTCTTACATCTTTGAAAATGATTCTTGAATTTGAGAAATTTTGATTTCTTCACTCTGAGTTTTTAAGCATATGATAAAATTCACCATTTCAACCCTTTCTGAGTATATAATTAAGTAGTGTTAAACGTACTCTTGTTGTTGTACAACCTATCTTGAGAACTTATCTGCCAGAGTGTCTACCCATGAACATCTCTTTTCCCTATCCCCTTAAGATCTGACGATCACAATTCTGTTTTCATAAATTTCACTACTTTGTATAATGGAATCACAATTATTTTCTATGACTAGCTTTTTTTTTTTTTTAAATCATGCCCTTAAAGTTAATCCACGTGACAGGATAATTGATCAGTCAGTTAACTTGGGTGATGGTGCTAGTGTTAGACTTAGTGTTTTGCACATACTAATGCTAATTTTACTACCATGCGCTGTCTCTTCCCTCAATAATTATTTCATTTGTTGCTTGGTTTTTTCCTGCTAGGGATGAATCCTGGCTCTTTAAGTAGTCTATCATTGAGTTGTATACTCTACCCTTTAGCAACTTCCAATCTTGCCTAATAATTTATTTACCTGTGTTCAGGAATAATGTTACATCAAGAACGTATGAAATCATACAGAATCTTTTTTCTTTTAAAGCTCTATCTATCTATCTATCTATCTATCTATCTATCTATCTATCTATCTATCTATCTATCTATCTATCATGTGTGCTGAACTCTGTATGTCTGCAGGAATAATGTTACATCAAGAACGTGTGAAATCATAGAATCTTTTTTTCTTAAAGATTTATTTATTCGTTCATTTATTTATTTGTTTGTTTATTTTGTATGCAGTACTCTGTCTGCATGACCAGAAGAGGGCACCAGATCTCAGTACAGATGGTTGTGAGCCACCATGTGGTTGCTGGGAATTGAATTCAAAACCTCTGGAAGAACAGCCAGTGCTCTTTAACTGCTGAGCCATCTCTCTAGCCCCAGAATCTTTTTAAGATTTGTTTTTCTTATTTTTAATTATGTGAATGGGAGATTAGGTACATTTGAGTATAGGTGTCCCCAGGAGCTGGAGTTACAGGTGAGCCACAGAGCTGGGAATCAAAATCAGGTCCTTCCTCTGTAAGAGCAATAAATGTTCATAACCACTGAGCCATATCTCCAAGCAAAACCAATTTTATTTTTGGTCAAAGGAACTCATTCTGTCGCTCTAGCTGACCTGGAACTCAGACATATGCCTACTTCTGCCTCCTGAGTACTGGGATTAAAGGTGACTGCCACCACTCTCAGCTTCTATATAGGATCTTTTAATTCTTTTAGTTTTGTGATTTTTCAATAGGGGCAGTATTGAAGATAAAACCTAGAGCCCCCTTGATGTCAGATAAACACTCTATCATGAACCTACAGCCCAGCCCATACTTTGTGCTTTCTTGCTCTCAGGTATGCTGTACTGAAGGCCTTATGGAGGATAAGCAAACTCTGCCAATGAGCTATTCTCCCTACCCACCCACTCCTGTTCCTTGTTTTTTCTTCCTTTTTAATATTTAAGAACATTTAAAGCACTTTGGTTTTGGAATTTAAATGTAATTTCTGCTACATAATTTGTTCAGCATGTAGTACACAAAAATATATATGGTTATCTACTGTCTAGTCATAATTAAAATCAAAATGCAAAAATACTAGAAAATAGAAAAGACATATGAACACATGAAATAAAATATTTAGATTGATAGGCAGTGAATCTGAGGCGTAACTTAAATATTAAAGTTAAAAACTGTGTTTTCCTGAGTTCTAACCACATATTTTAATTTTAATTTACAGTTGGAAAATAAACGTGATGCTTTCTTTCCTCCATTACATCAATTTTGTACAAATCCAAACAACCCTGTTACAGTAATACGTGGCCTTGCTGGAGCTCTTAAATTAGGTACGCTTTGAGTAAAAAGAAAATTGTATTCTATATATGCTGTCTTTTAACCTTTTAAAGCATCGGTAGAGGGTTTTGTTATCACCCACCACCACTTACATGTACATGTATTTCCATTCTAATATGGATGGGGGAATCTTGATTATTTTTACTTGATGTCCAGATTGGAATGAATAATGGTGATGGTATTGGTTGCTGGCAATTTAAGAGTAGTTTTTTATTTTACCTTTTTTTTTTTTATCTAATTATATAATAGTGGCTTATGTTTACTACTAGGAGAATTTTGAATATAAAATGTACCTGAAATTTGGTATACTCATCAAATACTGTACTATAGCCCTATTGGTATTTGCTAACCCCTACAATATTCAGTACAAGAAAGTCTTGACTCTTTCTTTGTTGGAATAACATGAGCATTGGGTATGCCCAGGCCTTCAAAGTATATAGACGACCTGATCAGTTTTTAGGGGAGTGGATATATTGCTATAAAATGCTTTCTCTTTAAAAAAAAAAGGGGGGGGCACGTGGTGGATGCATTTTTGTTTTGTTTTGTTTTTGCTGACTTCTTTTTTTTATTTGTGGCTTACTTATAATAAAGACCTTGGACTTTTCTCTACTAAAACTTTGGTGGAAGCTAACAATGAACATATGGTAGAAGTGAGGACACAGTTGTTACAACCAGCTGATGAAAACTGGGACCCTACTGGAACCAAGAAAATCTGGCATTGTGAAAGTAATAGATCTCATACTACAATTGCTAAATATGCTCAGTACCAAGCCTCCTCATTCCAAGAATCATTGAGAGTAAGTGTTTGCTTCTTAGAGATTATTTTTAGAGATTTAAAAATTATTTCATTTCATAGTTTTGAAAGTAAATATCAGATTATATTATCTTACATAAAACACCTTGTAAGTGTTTATTTTAAGCAAACCTATGAGTTGATTCAGTAAATATTCTTCACAGAGGAAATTACTGTGTAGTAAGATGTTTTCCAGGTTATGTGGGATATTTATCTTAACTAAAGTACTGTGGAGGCTGTTGTGTGTGTTATAGGATATTTATCAGCATCTGTGTCTTTTTCAAAAACACTTAATAGACATGCCACATTTCCTGGAAGACAAAATTGCTCCTTATTGAGAATTACTAATTTGGGGGCTACACCTGTCTTGAGTTTGCTTTATGTTTGAAGAATTTTTCATCTTGTACATTTGGATTTATTTTTTTTTTCTTCTGCCAGATCAGGTAGACCACTCTTTCAGGAAGTATTATTGTTCTTCCTTCCAGTCTTAGTTCACTAAAGAGTGCTGGGGAAGGGGTAGAAATAGAGAGGAATCATTTCAACATATATAGAAATCTTAAAATCTAAAACTTAAAAGTAATCAAAATTATTATTAAAAGCCCCATATAGGTCTTATCTAATTGAAACATTACTAAAATCATGTAATATAAAATCATGTATAATGAGAACTTTGTGAGTTCTACCACAAAAATGGAGATAAAACATCCACAAAAGTGAGTTCTTTAAAATATTACTCTACTACTGCTTTGTGCACAGGAAATTTAATTTACTAGATTTGCTTATCTCTTTAAAAATATTTAAAATGTTTCTCTGAGTTCACATTTTCAGTCCAGACAGCAGTTTTACATGAAATTATATATTTGAGTTACTGTCTTAGGTAGGGTTTTTGTTGCTGTGATGAAACACCATGAGAAAAACAACTAGGGGAGGAAAGGGTTCATTTGGCTTATACTTCCATATCACTGTTCATTACCAAGAAAACCAGGACAGGAACTCAAACAGGGCAAGAACCTGAAGGTAGGAGCTGATGCAGAAGCCATGGAAGGGTGCTGCTTACTGGCTTGTTCCTCGTGGCTTGCTCAGTCTGCTTTCTTATAGAACCCCAGACTACTAGCCCAGGGATGGCACCACCCACAATGGCTGGGCCCTCCCCTATCAATTAGTAATTAAGAAAACACCCCACAGCCTGATCTTACAGAAACATTTTTCAGTTGAGGTTCCCTCCTTTTAGATAACTCTAGCTTATGTCAGGTTGACATAAACTAGCCAGTTCCACTGTCCTTTTCTACAATCCTACAAAGGAAATCCATCTAATGAAATCTGTGCTACAACTTGCATTGAGTTACAGTGAATTACATCAGTTTTCTCTCCCTGCAAATGGAGCTAGTATGAGAATTTGTAGTTTAGTGGTATGGAGGAAAGATTCACCAGATATGTGCAATACTAAGCCTTTTTAAAAATGCCTTTTACTAATTTTTAGGAAGAAAATGAGAAAAGAAGTCACCATAAAGACCACTCTGATAATGAATCTACATCATCAGATAAGTAAGTCATTTTTCATTTCCATTTAATATTTCAGTTTAAAAAATGTGCTGATAATTTTTCATCTTTCTTTTTAAGTTCTGGGAAAAGGCGTAAAGGACCCTTTAAAACCATTAAGTTTGGGACCAACATTGACCTGTCTGATGACAAAAAGTAAGTCCTTGTAATATAGTTCTGTGAACTGATGCAAAGAAATGTCCTTTCTCTGATTGAGAATTGTTTACAATTTCTTCTATTTTGTTCCTTATCATTATAATTTTTCTAAATTTAGATGAGATGAAACTAAATAATTTTACTAGACTTTACAGTTAAATTATTTTTTTTAACTTAAGACTGTTATATGCTTTTTTTTTTTTTTTTAACTAATACCCTAACTGTATGGTAGTTAATTTTTCATTTATGTTCTAGGTCTATAACTTTAATACTGTTTTTCATTGGAAAGTTAATTTAGACATTCCATTGTTTCATATGTGAAATTAAAGTACTTATGGATTTGTTTTTTCTGATTGGAATGTAAGAGCTTTGAAGAAATATATAACTTCCACAAATATTTATAGCAGGGCTTTACTCTTTTTTCTTTATAGGTGGAAGCTTCAGCTACATGAGCTGACTAAACTTCCTGCTTTTGTGCGTGTTGTATCAGCAGGAAATCTTCTAAGTCATGTTGGTCATACTATACTGGGCATGAACACAGTTCAGCTATACATGAAAGTTCCGGGAAGCAGAACACCAGGTAAATTTTATTAATATATCATAAAAGATGAAACATGTAAAGGGAATCAGAATCTTTTCCATTTAAAATGAATAGAACTAAAAGGATTATTCTTCTTATAAGATTTGATGCTTTTAACAGGGCTTAGGTCAAGATTTTTTTTCCCTTTGATATCTTTCAAATCTAATACTAATATTTTGTTCTTAAAAAGTTCATTAGAGCATCCTGTAGCCCAACAACTGTTGTTCCTGCATACTTCTAAGAATGGCAGGGGTACAGTGTTTCCTAACCGTTTTTTAAATCACACTCATAAATAGATGTACTTATTTTATATCATGGCCTAGTGCATATCTTGTATATAACAACAGCTTCACTTGAAAAGTACATTTTCCATTTCTATTCCATTCTGTTTAGTTTTAAAAAGAAACTGTGGTACAATCCTCTGGTTAGGTTGCAACCAAGTTTCAAAAGCGCTTGATATGGAGCAATTACTAGGTTTTGCCAGTCATCTCCTTTCTTTGAATTGTTTTCTTCATGTCAAGTGATTTAATTTTCAGCTCTTGTGTTTCTATCACTAATATATTATCTTCTTCGGGGCCCATGGATTGACATGAAATTTCAGAGTAATGTTTTGAAATATGTAGCAATCACCATAATCCTAGCATCAATGAATTAGTACAATGAATAAGTACAGTACTCATAAGAAATAAAGTACCTATAGGTTGCATATCTCTGTTACATGTTTCAGTCTTTTACTTGAAGTAAACATAGCTTAAAATCCAGGAGTGCTTCCTTTCTTTGCCACCTTAATGAACCATAGCTTAAGAACCATTTCAAAATAGGACCATGTTTCTTCTGACTAAAAGATTATTACTTCCTATCTCTGGCTGTCCAGATGAATCTCCTTTGTAGAATATATAATTCATCTTTGGAGATCTAAGATCTAAGAATGAGTGTTATTAAACCAACAAACAACACAAATTGTTCCCTGGGGGAATCTTATGTACAGCCAATATTAGAACCATTGATTGTAGCTTTAGTCTCATGTCATTTGACAACTAATTCTGTATACTATACATAGTTTGAGAAAGGACAAAAAATTGTGGCATGAATGGCAAGAGAACCATGTTCTCCTTTCTGCTCCATCATTAGACAGCAATATAAATATTAGGGAGCAATCTAAATACTGTTTTTCTTCAGTCTTTAGTATCAGATTGATTGTACTTTGAAAACCATCCAATTTGAACTATTTTCTGCAAGTAATATGCCCTAGTTGAAAAGAATCTTTATTATAAATCTTAGGATAAAACAAAAATGAAGAATATTTGTCACTTGTGCCTATACTGTTGTGAATATTTTTTGAATATCTTATTACATTTATTGTGTATGCCAACATATGCTTGCACAAGCCTGCATGTATGTGCCTTAGCACACATGTGGAAGTCAATTTCTGTCCTTTTACCGTGTAGATCTAGAGGATTGAACTCTGGTTGTTCTGCTTGATTAATAGCAAATATTTTTATGTGCTGAGCCATCTCACTCCACACTGGATTCCCATGCCTCATCTGTCCATTTGTACATTTTAATTTGGTGGGGTACATCAGAAGGCTCTGAAAAATACACTAAGTACGTGCACTAGAAATCTTAACATTTTGCTATCTTCTTTAAATCATTTTTAATATTAGTTTAAAAATAGATTCTGTACATGAGAGAAAATGTGATACTTGTCTTTCTTAAGCCTGCCCACGCCATGTAGCATAATAATCTCCGATCCCATCTATTTTCCTGTAAGTGTTGTAATTTCATTCTTCTTACATCTGAGTAAAATTCATGCTGTGTATGTGTACCACAGTTTCTTTTATTTCATTTATCTAGGATAGTTTCATGTTTAGGCTATTCTGAACAGTGTGGCAGTCAGCATGAACATTATTTCTGTGTTATCTTGGCTTAAATTGTATCATACAGAAGTTGTGCTTGTAAAGTTTTTGAGGAATCTTTATACTGATTTCCATAGTGGCCATATTGTTTTACATTGCCACCAGAAGTGTGTAACAGTTCCTCTTTTCCCTACATCCTTACCAGGACTTTTTTCCTTTGTTTTGTTGATACTCTGTTTGGGTTTAGAGACAACAATTTCAATGCACTTTTAATTTTGCATTTTCCTGATGTCTGAGGATGCTAAGCACTTTTTCAAATATTTATTTGCTATTTATATTCCTTCTTTTGAAACCTTAGTTCATTAGCCCATTTATTGGATGAGGAAGAAGAGGAGTTTAATATTTTTGGTTCTTTATAGATTTCTACATAGTAATCCACTATATGATATGTCGTTGGTAATGGTTTTTCTCCCATTCTCTCAAAGGAATTATCTGAAGAATTTTTTTTAGGTGTCCAATAGAAATATGCAAATTATAATAATTTTAGAAGTCATTTTGATACATTAAAGTAGGAAAAGGTGATTGAAGTTAATTTTGCCCTATAATATTCAAAGTATAATCATATATAATCAATACAAAATTACAAAGATGTTTCACAATTTTTTCATACCAAGTATTTGAAATCCAGTGTATACTATGCAATTGCTACCACTTCCAGCTCACATTTTAAAGAGTTTTTGGTATTAGATGGCATGGTCTTACAAGAAATGTATATAATTTAATCAGTATAAGAAAATCACTTTGTGTGTCTTTGTACAAATAATTGTTCTAGTGTTACATTAATACAAGTGTTAGCTGTTTTTGCTTACTTTACAATCAGGCATATATATTTTAAGCTACAAGGTTGTGCTCAGGCTTTACTCTTAAAGAATTTTATATAGATGATTCAAGTTTTAGTAGCTCTGACTGTGACTAGAGCTCATTTTTATTTAGAATGCATACTATAGGACATCTCCAAATAATCTACCATTATATTGCTTGCCCTGAGATAGATGAAACAATAAGCCTTTGCCTCAGTTCTTTGGTAGAATCCACAGGTAGGTGAAAATAAAGTATAATTCCTTGGAAACTAAGTTTACTTTCCTCCATCTAGAATAAACAGGGGCCAGGACACCAGAAATACAAATTTTAAGTCTTTTAAGTTCATCACTTAGCCAGCAATGCAGAAAAGGCAAGATATAAAAGTACTATACTACAAATGTCTACTAGCTTTAACTTATGCCTTTCTTTTGGTCAAGTATTTATTTCATGGCAGTAAACCTATGTTTATCTCCCTGAGTTCTGATACAGTTGATCTTCATGTATGGAGAGAGGAGGAAGATCTATTTTGCCATTTTTTTGCTGGCACCAGTCCTTGAGAGTAGCTGTTTTAGTTTTTATTATTCTTTAAGGACTTGTTTTATTATTTTTAATTGTGTGTGCAAGTGCCCATGGAGGCCAGATCCCCTTGGAGCCACATGATGTGGTTTCTAAGTTCAAACTCAAGTCCTCTGAAAGAGCAGCATAGACTCTTACCTTCCGAGCCATCTCTCTCGCCTATAGCTATGTTTTTAAAACCAGGCTTTGTTCACAGTGAAAAGAAAAAAAGTAATAGCATCTATAACTAATATATATTGTTTATTAGACACAATTCTAATCGTTATTTCATTCATCTTCAAAATAACAAATATATAGAAATTGTTAATACTTATTCTTATATATAAGGAAAGTGAACTGAAGATGTTTTAACAGCTTGCTTTGGTTAATGTTACAACTGAGCCAGCAACCTATCAGAGCCTAAACTGTACTTTGCCTTCCATGTTAGCCTTTACTGAATAAGTTAGGAGTAGTTGACCAAACTCAGTCATAAAGCCAGACTCAACACTATAAACAACTGAATCTTTAACATTCTCTATTTAACATTTGAAAGGTTTAATGTCTAAAGACACGTTTTCTGTAGAATCAATATTATGTTGATTTATTTTTCTTTTCATCCTTTAGGTCATCAAGAAAATAATAACTTCTGTTCAGTTAATATAAATATTGGCCCAGGTGACTGTGAATGGTTTGTTGTTCCTGAAGGTTACTGGGGTGTTCTGAATGACTTCTGTGAAAAGTAGGTTTCCAAACTGAATTTTATTTAAACATAATTATTATAAAACAGTAACTGTAAAGGACAACTTACCAAACTGGATAGCCTAATGTGGACATATAGTCAGCTTTTAGTTACCATTTAGTGGGAAAATTCGTTTAAGTGATTCCAAACCTATTATTTTATGTTATGAGAAAACTTACAGTAAAGGTATAATGAAACCACTCTGAAATACAGTAGTAGGCATGAGTTTAGAGGTTAGGAATTTTCAGTTATTGGTTTCATTTTTTTAAATAATATATTAAAATACTTATTTAACAGGCATGTATTCTAAGAAAAAAATATTTCGTCAATGTTTTTAGAAAGTGAAAGAAATTCTGTAAGTGAACATACTTATCATTAGGAATAACTCAAGCTTGAACATAATACTCTTTGCCATGTCATCATGATATAAATTCTTTTTAAAACTGGCAACTTTTCCTGTAAAGGCTTTTTATAAAATTTAATTAAGTGCTTCAGGTTTTGCTTTTCTAATCAAAGAAAGTTTTTTTTTAAGAAACTAGAAATAGTCATCCTTTATTTATGTGTTATGTCTTAAAGAGTTCTTTGAATGCTTTTTAATTGATTTAAATTTAATCTCTCTAGTTAGAACTGTGTTCTTTTTTTTCTAAAAGGCACTCAATTATGCAAGCTTCTGGTATTTTCATTTAGTAATATAATTAGAAAATTATAAGTTAAAAGCACAAATAATTAGCATATATGGTATTTTGCCCCCATTTCAGTTAAATGTAGGGGGAGAGGCTACTGAAAGTATGTATATATGAAATTTGAAAACTAATTATACACATATTCCTTATACTAACATGTAATTTCTAACTTTGCTTTAAAAATCTTTGCTGTAGCCGGGCAGTGGTGGTGCACGCCTTTAATCCCAGCACTCGGGAGGCAGAGCCAGGGGGATCTCTGTGAGTTTGAGGCCAGCCTGGTCTACAGAGTGAGATCCAGGATAGGCACCAAAACTACACAGAGAAACCCTGTCTCTAAAAAAGAAAAAAAAAAAAAACTTTACTGTAAATATATGGACAATAATGACATCTATCATAATTGAAAAAAAATTTAAAGACCCTAATTTTTTTTTTAATTTAGAAAGATAATCACCTTATATTGTCTTCGCTAACACTTAGGTTTCATTCAATGCCAGAAAACTAGATAAAGAATTTTACAAATTCAAATGTATTGTTGAAATAACTTAACTTGTTCTACTTTATACCATGCATTATAGTCTTGTTGATTAATTAAGGTTGTTTGCCTGCTTTTAGTTAAAAAGTTTTCTCCATTTTTATGATGGTACTACAATACTGAAAAAAGGTTAAAATTTGTGTTAATAGCCTTTCTCTCTCTCTCTCTCTCTCTCTCTCTCTCTCTCTCTCTCTCTCTCTCTCTCTCTCTCTCTCTCCTCCCCTCCCTCCTTCCTTCTCTTTTTCTTTCTTTCTTTCTTTCTCTCTCTCTTTCTCTCTCTTCTCTCTCTCTCTCTCTCTCTCTCTCTCTCTCTCTCTCTCTCTCTCTCTCTCTCTCTCTTTCTTTCTTTCTTTCTTTTTTTTTTTTTTTTGCTTTATAGGGAACTGTATTTGCACAGCCAGCCAGTCCAATCTCTTTGCAGTTAGGCTGTCATTAGTAGTGTGTTCTAGAGAGTTTCTGAGAGTGGCCTGACATTTCACATTTTGTCAGAGAAAAAACTTAGAACTTGAGGGAGTCGTCTTGTTTTCTCCTTCTACCATTCGAGACTCAGGGATCAAACTCAGGTCCTCAGGCTTGGTGGCAGGTACTTTTACTAGCTGAGCCATCTTGCCAGCCCTGAATTTTTTTAAGGAATTAAAAAAGGAAAAAGTTCCAATTTAGGTCAAGGATTTTTCTCATAAAATCCTGGATAATAGATAGTTTACAGATTATATGGTCTCTGTTACGATTGTCATTGTAATACAAATTCAGCCATTGGTCATATGTCAATAAATGGTAATGTCTATCTTCTAATAAAGTTTGCTTATAAAATGTCATCAGGTCCATACTTTGTCAACTTTTATAAAATTAAACGTATATCTTCATATAAAATTTTAAGCAAATATTTCCACTGAGTTCTTCCCCCAAAATATAAGATTTGAAGTGGATAATTGAAATGTATAAAATTCTTTTATAGGAAAAGTTACTGTATAGTTTTTCTAAAGTACTTCATCTTATGATGAATAACCTGCAAAATATTAAAATAGAAGATTAGTAATAGGATCTATAGAATGTTTACAAAGTGGTGGTCATAGTAGTAGTCACAGTTATTGTGTGTACAAGTGTTTTCAACTGCCTAGTTTTAATTAGCTGATCTTTCAAACCATATAGAAGTTGACAAATTGTACCCCCTTTCCTCCTTATGAGTCAAAGCAGCAGTAGAGACCCTTTCTCAGATTGAGTGGAGTTTCTGATGTTTAAATAGTGTTGTTGTTGATGAATGTGAATGAATTCATCTCCATCCTCTGTCTTTTAGGGATTTCCAGGTACTGTAGGAAGAAAAGGGTTCATTCTCTAAAAGTGGGGTGGGGGCTTAATGAAATGAAATTAGAAGTAACAGTATGTGCTACTTGAGAGTAACTACAGATTCCATTTGAATCCTGAAGAAATAAATCCATGCTAGTGATGCTATCTTTAGATAAGTCTTTCTATACTATACTATAATTAATTTCACTCTTTATATACATTCAGCAATTTTATTACACTATCAGTTAAGCTTTATAGAAATTAATTATCATTAAAAAACCTTTCAACATTCTTGTTTTATAGAGTCCTTGATCCATTTCCTCTGTTGCTCTTATTTCAGAAATAATTTGAATTTCTTAATGGGTTCTTGGTGGCCCAACCTTGAAGATCTTTATGAAGCAAATGTTCCAGTGTATAGGTTTATTCAGCGACCTGGAGATCTGGTCTGGATAAATGCAGGCACTGTTCACTGGGTTCAAGCTATTGGCTGGTGCAACAACATCGCTTGGAATGTTGGTCCACTTACAGGTATTTTAAAAGAATATGCTTGAATAAAGATTTAACCTTAAAAAATAATAATAATAAATGTATTTTTTTCTTTAGAAGAAATTGTCTCCTTTTTAGTATAAGTTTTTAGTATAAAAGTTAACTATTGAGAATCTAAAACCATAAATCCTTAGCAAATGAAAGGTTTATATACATGGAAGATAAACTTGTAATTTTTAGAATCTTTGATTTTGTTTTATAAAATGGAGAAAAAAACTAAGTAAAAATACATTCTTTTAGATTTTCCTTTTTTTGTCCTGTATTATGTTTTATGAAATACAGTTTGAATTATGGTTATCCTCAGGCAATATTTCCTAGAGATTAAGAATGTGGCCTTTGGAGCCAGAAAGACCTGGATTGGGACTAGGACTTGACTTTTCTAAGTTTGGGCAAGTTACTTAATTTTTCCAATTCTTGATTTCTTCATCTGGTGATGGTAATAAAATCAATAAGGATATGCTAAGAATTAAATGAGATAATGGATAAAAAATTAGTTAAACACAATGCCTGGCACATGATAATAGCAGGCACTCTGTATATGATTACTACTGATATTATTGCCATAATTATCACAAAACAAAAATTTTTTTTTTTTGTAAGCCAGGCAGTGGTGGTGCATGCTTTTAATCCTATTACTTGGGAGGCAGAGACAGGCTGATCTCTGAGTTTGAGGCCAGCCTGGTCTGTAGAGTAAGTTACAGGACAGCCAGAGTTACACAGAGAAACCCTGTCTCAAAAAAAGAAAAAAATTTTTTGTAGTGCTTTGAAATTTTCATGAGGTGATAATGATTATCTTTACATCTTTTGATAGTTGTTTTTTTTTTTTTTTTTTAAATTTTTCTCCCCAGCCTGCCAGTATAAGTTGGCAGTGGAACGGTACGAATGGAACAAATTGCAAAGTGTAAAGTCAATAGTACCCATGGTTCATCTTTCCTGGAATATGGCACGAAATATCAAGGTTTCAGATCCAAAGCTTTTTGAAATGATTAAGTAAGTGCTTTTTAAAATTGCTGTACTGAATTCTTGGGCGGGGGGGTGGGGGGGTGGATTGTTAACTGTCAAATAATTTTCCCCCATAGAATTATGTTAACATTGAAACAAGATGATCCAGAAGTCTAGCAAAATATTAGAATCTGCTTGTTAAAATACAGTTCCTTTCCAAATAGCCCACTATGGTTTCAAAAGGAATAAAGTTATAAATTGTTCTACAGCAGAAGATTCAGTTTCTAATGCTTTCCCACTTTTCTCTGAACTACTGGATTTCTTAATAGAATTTTAAGTGTAA
Organism: Peromyscus maniculatus bairdii; assembly: GCF_049852395.1. Taxonomy (NCBI): domain Eukaryota; kingdom Metazoa; phylum Chordata; class Mammalia; order Rodentia; family Cricetidae; genus Peromyscus; species Peromyscus maniculatus. The sequence continues at coordinate 126,194,492 of NC_134875.1, read as the reverse complement.
TATTAAATGTCTACTTTTAGTCAGTGAAGGAAGAATATCACAGAATAATTGTTGTTACAGAGAAGTTAGTATAGGGAGTTGCCTAAAATGTCAGTTTTTATTATCTTATAATTGTTCACCATATTTTAGCTGTTTTAAACTTTATATGTTTGTATAAATTCTTATCTTAGTTTGAATGTGTATATATACTAGTAACCCATTGTCAGGTTCTACTTTGAAGTAATATTTTCAAACAGTTTTTTAAAATAATAATGTAAGTTTCACTCCCCAGAAACAGGGAATTCTGGTTTATATATAATATATATATATTATGGCTGGGGTGATGGTAAATCAGTAAATTACCCAAGTCAAAAGCTGAATATGGCAGCTGGTGTCTCAGCACTTGTGGGCAGAGACTGCCAGAATTCTGAAGTTCATTGGTCATTAGCCCAGCTAAATTGATGAACTCCAGATTCATTGGGAGATCCTGTCCCCAAATATAGGTGGAGAGACATTTGAGAAAGATACCTGACATCAACATGCATGTGTACCAGCACATGCAAAAATACATACAAAGTGTTCATACACACAAGATATATGGGAAATGATGGGTTTAACTGGGTCCTTTATTTTTTGAAAAACTTTTAAACACTGAATATGTATCAGAGAAGTTATAATGTATATTTCCTAAGTTTATTTGACTAATCTCTTTTACAGAATTGGCCTCAAAACTTCATTTTGACATGTTCTGCTTTACACTTACTGATATTTTGCTATAGTATATATATATTAAGTACTTCTCATGCAGGTATAACAATATAGTATGTGCTGTTTTCAAAATACTGTCTTTTTAAAATAATCTTAGTTATTTAAAATGATTTAAAACCTAAATCCAAATTTTATGTGTAGGCAAGGTAATATGTCTGAACTCTCTTATAGCAGTCTTTTATCATTTGCACTATTTTACCTCATCCTAGGACCAGGTAAAATATATATGAAGATAAAAAGGAACAAAATCAAAGCATAAAATATAATGTACTTATCATGCCTTTACAAATTGGATAGTAGGCACCATACTCACCATATGCGCATACTTGATCATGCCTGGGCCTTGTCTTACTCATTTAAGCTATTATGTCTCAGAATAGTTACTTTGCTTAAAATAGCAAATTTATTGCTTACTGATCGTTTGGTTTTGGTGGGTAGAGGTATTGACCATGTTGAATAACTCAGATTATCAAAAGGTAAAGAGATGATTTAATTATTTACTAACATTTGTTCTTTTTGCTCTTGAAATGGGATATCACCCTGTATCTCAAACTGGCCTGGAACTTACTATGTAGTCCAGTATGGCAATGAACTCTTCTTAGCAATTCTCCTATCTGCCTCACCCTCTTGAGTTCTAATGATTTACAGGCATGAACCACCACTGATGAGACAGTATAATTGAAAAAAGCTGTTAAGTGATATCTATGTAGATTGGGTAGTTCATTCCATTCCATTTTGAATTGATTAGGGTTTTATAATTGGAAACAGATTTATAAAAGTCATTAAGGTGTAATTCCTACTTAGCACAGTAGTCCTCTCTTTTAACATTTATAATTTATGGTTATCCAGCAGCTTCTTGAAAATTCTCTTTAGTTTAAATGTTTTATAAATTGGTTTAAAATTTACCTGCTTTTTTTCTCAGTTCTTTAAATATAATTAAATTAGGTTTGAAACCTGTTCAAGAACTGTTTGAGAACCAGTTGTATTACTAAAGGACATACAGTGGTATAAAGATAAATTTGCTAATTTTGCAGGGCATAATAAGTTGGACTTTCTTTGGACCGCCAGTTCCCTAATAAGACATGGAGACTTATCAATTATGAAAGCTTGGCTTTAGCTTAGGCTTGTTCCCAACTAACTCATAACTTAAATTAACCCATTTATATTAATCTACATTCTGCCATGTGGCTCATTACCTCTCCTCCATACTGTATGACTGACTCCCTCCACAGCTCACTGGCGAATATCGCCTCTCTTCATCCCAGAGTTCTTCTCTTTCCTGAAATCCTTCCTATCCTCTCTTGCTTAGCTATTGGCTTTCAGCTCTTTATTAAACCAATCAGAAGGTGCCTAGGCAGGCAAGGTAAAATAGCGACACATCTTCACACAGTGTGATCAACTATCCCTCAACATTCTGGTGCTGTAATAGGAAGAGACTACCATGCAGGAGGTCTGAGAGGTGATGTATTTATAGGTATAAGATACAATAGAAAAATATTTGGGTAGAGATGGTAAGAATGCTACTTTTACTAAAGGCATGAGGGGAGATACATGAGACTCAAGGTGGAATCTGTGCTTACACCTGAATAATGAGGAAAAGTGCTGACTACTGTGATAAAAAAGACCAGTGTGACTAGAGCCAGTGTAAAAAGAAAAGTGATAGTGATTAGATCAACGTAACAAAATGAAGTTTGTCCATGAACTTTTGGGACATGGTAAGAAGTTCATATATTGGTTCTAAATATTGATGCTCACCATCAGAGGGTTTTAAGCAGGAAAGGAAGATGTTTCAGCTCCACTATAAGAAAATAGACACGGTTGTTTTGTGGGGAACAGAATCCGAAAGGCAAGGTTAGGTTTATCCTCTTTCTTCTCTTTATTGTTGTGATGTCTTGCGCACCTGTATTTACCTGTTTTCCATTTTACGTGGCACTACAAAATGTCTAATTATCTGGCTCTTGATTGCATTCCTCATTAAATTAAAAATTCTGCTCCCAACTTGGATCACCAGATGTGATTAAGAAGCTTTTTTTGTAATTTTACCAATTGAAAGTGGTAACCACCAGTATAAGCCTCTTAGCCTTGCTTCATAAGATTCCTTTAACAATGCATTAGTCATTGCTATAAAGTACACTTTTTACCAACCAAACATCTTGCTTTCGTATAATAAATATTAACGATCTTTTGTTTGATGACTGACTACAAGCTCTGGGCTACTCACTGAAGATTTAGTTTAGTTAGTACACATAAGTAAACAGAATGAAAGAAGTACAATAAGTCCATTGGAGTCTTCCAGAGTCTAGGAAAGTTCTTTTAACTGTACGTTCTCCTGAGTTCAATCCCCAACATTGCCAAAACACAAAAAGAAGCTATGTGTTCTAGGGAGACATATAATTTGTATAAACATTGAAAATATAGACAGGATGAGAATGGCACCTAAAGTCAACTGTCTTACTTATTTTTCTATTGTTGTGATAAAACACCAGGACCACGTCAACTTATAAAAGAAATCATTTAATTTTGGAAGCGTGGCAGCAGGCAGGTGCTGGAGCAGTAACTGAGAGCACACATCTCCATCCACAAGCACAATTGTGGCAGAGAACTAACTGGGAATGGTGTGGGCCACCCCTCCCTACCCCGCAGTGACATACCTCCTCCTCCAACAAAGCCACGCCTCCTAAACTTTCCCAGTTCCACTAATTGGGGACCAAACATTCAAATATATGAACCATTGTTATTTAAAAACACAAACTTAATACCGCATCCAGGGCACCATCAGAAAAACACTTTGTTTTATCTGTAAATGGACCAGTAGGAAAGCACTTCTAAATGAGAAGAAGGTTCAGAAATGATCTCAGCAAAGACATACAAGAGTATTCAGGACAAGCATATTAGGGAATTCAGAATTTTGGGATTTTTAAAAAGGCAATAGATAATTTTACCTTCTCTGCAAAGTCTATCACAATGTCCTAGAATAAAACACATAGACTATTTCTGTAGTAAAACATATGCTAGTCATTGTGATGAGCTAAGTGAAATCTCCAAATAATTCCAGGTTAACTTTCAATACCAAATGAGTTTATGAAAAATTGGGATATTAATAATATGCCATTATAGACTTGTATTTGCTTTTTTAAAATTGAACAGTCTAATTATTCATGGGCTTCCCTTCCAGAATAAAAGTTAATACAGACAATGACATGCAGTTTTCACAGTAGCAAAAATTATCTCAAAAGTGATATGTATAATTATTACCCAATACTCATACTGAGCAATAGATTACACTGCTAATAGAAATAACCATTAAGAAATACTTTTCAGAAAGACCTTTCTTTTCCATTGTTTGCTTTTTTACCCTTAAATTTGTTAGTGTTCTTTTTTTCCCTGAAAAAAAAAAAAACGAACTTATTCATATAATAAATTCTGAGCATGCTTTTCCTTTTCCCCAACTCTTCCACCCCTCCGTCCACCCAATTCCATGCCCTTTCTTTTCTCTAAAAAAAGAAGAAACACACCCCCTGCAGAAACAGAAACCAAAATATATAAGCAAAAAGCTAGTAGGACAGAAAATGCCCAAGCAAAGCAGTATGAGACAAAAAGTCTACAAAAATACCACTGAGTTGAATTTGTTTTATATTGTCTATCTACTGCTGGGCATGAGGTCTACTGTGAAGTATAGTTAATATACCCAGTGAGCCTTCATTGGAGAAAACTAATTTTACCTTTGCCAGGTGGGTATCAATTGTAGATAACTTTTTGATTAAGGGTGGGAGACTGTGTCCACTTCTCCCTTTCAGTGCTAGGACCATGTTTGTCTTGAATGTGTGTGTGTGTGTGTGTGTTGCCGGTCTTTTGAGTTCATAGGTGCACCAGCCAGTCCTGTTTATATCTGGAAGACACTGCTTCCTTTGAGTCATCTATCCCCTGTGGCTCATACAATCTTTCCCTGAGCCTTGAGGGATTTGATGAAGACATCCCATTTAGAACTGAGTATAGCAAAATCTCTCATTTTCTGCACATTATTGAGTTGTGGGCCTACTGTGTTCCCATCTACTACAAGAGGAAGCTTCTCTGATGGCTGAGCAAAGTACTGGTGTTTGGGTATAGCAGAATGCCATTAGGAGTCATTTTGCTGCTATATTCCTTTAGCAAAAATATTTGATTTTCCTCAAGGCCAATGGCCTGTCCAGTCTCAGATAAACCTGTATTTGAACTGAATAGGTTAGTAATAAGAAATGATGGTATTGCTTGGTGTAATCTACTAGTTACTTATCATTTTTAGAAGGAATTGCCTATATTCTTTAAATAAGTCAGCATCACTCATGATTTTAAAATACACTCATTCTGTTTCAGTTTTCCAAGTAAGTGATTGAAATATTATCTTGATTACTTGACTCATTTCATAAAGCAATGAACTTGACTTGAAATGATCATGACCAAACACCTCACGAAAATTTTATTGGGAAGACCATAAATAACATTCTGTTGATTTCATTGAACATTTAAATGAATAGAACCTTTTCTGCTACATATCCCATATACTACAAATGAAATTTGTTTCTCCTTCCTTAGACCATGCTTAGGTAAGCTTTCTTAGGTTTTAACTTTTTTAGTAGTAGAAGAGTATATATTAAAACAGACTTGATGTTGATAACATATTCTAATGAGAAGTCTTTAGAACTTTTAAAAGTATTTTTAATGATGATCATTGTTGCATGCAAAAGTCATTTAGGTAGCAAGTCTTAAATAGAAGGCAGAAGATTTAGAGACATGAATTAAAAGGTAATTGTTACAGTTTAGAGGAGAGAGACAAAAGTTAGAGAGTAAAACTAACTGTACTTGATTGATTAGTGGTGGAAGTGAAAAAGAAGTCTTTATTGCTGGACTTTGTCTTAGAACACACAGTTGGGCTGGAGAGATGGCTCAGAGGTTAAGAGCATTGGCTGCTCTTCCAGAGGTCCTGAGTTCAATTCCCAGCAACCACATGGTGGCTCATATTTGGATTTAATGTCTTCTAGCATGCAGGTGTACATGCAGATAGTATACTCATATACATAAAATAAATAAATATTTAAAAACACACAGTTGGACATTTGTGCTTATTAATTAAATTGGGATATAAGAAGAATTAGTGCAGGAAATGATTATTACCAATGTGGCTGGCATAAAGCAGCACAGAATTCTTATGACTTAATTTTTAATTAAGCAGTCAAGTGAGTGAATGGTTATGCTGACTTAGAAATCAGTCTGAAATACACATTGTAATTCTTGGGTAGCTGAACAGTAATTACTTCAGGTGATAGCTGTTATGCTTTTCTGAACTCTTACTAGTTTTTTGAAGTACAGTAGTACCCACACAAAGCAATAAATTGAAGTCTTGAAAGTTAAGTCTCCTGGTCTCTTCTTTTACTTTATTCAACTGTGACAATTTTCCAAGGGCTGGCGGTATAGATCAGGACTTGTATAGCTTCCAAGGCTCTGGATTCAGTCCTTCACTTTTAAAGTATAAGAATTTATATGTAACACATTGCTATCTACCCTAAACTTATTCTTTTTCCTCCAATTTCTAGTTTGAAATTTTATAACCTCCTTACCATATATATTTAGCAGTTCCTATAGATTCATACATGTGAACACACTTTTTGGTTGAGCCACATGAAAAAGTAATTTGTGGGCATGATGACATCCCCACCAGATACTTCATTCTCACAAGAATAAAGAAAAGCTACATATGCATGGGGCCATTTACCATATCTAAGGAATATGAAATTAACTAGTGTAAATTAATACATGCACTGTCCGCTGTGGTGATATATTGTGTACCCTAATAAAATTTGCCTGAAGATAAGAGAGACAAAGGAACAAGCCACTGCCACATCTTACCTCTAGGACTCTTCAGCCTGAAAAGCCTCTAGTTCCTGACTCCTCACGCCTTATATATACCTCTCTGCCCAGCCATTACTTTCTTCTTAGTGCTGGGATTAAAGGTGTGTGACTCCCAGGTATTGGGATTAAAAGTGTGTGCCACCACTGCCCGACTCTGTTTCTCTCTTAGCCTGAGTCAATCTCATGTAATCCAGTGTGGCTTTGAACTCACAGAGATCCAGACAGATCTCTGCCTCCTGAGTGCTAGGATTAAAGGTTTGTGCCACCACTGCATGGCCTCTATACTTAATCTAGTGGCTTGTTCTGTTCTCTGATCTTCGGGCAAATTTTATTAGGGTACATAGTATCACCATAGTCCATATATAGATCACCCAAAAAAACTGTTTGTAGTTTCAATACTAAATAAAATGAGATATTTGTACTGGTTCTTAGTTGCCTGATCACAGGAATCATTTGATTCTCTACTTAAAATTCTGTTTTTACCCAGTCAAAGCTCTACTAGAAGAACTCTGGAGAGAATTTCTTTCATAAGGACCCAGTGAAAGCTTATGATCAGGAAAGTTAGAAACACTACAGACTAAATAAGATTGATTTTCAAGACTAGAAAGTTTTTGTTTTTGTTTTTAAAATTTTTCTTTTTTACCTTGCAGTTTACGATTAGTACAGAGTTTTTAAGCTATAAATTGAAATGACTTTTAAGTGTTAACTTCTCTGATTCCTATTTTACAAATGAGATGTTCTATAGTTGTTCAGTTATAACTGAACAGCATTTCTCCCAACACTGCATAGGTGACACACAAAGGTCAATCCATAGAGAGTATACATACAGTGTAATAATCCTGTTGGCTTTCTTACATGTTGCTGGGGTTTAATATATAATTGTGGAGTATTTTTGTTGTTGTTGTTTCCTTTTTTCCCCTGGTCACATGATTAGCATATTTGCTTTTATGCTTATTTTTGTTCAGGAAGTAAAATTTTTTAAACTACTCATTTTATCATTGACTTAGTGATTGATTTTCAGCTCTGTGCTTGATTTAAATGAAACTCTTAGATGACATAGTGTTACTCAGATACCCACTGTTGTCAAAGGATAAACAGTCGTGATCTGATGGGTAGTATGAGAGCTTTGAAGATATTAGCTTGCTTTTTGTTGCTGATTAAGAGAGACCTGTCTTGGCTAACCACCTCTGGGAATGCTTAAAATTTGTAAAGAATTGTAAAGTACCATGTCAGATTAACCTTCGTTTCTTCTGTAATGTAGAAACTTAACCAAGATGCCCCTAAAATGTCAGAATAGCTCTGAATGTTCCTAGCTTCTGGGCTCATTCCTGTTACTCTCTTGTCCCTAAAACTTCACCTGAAAATTAAAATTTTACAAGAAAAATTGTTTGAAATTGTGTTTGAAAAACTGTTCTTTACCGGCCGGGCAGTGGTGGTGCACGCCTTTAATCCCAGCACTCGGGAGGCAGAGGCAGGAGGATCTCTGTGAGTTCGAGGCCAACCTGGGCTACAAAGTGAGTTCCAGGAAAGGCGTGAAGCTACACAGGGAAACCCTGTCACACACACACACACACACACACACACACACACACACACACACACACACACAAAATTGTTCTTTACCTCATGGCATTCCTTCTTTACACAAGAGGGCTTTCCCCGTCTTCCTGCCCAAATCTAAATTGATACAGTCAAAGTAAGAAATTTCAGCTATGGAATAGAAAATCTCCCTTCATTTGAAAATTTTCTCTTCCTCCTTTTAGTGCCCATGATATCCTGGATAGCTTGGTTCAACATGTCAGTTTATGAATATAGTGTTTTCATTTTCATTCTCCTTATGAAGTTGTCCTCTAAAATTTCACTTCTCTTTTCAAATCAGTTTTTGGCTGGACTAGAGTCTACTGTGTAACTTCAAATGTACTATGCTTTCAGCATCCTTCTGTGGTTGTCTTTTTGTTTTCTTATTTTAATGTATATATAAGACAAGAGTCTCACTGGGCTGTTCAGGCTAATCTAAACTTCTCTTCCTGCCTTTGCCTCCTAAATGCTAGTAAGATTGTAGATACCACTATACCCACCTATCCTCTTTTTTTTAGTTTTTCATCCAAACAGTTAAAAAGCAGGACTTGACTGTTACAGGATTGTCTTTCTCTAGCTGCTAAAATAATTTCTGACCCTGTTCTTAAAATGTACTTACAAAAAAAATAGCATTTTTTTATCTTAGATAATTTTGTTATTTGATTTATTCTTTAATTCTTAGTAAAATGACATCTTAACTGCTGTCAGATGAGAACATTGATTCTATGACTTCCCTAGATTCATTGCCCTTGAATCTTTTGATTTGCAGTTAAATCACATCTTTTTAAAAGCCTGTCCATTGCTTGTCTCTAAATTCTCTACTTCAACTTCTAAACACAAAATTTCATTGTTAAAAATGAAACAAGGAAAAATGAAAGCAAGGAAAAAGTGTAGTTTGTTTTACATTTTCAGACTCTTGTAACAAAATAAAAATTACAGAGTAATGATTGCAGAAGACTATTCCTAGCACCCTCTAACTATAGGTAAATTACCAAAGTAATTAATGGCATTGAAGGTTCATTTTATGAATAAAGACTAAAAGAATACTCTATAGATCCACATCTCTGTGTTTCAGGGTGGGGGTGAGAGGATAGAGGGAGTGAGAGTAGGACATGGAAAGTACCCGAAAAGAAGAAATACGACAGTATGAGATGGAGAAGCTTGAGGCTTCCTTCTTTTCAAACCCCTAATTCAACTAGTCTAGTGGCTTGTCGTTTTGTTGTGTTTTTTTTTTTTTTCATAGAAATTTAGTTGTACTGAGGCCCAAGTTCCATCCATTTGCAATACACAGATAACCCTCCTAACTGAGCAGTTAGGGAATTTAATTGGCATAAGGCAAGTGAAATACCAGATACAGTTCCCGTGCCTGGTTATTTTTTTATTCATTTTTATTTATATTATTTTGTTTGCCTTTATAGGAGTATAGTTGAATTTACAAATCTTCCTTAGATATCTGCAGTTTAGGCATTAAGAAGAAAAATGCTATTTTGAAGCTTTGCATTAAAAAAAAAACGAGTAAGATCTGTGCCTTTAGAGGTGAGCTATATGGAACACAGAGGAGGGAAGACAGTAGCAGGAACCAAAGGCATGGTCTCAAATTTTGCTGTGATAGAAGTTTTTAGCTGTTTTGGTACCCTAAATATATACATATATACATACTTACTCTGACAACTGCTTTTAGGTTTGACATTTAACCAGAGCCTAAGGCATTAGTTTTATTTTTAAATAAGTTAAACATTGAAAAATTCAAGAAACCAAATACAGTGAATGTCTTGGAATATGATCCTTAAAGAAAGCCTGCAACCCTAAAGTTGAGATTACTATGTGTTTTGTAAGATTATAGCTAAATAAATAATTTTTTAGTCATATCCCTCAGGGATTAATATTTATGGGTTCTGGAAATAGCAATACTTTACCCTGTTAACTAATGATGGAATTAAGATGAAGATAAGTATACTATTACTTTTATCTTGAATTTTAATTGTTTTACAATCAACTATTTATTAACACCTACTGTAAATGACATTAAGACAGTGAGTAGACTAGATGAGACTTTTGCTTTCAAGATGATACTTAGTTGATTACCCCTTTCTTTATGGTACTTTGGAAATTGCTTCAGAGATTTGTCTAGTTCAGCTGCTCTGTTCAAATGGAAAATCTGAGTTACAGGAGAGTAAGAATATAACAGTTCCAAGTAGTGATAATAAACTTGGAAAATTGGCACAAATTGTGAGAACTAGAAGAGGTACACATTACAAGAAAAGTTCTATTGTGTTACTATAACTGGATTCTACTGTTATCTTAAGTTAAAATGTAGAAATTCGTGTCTGTTTCTCTTCTACCATAGTTAAACCAATTTTGTACCTTGTAGTTAATGAATTTATACATTATTCTCTATGCATGGACTCTGGAGTTAAACAGCTACACAGATGATGATGTTAATGAGTGTTTAGGTGGTATGAATAGAGATGATGTGTCTTCCTGCCTGCTGTTCATATCTGGAATTTAGACCCCTTTATGTATGGGGATTGATGCTTGAAGAGGTTAATCAATTCGCCTAGCTAAGAACCCAAGTTAACAACTCATTTAAACAAGGAGTCAGTTTTTATATATTAAGACCTGTTGTGATGTTCGGATACCAATTAATCTCAACTATAAATGGCATGATATTATCATCCTTAGAGTTGCTGAGCATTTGCCCTATTTTTTTTAATCTGATAATATCTGAAAAACTGACAAATGAGCTGGGCATGGTAGCTTACACCTATTATATCAGCACTTGGAAAGCAGAGGTGAGATTGATTATGACAAGCTTGAGGCCACTCTCAAATGCGATAGATAGATCTCAAAAATGTCTGGGAAGGAGGAGCAGAAGACCAACAGCAAAAGGAAAATAGATGTTAGAACCAAGTCTCTTGGCATTATTTCTAATTGGTTTATCTCTTAGGTGAAAAAAAAAACGCAATATTTAGTTGCTAGTAATGAGTAATTTTCCCTTATCTTAGGTATTGTCTTCTGAGAACTCTAAAGCAGTGTCAGACATTAAGGGAAGCTCTAATTGCTGCAGGGAAAGAGATCATATGGCATGGGCGGACAAAAGAAGAACCAGCTCATTATTGTAGCATTTGTGAGGTAAGTCATAGTTCTTGCCCACAGTTGTTTATAAAAAAGTGCTTTTGATTTTTTTAATTGATACTTTTTTGGTAATACATTTTTCTGTGATTAGCATTATGTTCAATTTTTATATTTTCTCATCAGATAATAATATTTAATGGTGTAATATCTCATTAATTATTAGCTAATCTTAAAAGTATCTACTGTAGCATCATTTGGCTGGTAGAACATTAACCAATAAGAAAAGTTGTGAGATTTTAGATTGGGAGCAACCTTGATGTACACAGATGTCAATAAACTGGGTTGAGTATAGCTTGGTGTGTTTTGGTGTTTAGTTCTCTCTGGTGGAGTTCACAGTTCACTTGTCAGTCTTTTCCTGTGGCTAAGGGGTGCAGGAAGAGCAACAGCAGAGTGGTACCCTGGTCTGAAGGAACTTAAAATCTTTTGGAGGGAGATAAATTACAATCAACTAATAGTACTGCACATCTATAATGAATGTGAAGGTGGGCTTAGTAGGAAAATGCAGAGAGGGAAATAATTGATGTAATTTTCCTTTCTGATATTGGCAATAAGAGCTGACAAAAACAAAGAATCCATAGCTTTTAGCTCACTCTTGAATGATGAGTATGATTTCAGCAGGCTACAAACTCTACGGGTTGACTTAATAGGTACCATGAGTGGAGAAATGGAATGATTTTAGAAGAGGATAGGTAGTCTAGTGTGGCTACAATACTGACAGTACAGATTCTTCTCATAAATCCAGGTGACATGTAGCTTTCAGTATGTCTTGAATGTGGTCAAATAATGTGACATTTATTCCAAGTCATTGAATCCACCAGAAACTTTTGAGAAGTCAACAAAGTCAGATGTCTGTTTCAATGAAAAAAATGATTAGAGAGGACAGAGAAAATGAGTCCCTTTGCCTATGCTAGACTAGGACATGGCAATGGATTGTTAAAATGGTACAAAATTTTAAATAAACGGTGGTTCTCAGCCTTCGTAATGCTGCAACTCTTTAATAAGTTCCTCATGTTGTGGTGATCCCAAACCATAAAATTATTTTTTGTTGCTACCTTGTAACTCTAATTTGTTACTATTATGAATCATAATGTAAATATTTTTGGAGATAGAGGTTTGCCAAAGGAGTTGTGACCTATAAGTTGATAACCACTGAACTAGAAGATGAAATCCACAAGGAAACTCATTAAAAGGTAGAAATGAGGGACAAATTAAAGAATGCTTACAAATTTTCCAGCTCCACTCTTTTTAGGTTCATGTTGTTGCCCATTAATGATAATGGGAAATAACTCTGGAATTTTGAATTAGCTCATTCTCATTAATAGTTTCTTGAGGAAGTTAAATCACAGATATTGATGATCTGTTCCAAACCTTGGAATTTGGTGATTCTGGTGTTGACTTTAATTTTAAATGATTAAATTCATTGGGTATTTTAATGGTATATAACCTGATCAGAGTATGTTAATGAGGAAATAGATTTGTTTTATACCTCAGAAAAATGAACATTGGGTATTTTAATGGTATATAACCTGATCAGAGTATGTTAATGAGGAAATAGATTTGTTTTATACCTCAGAAAAATGAACACATGAGCTTCTCAGCATGTGAGGATGATTCCTACACCATAGTGTTATTTTAGGATAGATATATTATTTCTAATGTATTTCTGAAACTTATGAGTACTATTTTTAAATATAAGGCTTATAACAAAATATTTACTCACTATTACTTGCCAATTTCCTCATCTGTAAAATAATCAGATTACAAGCATTCATTCTACAGGTGTATTTTGAGGTTTGATTAAGCACTATGCACTATGACATCATCTGGCAATGCAAATATGAACCCAGTCTTTGTATATAAAGAGCTCAGTCTATGGGGAAAGGCACGCATTTGTATGTGGTCTTCTGTGATGAATTCTGTCATGGAGACATACAAGGAAAATAGTGATCACTTGATCACTATCCAAAACTAAGTTTTGGATTTAAAATTAACTGGCATTTATTAAATTTTTAAATTAAATTTTATCAGACTTTTATACTATTCCTTTCAGTCACTCCCCTAAATATGACTGCTACCGTGTTTTGGGATTTGGTGCAATGTAAACATTTTCAGTCTCAGTCTCCCCCTCCTCCCATGTTTTTAACTGTCTATAGTTCTGTTAAAGTAAAAGTCCATGATTACACAGAAGCACTACAATAAACACCACCATGTCTATTGACTCCAGTTTTCATTTGTTTAAAACAGGTGGAGGTTTTTGATCTGCTTTTTGTCACTAATGAGAGTAATTCTCGAAAGACCTACATAGTACATTGCCAAGATTGTGCACGAAAAACAAGTGGAAATCTGGAAAATTTTGTGGTGCTAGAACAGTATAAAATGGAGGACCTGATGCAAGTCTATGACCAATTTACATTAGTAAGTGCAATCAACATGTGAGTACATTAGCTGGGTTGGGAGGCAGTAGTGTTTGTTCTGCCACCTGGTAAATGGGAGGTAATGAAATGTGTAGATTTTCCTTTGGCTCAAGATACTGCATGAGGGTATATTTATATTGGTCCTATCACCTTCTCTTCCAAGTATTTATTCCCGTAAAATTGACATACCATTTTTGATTTGCCTCTTGGAAAGACTAACCAAAAAAATTATTTTTAAAACTGTGTGCTTTACAACACTATCATGATTTTCATATCGTTTCATCTTGGTTGATGGAATGATTGTTTACATAGTTAGTGCCCACAAAGTGAATTAGTGAGTGTGCTTTGAAATATACTTCTCTTTTTAGGGCTAATTGAATTTGTTTAAAATTGTGTACTAGCAGATGTTTTTATCTCATGGGAGTATTTGAATAGCATTTAACTTCCTGGCATGTGGTATAACCTTATGAAATTCAAGTGTACTCACAAATCACAAAGTTTTTCATTGCAAGCAGCAGGTGCTTATGGGAAGCATTTCACACAAAGCAGATCTGAATAGAACTATAGACATAATTTATGAATTTTTCTTTTCTTCCAATACTTTCCACATATTTAATTAAAAATCTAACTTGTGAAGTTTAGTTCCTGATATTTTCATTTGGATGGTCTTCAAGATCACTTTAAGAAAAAAGAAAATTACTTGGAATTTACTAAAAAGAATATATTACCTGCCTAAGATAGATCCCGGAAGGCAGTCACTAGTAAAATTGTAGTTCATTTGTTAAATTGTTTTTGTAAAGCCCTGTCAAAGAAAGCAGTATACGTGGTAAACTAATTTTCCAAGAGCTTTTGGAGGCACAGTGAAATAAAGGTGGTCTTTAGAAAAAGTGGCCAGGTAGGAGAGATCATAAGGGAAGTTGTACTGTTACACTGTGTAGCAAGGCTGTTGACCTTTAACAGAGAATGATTTCTTCTAATCTCATAAACCAACTGTATATTTGTAGCTGTGATCCAAGAAGCACAACTAATGATGAATACACCAAAATAATCTGCCTTGCTTTTATTTTCAGGCTCCTCCATTACCATCCGCCTCATCTTGATATTGTTCCATGGACATTGAACATGAGACCTTTTCTGCTATTCAGGAAGTAACCCAGTTCTGCACCACTGGTCTTTGTAGCTATCTCGTAAGGCTGCTGGCTGAAAACTGTGTCTATGCAACCTTCCAAGTATGGAGTGTCAACCAACTGGACAGGGGAGAGAGTACTGCTCCTACGTCAGGACTCTCAAAAAGCTAATCAGCTGAACTTCAGAAAAAAATAAAATAATTCCCATGTTTTGTATATATCTGACAAAACTGGCAACATCATACAGACTACTGACTTGAAGACAACCTCTTTTATATTTCTGTATTTCTGGGCTGATGAATTTGTTTTCATCTATCTTTTCCCTTTCAGTATTTTCCTTGAAAAAACAAAAAACAAAAAACAAAACAAAACAAACAAACAAACAAAAAAACTACTAGCCTAGCTAGTCATTTCTTTGTAAGTTAGTTAGCAATTTTAAGTCTTTCTTTGGTCCACTTTTTTTTTTAATGTGAAAAGTTAAGTAAGAAACTTTTTTACTGCTTTTATGTTTTTCTGTCTTGTTTTGAAACCATGATGGTTATACTTTTGGTTCTTAAATAAAACATTTTAAAAAAAAATTAACAGCCAAGTCACAAAGATAATGGATTGCACATAGACTAAGAAATAAACTTCAGATTTGTGATTTTTGTTTCTAATCTTGATGTAAATTTACACTATTTATAAATACATATTTATTGCTTGAAAATATTTGTGAATGGAATGCTGTTATTTTTTCCAGATTTACCTGCCATTGAAATTTTAAGGAGTTCTGTAATTTCAAACACTACTCCTATTACATTTTCTATGTGTAAATAAAACTGCTTAGCATTGTACAGAAACTTTTATTAAAATTGTTTAATGTTTAAAGAATTTTCTATTATTTGAGTTTTAAAAAGAATTTATGTATAGTGCCCAATTTTTGTTCACTTTTCAAATCTGATTATATATATTTTATATATACTTATGTCTGTATATATAATATATATAGAAATCTAGATATATATGTATAAAGATTTAGAACTTAAATTTTTCTTGTTTTAAGTTTCACATCTATGGTAGATTTTTGAGGTGTCTACTGTAAAGTATTGCTTACAAAAAGTATGATTATTTTTAAAGAAATATATATGGTATGTATCTTCAAGACCTAAAATGTCAGACTGGTTTATTGTTCAATTGCAACTACTGCAATTACAGACAAATAAAAAAAAAATTCTGCCAAAATGTAGTATAATAGAAAACAAATAGTGATTGAACTTAAAACTTTAAAGGGAGTTAATACAGGCTTGCCAAATCCTATATATTACTCAGCATTTTATATGGTGAAAGAAACATTCCAGGATGAAGGGCCCTGTTTTAGAATGCAAATTTAGTAAGAGGCTTATTTTTTAATATTAGGCAATTTTGAAATCTTATGCCTTCCTGTATGCATGACAGTGGAGTGGTTGACTACAAATTCCATATCACCAGTAAAATATATTAGGCTATATTAGCATTCACAAATTACTGCAAATTAATGCTAGGATTTCATTTTATAATAATAGTAATAATGGCACCTTACATTTGTACCTCCATTTTCTGAAGTACTTGGGACACATTTTCTTTTTATAATACAGTTTTAAAGAATTTTCCACAAAGTTAGGGAATAAACAGAATGCTGTAAGTAAAGGGAGGGGGGTGAGTGGGTGGGTTAGTTGGTTAGTTTATATAACTGAAGAGAATCTCTAGTCCTATCTGTTAAAATGCCATACTGAATACATTATCTTTTCAGAAAGTTTTTGGAGTTTATCTTCTTAGGAACAATTTAAGGACTGAAAGCATAGAGATGTTTCATTCAGTTGTTTACTAACTTGGTAAACATAGATTGTTTGTTGGCATTCATTTTTTATTTATAACTTCAAGAAGGAATAATTCCAAATCATTTATGTGAGTACTGATCAGTATGTTTAACCACAAATAGTTTAAATGGTTACTTTGTGAAAACCACCTATCCAGAAAGTTTCCAGAGTGAAACAAGCTAAATGTTCTGTGAAAAAAAATTGTAAGCTAACCTTAAAGAAGCAAAGCTACATGCTACTGTTCTTACTCTGTTCTCGTTTTTCTTACTGACATATCTTCTGTGTGATTTTGTTAAGATTAATTTATTATCAAGATGCATATGTTGTCTTACATTTTATACAGGAGAGATTTTATGTAATCCACATTTAAATAAATATATCAAGATTAATACTTCTAGGAACTTAGTCTTTGAATAAGTAGAGAAGATAGGGAGTAGAAATCAAATCAATGTTATTCTCAAATAGTTGAGTGAAGTTCTTTGTAAACAGCTTTACTTCAATTAACAGCCTTTATGGTTTGCATTTTTCAAGTTTTAGAAGATAGGATAGTTTTGTTTTCTTTACTGCTTGTTTAGGTAAGTCGATTAAGTCACACACTGTCTTGATGGCTTAATGATGAAACAAATATGCATCATAACACATACACTGTTCCGAAAAAGAAGCTTACCTCAGAATGCATTACAAAGCAGATTCTGAGTGGCAACAAATTTTTTTTCTCATTGGCACTAATTAAAAAGACAATGAACATCAATATAGCAATTCAGTTTACTTAACCTAAGTTAAATCAATGCAAAATTCTGGGTGGTGCATTTTGTAATAAAACCTAAGTCATTTTTCTAAAGTAACAAATTGATAATTAGGACCCTTCAGAGTACTAGTAATTGACCAACCAAAATTGAGGATCAAGTAATGTTAGTAGCTTAACTCAAATGAGGTGTCGTCTCCTAGGAATGAAATACTAATTTTTTTATTGTGTGTCTGATGGGGGAGCAATACACATGTGCCATGCCATAAAGTTATGTGGATTTTCATTAATTCCACATATCTTCCTTTATATGAATAAGATGTGATTCCTGCTTTCTAGCCTTTATACATACATCTAGGAAGAGAGGTTCATACAAATATATCCTCGGAAACAGGAAATATCAAGTAGCAGGAGTGACATTGGGGCATGCATTTCAGCAATATTACACCTAACAGGACAAGATGATTTGTGAATTTCAAGTGTTGCGGCTGAGGTTAAAGGAATGCAAAAGACAGTTTGAAAAGAGGGAAGGACCTAACATTGGAAAGCTGTTCCTGCCATATGAGATGTTTGTATTTCATCTTGCAGCTAATATGAAACCTAGCCATTGAATGATTGGGTCTGAAATTAAGGAGTGACCTGGACCACAAATATAGCTGAATATCCTTTGAGGTGGTGCTAAAGAACAGTAAGACAATACAGGAACTGTTAGATGAGAAAACAGGTGGGTCAAATCCAATACAAATATCAGCACATAAAGCAAACTGCAAAGGGGCAAAAAGCTTAAGGTAACTAGAGTTAGGCTATAGCTTTTTGAAAAAATAACCATACCATGCAGCCAAGATAAGGATTCACCAGATGCCTTTGGGTTGCCATTTGATTGTTGATATTTACCAGAGCTACTGGAAGTGAAACTTGATTGCTGGGAAAGCTATTAATTTTTCAAGATATGAATGAGATTTGGCCTTTCTAGGACCTCCAGATAAGAAATTGTGTTGTTACTCTTTGGTGACTGGCAGATCGATCACCAGTCTCAGAACCATAAATAGGGCTGGTGACGTCAGGAAAGGAAGAGCGCTAGTCACAAAGCCTGCAACCTGAGTTTGATCCACAGAACTCAAAATTTTATTTTAGATTTTAACCATTGATTCTGATCCTCCTGCTTCCACCTTCCAAATATTAGGATCACAGGCATATGTTACCATACCTAGCTAATATTTCCACACTTGCCTTTGATATATATCTTTCCCTTGCTGTTATGTGAAAAGTCTTTTTTCCTAATACTTTTTTATTTATCCTATAATAAACATCAAAAGTTCCAAGATGTGCTGCTTGGGTAAGACTGCAGGTTAGAGGTTTCCTCTGTTACTTACTGAATAAAGCAGAGTCAGGGTAACATTAAGATCAATCCATGTGAGTCTATTTAAGAAGTATTAGGAAAATTTATTAAGGTAAATTGAGGGAATACACTCACAAACACAGAACGGAGTAGACAGCTGAAGTCATCCTCTGATCTGACCGGGAGTGAAACCACCTCTCAGGCAGGAGCAGCAAGAAAGGGCATGTGACCTTCTCTTTTTAAGAGATCATGTATAATAGCAGGAAGCACTGCCTCCTTCAGGCTCTATAGCCCAAGGTCATTGGCTGAGCAAATACCACTACATTTCCCCTTTTTGTCTAAATAAAGTTCTAAACTTAATGCAAACTATATACAATAAGAATGATTATCAAGTATTGTCCAGGAAAAACAAAGGGCAATAACATAAACAAAAGTGAAACTACAACCAATAAGAATAACATCAAACAAGAAAGACATGCTAAATATCCAGAAATGTCCAGAACATAGGTAAATGGCAAATTACCAAGATTACTCCAATAGCTGTCCTATCTTGAAGATTCCAACTCTAGTACTAATATGTTCTAGCTAAGACACGAGAAGATTGTAACTGTACTTATATAGTTTTCAACTACATAAAAGACCTGAGAAGGAAAATAATACCCGAGAAAACGAAACAGGCAAGCAAGCAATTTCCAAAAATTCTTGTGAGAATAGACAGAGACAGCTGGCAGCCTGGATAGTCACCTAAAGTTTCTTAGCATCATTGGGGCATCCAATTTAGCTACAGGCCTAGAATACCTGACAGACCATTTTCATGAGCAGGAATTTTTGTTTGTTTGTTTGTTTTGAGACAGGGTTTCTCTGTAGCTTTGTGCCTTTCCTGGAACTCACTTTGTAGACCAGGCTGGCCTTGAACTCACAGAGATCCACCTGCTGGGATTAAAGGTGTGCGTCACCACCACCTGGCATAAGCAGGAATTTTGAAAGACCATCTTACCCTGTCTTGGCAGAGTTCAGTAGTTGCTTTTCCTTGTGTCCTGCTTGTCTGGAAAGAACAGCGTTCATACTGTCAGCAGTTGAGGCAAGGGCAGTTCTTTGCCCAGCAGGCCATTTTGTGCCAAGAAGACAAACTTCCGAACAGAAATGTCTTAGAAGCCCAACATCCTCTCAGGATCAGATCGGTGCTGCCAGGAGCAATCATGTCTCACGTCAACAGAATTCTAAGTTATTGAAACATTTAAATGCCGTATTCTCTAGGTCAATGAAATGTTTGAAGATTACCTATCCATCTGACATAGCTTTCTGTAAATCTGGAGAACCTAACTAACATAACTATAGAAATGACAAGCATGGGTGACTCTAGTTCTATAAGTCTTATCTACCTAAAGAACCTAAGGAATAAGGCTTCACATTAACAAGATAAAGCAGATGTACCGTATAAAGGCCAATGACCTCAAAATTGTGACAATACACAAAATATCTTAAACAGAGGTAGAACATACATACCATATGATAAGTATAACACTACATTTGTATAAATATAGAAAATATTTCAAACAGGAGTAGGAATATGTGTACAATACAACAAATATTGTTTTGTATTTCTATCAATATACAAATTATTTTAAATAGGAATATAATAATTTACATTTGTATCAATACACAAGAATCCATCAGAGCCCCTGCAATCTCCACGCCCTGCCCCCATGCCCATCTGCCTGAGACCCCAGCCACTTCCTGAGACTTAGAGACCGGCCTCCAGCTCCCATCCTGCCCCCGACTTCCCTTCTGGACCAGAGAGGTGAGTATCCCTGGGCACCAGCCACTCCGGGAAGACCTGCCCAACTTGGCCCCAGGTTCTGGCCACCGGGTAGGTCCCCTTCTAGCTCCACCAGAAAGGATCCCCTTATCCAAGCCCCCGGCAGCCCCTGCAATCTCCACGCCCTGCCCCCACGGCCATCCGCCCGAGACCCCAGTCACTTTCTGGGACTTAGAGACTGGCCCCCAGCTCTCATCCTGCCCTGGACTTCCCTTCTGGACAAGAGCTCACATCCTGCCCTGGACTTTCCTTCTAGACAAGAGCGCACATCCTGCCCCGGACTTCCCTTCTGGAAAAGAGCGCCCATCCTACCCCGGACTTTCTGTCTGAACAAAAGCTCCCACCCTGCCCCAGACTTCCCGTCCAGATAAGAGCTTCCATCCTGCCCCGGAGTTCCCATTTGGACAAGAGAGCTCCCATCTGGACAAGAGAGAGACTTCCTGACTCAGTCAGCTCTGTCTGAACCAAGTGAGCTGATAAGACCAAGAACGAACCACAAGGAGATGGGCAGACGTCAAGGCAGAAGTACATACAACAAAATGAAGAGCAATACAGCATCACCAGAACCTAGCCCGCCTCTAACATCTAGACCTGAACATCAAAAATTGGAAAAAGCAGAAGAAAACAGCCTTATGTATAACATCATGAAGAAGGGAGAGGCTTGTGTAGAGGAAAAGACAAAAAAATGGGAAGAACGCTGTAAACAACTGGAGGAAAGGGCAAACAAATTAGAAGAAAACAATAAAGTCCTGGAAGAAAACAATAAAGTACTGAAAGAAAATCATGAAAAAGCAATGAAACAAATAAAGGAAACAGTCCAAGACCTGAACAGGGAAATAGAAAAAATGAAGAAGACACAAACAGAGGGAATGCTGGAAATAGAAAATCTGAGTAAAAGATCGGGAACTTCAGATGCAAGTATAACCAACAGAATGCAAGAGATGGAAGAGAGGATCTCTGGCATTGAAGATACAGTAGAAGAAATAGTTTCATCAGTCAAAGAAAACACTAAAGCCAACAAAGTCATGACCCAAAATGTTCAAGAAATTTGGGACAACATGAAAAGACCAAACCTACGAATTATAGGGTTAGAAGAAGAAGAAGAATACCAACTCAAAGGCACAGAAAATATATTCAACAAAATCATAGAAGAAAACTTTCCCAACTTAAAGAAGGAAATGCCTATGAAGATACAAGAAGCCTATAGAACACCAAACAGACTAGACTCCCCCCCAAAAAAATCCACTCGACACATAATAATTAAACAACTAAATGTACAGAATAAAGAAAGAATATTAAGAGCAGCAAAAGAAAAACGCCAAGTGACCTATAAAGGCAAACCCATCAGAATAACACCCTATTTCTCAATGGAGACTTTGAAAGCCAGAAGGACCTGGACAGATGTAATGCAGACACTAAGAGACCATGGATGTCACCCCAGACTAATATACCCAGAAAAACTTTCAATCATCATAGACAGAATGAACAAGACATTCCAAGACAAAGCCAGATTTAAACAATACTTATCCACAAACCCAGCCCTACAGAAAGCACTAGAAGGAAAATTCCAACCGAGGGAAGTCAGATACACACTCGAAAACACAGGCAATAGATAAAGCCACAGCAGTAAACCCCAAAGAAGAGAAGTACACACACACTACCACCAAAAATAACAGGGATGAACAATCACTGGTCATTAATATCCCTTAATATCAATGGACTTAATTCACCTATAAAAAGACATAGGCTTACAGAATGGATACGAAAGCAGGACCCATCTTTCTGCTGCATACAAGAAACACATCTCAAATTCAAAGATAGACACTACCTAAGAATAAAAGCCTGGGAAAAGACTTTCCAATCAAATGGTCTTAAGAAACAAGTGGGTGTATCCTGATATCCTGATATCCAACAAAATAGACTTCAAACTAAAATCAATCAAAAGAGATCAGAAGGGCATTACATATTCATCACAGGAAAGATGCACCAAGATGAAGTTTCAATTCTGAACATTTATGCCCCAAACACAACGGCACCCACATATGTAAAAGAAACATTACTAAAGCTTAAACCACATATAAAACCCCACACATTAATAGTGGGAGACTTCAACACCCCACTTTCATCACTGGACAGATCTCCCAAAACTAAACATAACAGAGAAATAAAGGACTTAACTGATGTCATGACTCAAATGGACTTAATCAATATCTACAGAACATTCCATCCTAACAAAAAAGAATATACCTTCTTCTCAGCACCCCATGGAACCTTCTCTAAAATTGACCACATACTTGGCCACAAAGCAAATCTCAATAAATACAAAACAATTGGAATAACCTCCTGTGTTCTATCAGACCACCATGGTTTAAAGTTAGATTTCAACAACAACAAAAACTATGGAAAACCTGCAATCTCATGGAAACTGAATAGAGCTCAACTGAATCACCAATGGGTTAAGGAAGAAATAAAGAAAGAAATTAAAGACTTCCTAGAGATCAACGAAAATGAAGACACCACATACCCAAACTTATGGGACACCAAGAAAGCAGTGCTAAGAGGGAAATTCATAGCACTAAATGCCCACATAAAGAAGTTGGAGAAATCTCACACTAGTGACTTAACAGCATACCTGAAAGCTCTAGAACAAGAAGAAGCAAAGTCTCCCAGGAAGAATAGATGCCAGGAAATTATCAAAGTTAGAGGTGAAATTAATAAATTAGAAACTAAGAGAATAATACAAAAAATTAATGAAACAAAGAGTTGGTTCTTTGAGAAAATCAACAAGATAGACAAGCCCTTATCCAAACTAACCAAAAAACAGAGAGAGAGAGAGAGAATCCAAATCAACAAAATCAGAAATGAAAAGGGGGACATAACAGACATTGAGGAAATCCAGAGAATTATCAGGTCATATTTCAAAAACCTCTACTCCACAAAACTGGAAAACCTAAAAGAAATGGACAATTTTATGGATAGGTACCACATACCTAAGTTAAATCAAGACCAGATAAACTATTTAAATAGTCCAATAACCCCTAAGGAAACAGAAATTTTAAATAGTCATTAAAAGTCTCCCAACCAAAAAAAGTCCAGGACCAGATGGTTTCAGCGCAGAATTCTACCAGATCTTCAAAGAAGAGTTAATACCAATACTCTTTAAGTTGTTCCACATAATAGAAACAGAAGGAACATTACCAAACTCCTTCTATGAGGCTACAATTACCCTGATTCCTAAACCAAACAAGGATACAACAAAGAAAGAGAACTACAGACCGATCTCCCTCATGAACATTGATGCAAAAATACTCAATAAAATACTGGCAAACAGACTCCAAGAACACATCAGAACAATTATCCACCATGATCAAGTAGGCTTCATCCCAGGGATGCAAAGGTGGTTCAACATACGAAAGTCCATCAATGTAATACACCATATAAACAAACTCAAAGAAAAAAACCACATGATCATCTCACTAGATGCAGAAAAGGCATTTGACAAAATCCAACACCCCTTCATGCTAAAAGTCTTGGAGCGATCAGGAATACAGGGAACATACCTAAACATAATAAAGGCAATTTACGGCAAGCCAACAGCCAACATCAAATTAAATGGAGAGACACTCAAAGCAATTCCACTAAAATCAGGAACGAGGAAAGCTGTCCACTCTCCCCATACTTATTCAATATAGTACTTGAATTTCTAGCCAGAGCAATAAAACAACATAAGGAGATTAAGGGGATACAAATTGGAAAGGAAGAAATCAAGCTTTCCCTATTTGCAGGTGACATGATAGTATACTTGAGTGACCCCAAAGATTCCACCCAGGAACTGATAAAACTTATAAACACCTTCAGCAACATAGCAGGATACAAAATCAACTCAAAAAAATCAGTAGTCCTCCTGTATACAATGGACAGATGTCAGAAAATGGAAAGATCTCCCATGCTCATGGATAGGCAGGACCAACATAGTAAAAATGGCAATCTTACCAAAAGCAATCTACAGATTCAATGCAATCCCCATCAAAATACCAACACAATTCTTCATAGACCTAGAAAGAATAATACTCAACTTCATATGGAAAAACAAAATCGCAGGATAGCCAAAAGAATCCTGTACAATAAAACAACCTCTGGAGGCATCACAATCCCTGACTTCAAGCTCTACTATAGAGCTACAGTAATAAAAACAGCTTGGTATTGACATAAAAACATCTCAAGAAAGGCTAGGGCTACACTGTCATCCCAAATACCCAATGTAGTCACTGGCCAGCTAACAAAGACTTTCTATTGGCTTAAACCCATGTCCAACTATTTTCTGGTGAGTACCCCACAACAGTGGTGTTGTTGTTAGAGTGTTTGTTTTCTCCTTTCTGAGTAGGACTTTGTGTGAACCCTCAAGAGAAACCATCTCACCAAGAAGATCCACATACAAAACCAGATATTCATCCAACACATATGCAAATTACAACATAGCAACACAAGAAATAGCAAAAAGCAGGGTCACAGGATTCCTCAAAAAGCTCACAACTCTCCAATGATTATATCCAAAGATACTGAACTGCTTAAAATGCCAGACAAAAAAAATTCAAAAAAGTGTACTTTTAAAGCTGATCAGTGACCTCCAAGAGGATTCAAACAGATTAATGAAGTAGACAAAAAAGCTTACAAATGAAAAGCTCAACAAACCTAATAAAAAATGTTGATGTTTAGCAGTGGTTTTCAGCCTTCCTAATACTGTGACCCTTTAGATACAATTCCTCATGTTGTGGTGACCCCAAAACACAAAAATCATTTTTGTTTCCACTTCATAACTGTAATTTTGCTAGTGTTATGAATTGTGAAAATCTGATATTCAGGGTGGTCTTAGGCAACCCAGGTGAAAAGGTTGTTTGACCCTTAAGGGGTCATGACCCACATGTTGAAGACTGCTGATGTAGAGCATCACTAATAGAGTAGACTAGGTAGAAAAAGGAATATCAGTATTTGAAGACAAGATGTATCAATTTATTGCATATGAGTAGCATGGGGGAGGACTATAAAGGCATAGAAAACCAATTCAATGAAATTGTACACAAAAATTTCTCAAATACAGGAAAGAAATGAACATCCAAGTACAGGAGGCATCTAGAACCCCAAATAGACATCCTGTGTTATGTTTAAAATGACAAAATGGAACAAAGAATACTGAAAACTGCAAGAGAACAATGCCAAGTAACTTACATGTGAGAATTAGGAGACAAACAAACATTATTCAGTAATTTAAACTAGTAAATCTCTAAGATAAAGAGGATGTAAGTATACACCTTTAAATAATAACCCTAAATGTGAATGCTCTTAACTCTCCAGCTAACATGCACAAACTAATGAGATTAAAAACTATGATCTGACAAGTGGTGGTGGTACATGCCTTTAAGGAGGCAGAGGCAGGTGGATCTCTGTAAGTTTGAGGCCAACCTGGTCTACAGAATTCCAGGACAGCCAGGGCTACACAGAGAAACCCTGTCTCAAAAAAAATTAAAGTAAAATAAAAACTATGATCCACCTGTTAGCAATTTCCAAGAAATTTGCCACATTGGCAAAGGCACAAACTGAAAAAAAAAAAAACATGATGGAAAATTATATTCTAAGTAACTGGAATCCAAAAGCAAATTTCAAGCCAAAATTAGATTTGTCTAAAGAAACTACTTGATACATATTAATAAAGGGAAAAGTCAATGAATAACATATAACAATTGTAAACATACATTCACCAAGCATTTTTTGCACCTCATTTCATAAAACAGCAGCAACATAACACCACTAGACCGATTTTAGTACTTTACTCTCATCAGTATACAGATCATCCAAACTAGAAAATCAACAACAACAACAAACTTGATAATTAAGCTGCACCATAAGTCAAACTAATTTAATAGACTTCTGTGGAAAAAGTAAATGTATTTCTTTTACAATCAGACCAATCCCAGCACTTGGGAAGCAGAGGCAAGTAGATCTCTGTGAGTTCAAGGCCAGCCTGGTCTACATAGCGAGTTCCAGGACAGCCAGAGCTACATAATACAGAATTATTATTCTGTTTCTTAAGAAACAGAATAATATAAAATAAAAATCAGGAGCAAAACAAATTTGTTTCATTCTTTGAATTGTCAACAGTCATGTTCAATATGATGCTTGAAATTACAACCACAACAATAAAACAATAGAAATAATAAAAGGGATAAAAATAAGAAGCTGTGCTTATTTGCAAAAAGACGTTAAAGACTACCCTAGAAAATACTTAGACCTAACAAAAACTTTCAACAACTGCCCTAACTCTTCAGGGATGGTGTAGGGCCCTGGCCTCTTCCCATATTGAGTGAGCTGTTGCCTGCTTGCCAACCTTGACCAGATGTCCTCCCTATGCTAATTCCCTGCCGGTATCCAACCTCCTGAATGCTTAAGGGAAGTTCCTTGTTTGTATATCCTGCATATTGGGCATTAAGAGCTTAGATGCAAGATTGTAAACATCAGTAGCGAACTTCTGCCCTCTGGGGTTCTCCCATTGTGCTTTAAGCCTGTATTTAAGGTTTCTTCCCTCTTTCAATAAACAGCATTCGGCCTTCTGCTGAGGCGAGTGACCTGCTGTCTTTGTATCTGTTTTTCAATCCACAGCCCCTCGCTTGGACATGGTGAACGGGTGGTGGTAGCGTGGGCATTATCACTACAAATGGAGGTCCCATCGAGATCCAAGAAAGAAGGAACAAGCTGATGGACGCCCCGGTAAAGCTGGCCAGCAATTTAAAGAATAGAAAAGAGAAGAAAGGGTGAATTGAATATGGGTGCAGCTAGCTCACAGTTGCTCCTCGAGGAACAATTAATTGGATTGCTGAGGCAGCAAGGCACAATCATTAAGGGCAAGATGGCTAAAGATTTTGTTCAAATCCTCCAGAATGTTAGTCCTTGTTTTCTGGTCTCTGGAGGATTTAATATATCAGATGGGGAACAGGTTAAGATTGACTTACAAAAATATTTGCATAAAGAAGGGCCTGATTACATATCCTTAGCTACTTTTTCTTTGTGGCGCTTGGTTAAAGATGTGTTGCTTAGTGATGATATTAAAGTTCAAGAACAATTAACTAAAGCTAAAGCTATGTTGGAGGAGTCTCAGATAGAGGAGGCTCTCAGATCCCTTCAAACTTTCGATGTTTCTGATTTGGCAGAGTCGTCTTCTGATTCTGCAGAGTCGTCTTCAGAGGGTGATGATGTAGAAGTCAGATTAGAAAAGATACTAGATGCTTAAGAGGGAAATCACAGAAGAATTCTTACAAGGATAGACCTCCAGCCCGTAAACCTAACTTTTGCAACACGGAGGTCCTTCCTTCTGCACCCATAGAGGGGTTAACGGGGGGGGGGGGGAGGGGGTTGCTTACCTGGCTATAGAGACTCAAAATGCTGAAGGTCAGATTCAAAGGGAACACAATGCCCTAGATTTTAAAAGCATCAAACAGCTTAAGGAAGCTCTAATGTCATATGGGCCCCATGCTCCTTTTACCACAGCTATACTTGGATCTTTTTCTCCCTTAAATTGTACCCCTAGCAATTGCATGCAGTTGTGTCATGCTGCTCTCTCTGGGGGTGATTATTTAATTTGGAGGAGTGAGTTTCAAGAACATTGTCAAACTACAGCTAATAGAAATGCCACTGCAGGCTTTCCAGCTCATAATCTTGAGGTGCTCACGGGTACAGGGCAGTATGCCACTTTTCAAGCATAGATTTTGTATGATCCCGCAATTTATGCACAGATTAGAATAGCCACTACCAGAGCATGGAAAGGCCTGCCCAATAAAGCTGCTGGTGAACAACTATCTAAGTTATTCAGGGGCCATCAGAACCATTTGCAGAATTTGTTGATCAGCTGCTTCAATTAGCAGGGAGAGTATTTGAGGAATGTTGATCAAGCCATGCCAATAGTAAAGCAATTGGCCTTTGAAAATGCCAATAAATATTGTAAGGAGGCCATTAGGCCTCATAAAAATAAGAGCTTAAATAATTATCTTAAGCTATGTAGAGATAGAGACGGGCATCATATCATGGGACAGGTAATGGTGTTGTGCCCAGATCGTGACCTCCAGAGAGACCACCAAAGACGAACATGCCAGAATGTAAAAGCAAGGTTTAATTCTGGATATACAAGCCTAGGCAGGGACTTCGTCCAATACATCCAATGCAGTGAAGGCTGGAGGAAGTGCTCACCTGTCTGCAAGCTCAGTTTTTAAAGGGAAAAGTCACAAGGTTACATCATTTAGGGGTGCTAGTACGGGTATAATTCTGATTGGCTCGCTTCTAGGGGCTTTCTAGAAATCATGGCTTAATCTTACTTCTAAGGGAGTGGTTGCCTGCCACCATTTCTCATTGGCTGCCCTCAGGTGGGGGCATTTCTGTGGTCAGTTACCCTAGAAACCAGGGAGAGGACATTCCATAGTCTGGCAGTCATTACCTCGTGACTACCTTGTGACTCTGGACTTTTACACTTCCTGGTTTCTGGATCTGGATAACTATTGGCCTATTCCTAGAAGGAATCTAGGCCTTAGTTTTTGGGTGAAAGCATTTTGGTCTTATTTCTAAGATGGTTCATTTTGGTCTCACAATGGCTTCAGGCATAAGGGGCAATAATTCTGCAGGAGCCTGCCAACAAACCTGTTTTGAATGCGGCCAGCAAGGTCATGTTAAGAAAAATTGTCCTGAAGCCCAAGCAATGGCAAAGACACCTGGACTTTGCCCCCAATGTCAAAAGGGCCGTCACTGGAGTAAGGAGTGCTGATCTAAGATTGATGCTCAGGGAAATCCATTACCGCCTTCGGGAAACAGGCAGTGGGGGCTGTTCTGGACCCCCCATAGCCAGGCGTACAGAGCTCTGGATACACCTGTCCCAACCTCAGTTTCCCACCATCCCATCCAGTTTGTTCCTCGCAGGAACCCCTTTTTGTCCAAGACCTTATCAGAGGCACCCCTGGAAGCGCAGGATTGGACCTCTGCTCCGCCACCAGAACAGTATTAACACCTCAGATGGGTCCCCAGGCTCTCAGTACTGGAGTCATGGGCCCACTACTTGCAGGGTCTTTAGGCCTGATTCTGGGCAGGAGCAGTGCTCTTATGCAAGGTATTAGAGTAATTCCAGGAGTGATAGATGAAGACTCTGAAGGTGAAATTAGAATCATGGTTGAGGCTGGTAAGGGGGTGACAATTATTCCCCAGGGTGCTTGCATAGCACAATTGCTTTTGATGCCTCGATTCCAAACTAATAATCCTTTTCTTAAACCACATAGAGGTGAGTGTGGATTTGGCTTTACAGGCCCTCTAGCCTGCTGAGTTTCCACCTTAGAACAAAGACCCATGCTAAATTTAAAAATTAATGATCATAATTTTCAGGGTCTTTTAGATACTGGTGCTGACACTTCAGTTATCTCTATAAAACATTGGCCCAAAGGTTGGCCCCTTAAAAATTCCACCTCTAACCTACAAGGTATTGGCACAGCTCAGACGCCATTACAGAGCAGGCTACTCTTAAATTGGAAGGATGAGGAAGGTCATGCAGGAATTTTTCAACCCTTTGTGCTACCTGACATCCCAGTGAACTTGTGGGGACGGGATGTGTTAGATGGTATGGGAGCAGTGCTTACTACACAGCCTGTACAACAGATGCTGAAGAGTCAGGGCTACTGCCCGGGCAGAGGCTTAGGGAAAATGTTGCAAGGAAATTCACTACCCATGGCAGACAAAAGCTGTGTTACTAGATGTTCTGGGGATACTAGAGGATTAGGGTCTTTTCCATAGGGGTCACTGTACAGCAGCCTTCGATAATACAACTGATAAAAATCACTTGGAAAAGTGATGACCCTGTATGGGTGGAACAGTGGCCTCTTACTAAAGAAGAATTGGAGGCTGCAAATGCATTAGTTAAGAAACAGTTAGATGCTGGACATATCATTCCTTCCACTTCACCTTGGAACACACCTATATTTGTTATTAAAAAGCAGTCAGTAAAATGGAGGCTATTACAGGATCTTAGAGCTGTAAATAAAACCATGCTTCTCATGGGAGCAACACAGCCTGGCTTGCCTGCCCCTGTGGCAATTCCTGAACATTGGCATTTAATTGTGGCTGACTTGAGGGATTGTTTCTTCACCATTCCTTTGCATCCCGAGGACAGTCCTTGCTTTGCATTTAGTGTTCCATCAAAAAATCTCAAAGAACCTTATCAGAGATATCAGTAGGTGGTCTTGCCCCAAGGAATGGCCAATAGCCCTACTATATGTCAAATTTATGTGTCTCTGGCCATAGTTCCAGTTTGAAAAGCTTTTCCAGATGTTTATATAATTCAATATATGGATGATATATTATTGGCTGCTAAAGATAAAAAACTTGTTTTTGGGTAGACAGGCCCGGCGGCAGAGACAAGCAGACGCAGGTAGGCCTGTGGCGGGGGCCCGTGGAGGTAGACGGGCCCAGTGGCGGCAGCCGACAGGGATATTCAGACCCGGCGGCAGCCGGCAGAGACATTCAGGCCCAGCGGCGGTCCACAGAGGTAGACAGGCCCGGCGGCAGAGACAAGGAGACGCAGGTAGGCCTGTGGCGGGGGCCCGTGGAGGTAGACGGGCCCAGCGGTGGCAGCCGACAGGGATATTCAGACCCGGCGGCAGCTGGCAGAGACACTCAGGCCCAGCGGCGGCCCACAGAGGTAGACGGGCCCAGCAGCGGCCCGCTGAGGTAAACGGGCCCGGCGGCAGCAGCCAACAGGGACATTCAGGCCCGGCGGCAGCCGGCAGAGACATTCAGGCCCAGCAGCGGCCCACAGAGGTAGACAGGCCCGGCGGCAGAGACAAGCAGACGCAGGTAGGCCTGCGGAAGCGGCCTGCGGAGGTAGACGGGCCCAGCAACAGCCCGCTGAGGTAGACGTGCCCAGCGGCGGCAGCCGACAGGGATATTCAGACCCGGCGGCATCCGGCAGAGACATTCAGGCCCAGCGGCGGTCCACAGAGGTAGACAGGCCCGGCGGCAGAGACAAGCAGACGCAGGTAGGCCTGT
Organism: Peromyscus maniculatus bairdii; assembly: GCF_049852395.1. Taxonomy (NCBI): domain Eukaryota; kingdom Metazoa; phylum Chordata; class Mammalia; order Rodentia; family Cricetidae; genus Peromyscus; species Peromyscus maniculatus. Next base: position 126,162,800 of record NC_134875.1, on the reverse strand, counting down.
GGCGGCAGCCTGTGGAGGTAGACGGACCCAGCGACAGCCCGCTGAGGTAGACGTGCCCGGCGGCAGCGGCCGACAGAGACATTCAGGCCCGGTGGCGGCCCCCAGAGGCAGACAGAACCAGCGGCAGCTGACAGGGACCACAGGCCCGGCGGAGGACCGCAGAGGTAAACAGGCCCAGGGACGGAGACAAGCAGACGCAGCTTGGAACAGGGACGCCCCTAACCCCAACAACTGGGGAAGAAGCTATCTCCGTGGGTCAGAACCAGAACGAATCTGAACACTCCATCTGAGGACAACCCAGGGCCCAGCTGCTGATCCTGTGAAACCCAACAACTTGGAGGTGTTGGTGAGACTACCCTGCTCAGCTGAAACCCATCTGGGAGAGGATTCAGATGCCTACAGTTTAAAGTCTGAAGAAACAAGATCAGCTGAGGAGTTGACAAATGAACAAAAAGTGACCTGAGAACACAGAAGAAGGCGCTACCCAGACACCAAACCAGATCACCAGAATCATAAGTATATAATTCACCGATCGAAATCAGCTGCCCCTGAAGAAATAGCCCAATAGCACCAATTTAACCAAGAACCACTACTAAACCAAGACTAAAAATTAGAACAAGAGAGGCACTCTCAGACACAGACACCACCTGCACCTCACAGAGGAAGAGATGAGCAGACGCCAGTGCAAAAATACAGGCAACAACATAAAGACCTATATGGCAACATCAGAACCTAGTGATTCTACACCTGCAAGACCTAAACATACCATGACAGAAGAAGCAGAAGAAATCAACCCTAAAAATGACATTAAGAAGATGATAGAGGCCCTTAAAGAAGAAATAAAACATTCCCTCAATGAGGAAATAAAAACTTTCCTTAAAGAGGAATTGAAAAACTACCTTAAAGAGGAAATAAAAACTTTCCTTAAAGAGGAAATAAAAAACTCCCTTAAAGAGGAAATAAAAACTTCCCTTAAAGAGGAAATGAAAAACTCCATTAAAGAGGAAATAAAAAACTCCCTTAAAGAAATGGAAGAAAAAACGAACAAAAAATGGGAAGAAATCAAAGAAAGCCAAGAAAAAGCAATTAAACAGATGAAAGAAACATTCCAAGATCTGAAAAATGAATTTGAGACAATAAAGAAAACACATGCTGAGGGAATGCTGGAAATAGAAATCCTGACAAAACGAACAGGAACTACAGAAACAAGCATAACCAACCGATTGCAAGAGATGGAACAGAGAATCTCTGACACTGAAGACACGATAGAGAAAATAGATTCGTCAGTCAAAGAAAACAATAAAGACAAAAAAGTCCTAACACAAAACGTCCAGGAAATTTGGGACACCATGAAAAGACCAAACCTAAGAATAATAGGGATAGAAGAAGGAGAAGAATACCAACTCAAAGGCACAGAAAATATATTCAACAAAATCATAGAAGAAAACTTTCCTAACCTAAAGAAAGAAATACCTATGAAGATACAAGAAGCTTACAGAACACCGAATAGGCTGGATCCAAAAAAAAAGTCCCCTCGCCACATAGTAATCAAAACACTAAACACACAGAATAAAGAAAAAATATTAAGAGCTGCAAAGGAAAAGGACCAAGTAACATATAAAGGCAAACCCATCAGAATAACACCAGACTACTCAATAGAGACTATGAAAGATAGAAGATCATGGACAAACCTCATGCAGACACTAAGAGACCATGGATGCCAACCCAGACTATTATACCCAGCAAAACTCTTAATCACCATAGGCGGAGTAAACAAAATATTCCAGGATAAAACCAGATTTAATCAATACCTGTCCACAAACCCAGCCCTACAGAAAGCACTAGAAGGGAAAATTCAACCCAAAGAAGCTAAACACATCCATGAAAAATCAAGCAATAGATAATCCTACACCAACATACACCACAGAAGGACAACACAACACAACCAAAAAAATAACAGGAATTAACAATCACTGGTCATTAATATCCATCAATATCAATGGTCTCAACTCACCTATAAAAAGACACAGGCTAACAGAATGGATTAGAAAACAGGACCCATCCATATGCTGCATACAAGAAACACACCTTAACTCCAAAGACAGACACTACCTCCGAGTAAAGGGATGGGAAAAGGTTTTCCAAGCAAATGGACCTAAGAAACAAGCTGGTGTAGCTATCCTAATATCTAATAAAATAGACTTCAAACTAAAATCAATCAAAAGAGACCAGGATGGACATTACATATTCATCACAGGAAAAATCCACCAAGATGAAGTCTCGATTCTAAACATTTATGCTCCAAATACAAAAGCACCCACATTCATAAAAGAAACACTACTAAAGTTTAAAACGCACATCAAACCCCACACATTAGTAGTGGGAGACTTTAACACACCACTCTCACCAAAAGATAGATCTACCAGACTGAAACTTAACAAAGAAATAAAGGACCTAACAGATGTTATGACTCAAATGGACCTAACAGATATCTACAGAATATTCCATCCTAACACAAAAGAATATACCTTCTTCTCAGCACCCCATGGAACCTTCTCAAAAATTGACCACATGCTTGGACACAAAACAAATCTCAACAAATACAAAAAAATTGGAATAACCTCCTGTATCTTATCAGACCACCATGCCTTAAAGTTAGAACTCAATAACAACAAAAATTATAGAAAACCCACAAACTCATGGAAACTGAATAATACCCACCTGAAACATCAATGGGTCAAGGAAGAAATAAAGACAGAAATTAAAGAGTTCCTAGAATTCAATGAAAATGAAAGTACAACATACCCAAACTTATGGGACACTATGAAAGCAGTGCTAAGAGGAAAATTCATAGCTCTAAATGCACACATAAAGAAGATGGAGCAATCCCATACCAATGAATTAACAGCACAACTGAAAGCTCTAGAACAAAAAGAAACAAACTCACCCAGGAGAAATAGACGCCAGGAAATAATCAAATTGAGGGCTGAAATCAACGAAATAGAAAACAAGAGAACAATACAAAAAAATCAATGAAACAAAGAGTTGGTTCTTTGAAAAAATCAACAAGATAGACAAACCACTAGCCAAATTAATCAAAAAGCAAAGAGAGAACACCCAAATTCACAAAATCAGAAATGAAAAGGGAGACATAACAACAGACAATGAGGAAATCCAGAGAATCATCAGATCATACTTCAAAAACCTGTACTCCACAAAAATGGAAAACCAGGAAGAAATGGACAATTTTCTGGATAAATACCAAATACCAAAATTAAATCAAGACCAGATAAACCATTTAAATAGACCAATAACCCCTAAAGAAATAGAAACAGTCATCAAAAGTCTCCCAACTAAAAAAAGCCCAGGACCAGATGGTTTTAGTGCAGAATTCTACCAGACTTTCAAAGAAGAACTAATACCAATCCTCTTCAAAGTGTTCCACACAATAGAAACAGAAGGAACACTACCAAACTCTTTTTATGAGGCTACAATTACCCTGATACCCAAACCACACAAAGATGCAACAAAGAAAGAGAACTACAGACCAATCTCCCTCATGAACATTGATGCAAAAATACTCAACAAAATATTGGCAAACCGAATCCAAGAATACATCAAAACAATCATACATCACGACCAAGTAGGATTCATCCCAGGGATGCAAGGATGGTTCAACATACGGAAATCAGTCAATGTAATACACCATATAAACAAACTGAAAGAAAAAAACCACATGATCATCTCCCTAGATGCTGAAAAAGCCTTTGACAAAATCCAACACCCCTTCATGATAAAGGTCTTAGAAAGAATAGGAATACAAGGAACATTTCTAAACATAATAAAAGCAATTTATAGCAAGCCAACAGCAAACATCAAATTAAATGGAGAGAAACTCAAAGCGATACCACTAAATTCAGGAACAAGACAAGGCTGTCCACTCTCCCCATATTTATTCAATATAGTACTAGAAGTTCTAGCTAGAGCAATAAGACAACAAAAGGAGATCAAAGGGATACAAATTGGCAAGGAAGAAGTCAAACTTTCACTATTTGCAGATGATATGATAGTATACATAAGTGACCCCAAAAACTCTACCAGGGAACTTCTACAGCTGATAAACTCCTTCAGTAAAGTGGCAGGATACAAGATCAACTCAAAAAAATCAGTAGCCCTCCTATACACAAATGATAAAAGGGCTGAGAAAGAAGTCAGAGAAACATCACCCTTTACAATAGCCACAAATAATATAAAATACCTTGGGATAACACTAACTAAACAAGTGAAAGACCTTTTTGATAAGAACTTTAAATCTCTAAAGAAAGAAAATGAAGAAGATATCAGAAAATGGAAGGATCTCCCATGCTCATGGATAGGCAGGATTAACATAGTAAAAATGGCAATCTTACCAAAAGCAATCTACAGATTCAATGCAATCCCCATCAAAATCCCAACACAATTCTTCACAGACTTGGAAAGAAAAATACTCAACTTTATATGGAAAAACAAAAGACCCAGGATAGCTAAAAGAATCCTATACGATAAAGCAACCCTTGGAGGCATCACCATCCCGGACCTCAAACTCTACTATAGAGCTATAGTAATAAAAACAGCTTGGTACTGGTATAAAAACCGACATACGGACCAATGGAATCGAATTGAAGACCCTGACATTAATCCATGCACATATGAACACCTGGTTTTTGACAAAGGAGCCAAAACCATACAATGGAACAAAGAAAGTATCTTCAACAAATGGTGCTGGCATAACTGGATGTCAATATGTAAAAGATTACAAATAGATCCATATCTGTCACCATGCACAAAACTCAAGTCCAAGTGGATCAAAGACCTAAACATAAATCCAGCTACACTAAACTTAATAGAAAAGAAGATAGGAAGCACTCTTGAACGCATTGGCACTGGAGACCATTTCCTAAATAAAACACCGACAGCACAAACCCTGAGCACAACCATTAATAAATGGGACCTCTCAAAACTGAGAAGCTTTTGCAGGGCAAAAGACACAGTCAATAAGACAAAAAGACAGCCAACAGATTGGGAAAAGATCTTCACCAACCCCACATCTGACAGAGGATTGATCTCCACAATATATAAAGAACTCAAGAAACTAGACATCAAAGCACTGAACAGTCCAATTAAAAAATGGGCTAAAGAGCTAAACAGAGAATTCACAAAACAAGAACTACAAATGGCTGAAAGACATTTAAAGAAATGCTCAACATCCTTAATCATCAGAGAAATGCAAATCAAAACGACTCTGAGATACCACCTTACACCTGTTAGAATGGCTAAGATCAAAAACACCAATGACAACCAATGTTGGAGAGGATGTGGAGCAAAGGGAACACTCCTCCACTGTTGGTGGGAATGTAAACTTGTACAACCACTGTGGAAATCAGTATGGCGGTTTCTCAGAAAATTAGGAATCGAACTACCTCAAGACCCAGCCATCCCACTCTTGGGCATATACCCAAAGAATGCTGATACATACCATAAAGATACATGCTCAGCTATGTTCATAGCAGCACTATTTGTAATAGCCAGAACCTGGAAACAACCTAGATGCCCATCAACGGAAGAATGGATGAAAAAAATGTGGTACATATACACAATGGAGTACTACTCAGCAGAGAAAAACAATGAAAGCATGAAATTTGCAGGCAAATGGATGGAACTAGAAAAAATCATCCTGAGTGAGGTAACCCAAACCCAGAAAGACAGTCATGGTATGTACTCACTCATTGGTGGATTCTAGATATAAAATGAACAATCAGACCACAACCCATAGAACCATAGAGGCTATATATATAGCATGGTGGTCCCTAGGATGACTGTGGCATATAATAAATTTCAGTTTTACTCAATTATTGAAAAAAAATAGCCAAATGAATGGAAACACATGAACTATGAACCAAAGGCTGAGGGGCTCCCAGCTGGATCAGGCCCTCTGAATAGGTGAGACAGTTGATTGGCTTGATCAGTTTGGGAGGCATCTAGGCAGTGGGACCAAGTCCTGTGCTCATTCCATGAGTTGGCTGTTTGAAACCAGGAACTTATGCAGGGACACTTGGCTTAGTCTGGGAGGAAGGGACTGGACCTCCCTGGACTGAGTCTACCAAGTTGATCACAGTCCTCGGGGGAGGACTTGTCCTGGAGGAGGTGGGAATGGAGGGTGGGCTGGGGGTAAGGGGAGGGCGTGGGAGGGAGGAGAATAGGGGAACCCATGGCTGTTATGTAGAACTGAATGGTATTGTAAAATAAAAAATATATATCACAAAAAAAAGAAGTGAAACATTGTAAATAATCACAGCTTAAAAAAAAAGAAAAACAATTCATGAATATGTTTATATTTATCAATTATTGAAGAAATAAAAATCTTATATTTGTTGAAAAAAAAAAAAGCGTGCACCCCCACCACCAAAAAAAAAAAAAAACAAAAAAAAAAACTTGTTTTTGATGCTTTTTCTAAAGCAAGAGGTTCTTAGCCTGGCTAATTTACAGATAGCCCCAGAAAAGGTACAGGTATCCTTTCCCTATCATTATTTAGGTCATGAATTGTTATGCATAGGCATATGTCCACAAAAGATTACTCTGCTTATGTATCAGCTACACACACTTAATGATTTCCAAACCTTTCTGGGAGATATTCAATGGCTTCGGTCCACCTTAAAGATTCCAACAGGTCAACTTTGTCCTTTGTATGATGTCTTAAAGGGTGACCCTGACCCTTTATCTCCCCGTGAATTAACAGCTAAAGGGCATACAGCCCTACAACGTGTGCAAGAGGCCCTGAAGCAGGCTCATGTGCAGTATATAGATCTTTCTTCTCCCTTATTCTATTTGATATTTTGTTTTTCTCATTCACCTACTGGATTGTTTTGGCAAACAGGTCCTATTCTATGAGTACATTCCCCAGCTTCTCCAGTGAAAACCATTACTCCTTATCCTCAGGCTGTTGCTCAGATTATATTTAAGGGAATCAAGATCAGTGTTCAAACTTTTGGTAAGGAGCCAGATAATGTGGTGACCCCATACACCCAGTCTCAAATAGCATGGTTGCAAGCTAATGATTATGATTGGGCCATATTGACATGCTCCATGCAGGGTCAGTTTGATACTCATTACCCCTCCAGTGATGTGTGTAAACTTTTTAAATTGTATCCTGTTATATTTCCCAAGATAGTACAGATGACTCCTATTCCTCAGGCCTGTTTGGTTTTTACTGATGGCACTTCATGTGGTTTTGCTGTGGTAGTTTCTGGTAACATAGTGAAGAGAATGAACGTCCAGGGCACTTCTGCCCAGATGGCGGAGGTACAGGCACTGTTGCTTGCTTTACAGATGTTTTCTGATGAGCTTCTAAACATTTATACTGATAGCCAATATGTGGCACCTGCAGTTATTGCCTTTGGAGACAGCAGCCTACATACCATCTATTTCTCCCATTCATGAATATTTATTGCAAGTGCAAGGACTTATATGGTCCCGCTCACATAACCTTTATGTGGGCCATATTAGAGCTCATACTCAATTGCCTGGACCTCTAAGTGAAGGTAATCAAAGGGTTGATGCCATTATTTGTATGGCTGGCACATTAGTTTGTTCTGCCTTTGAAAAGGCTACTCAATTGCATCAACATTATCATCTTAATGCTGGATCTCTTTGTTATCATATGGGCATAACCCATGAACAAGCCATCCAGATAGTTAAATCATGTCCTATTTGTGCTGAATTTTTACCTGTTCCTCATTTGGGAGTTAATCCCCAAGGACTTTTACCTAATCATGTGTGGCAAATGGACGTCATACATGTGCCTTCATTTGGAAAATTACAATATGTCCATGTGTCTATTGATACATATTCCTCTCTAATTTTTGCTTCTGCCCATTCAGGGGAAAAGGTTAAAGATGTAAAGAATCATTGTCTTCATGCTTTTGCTTACATGGGAGTGCCAAAATGCATAAAAACTGATAATGATCCTGCCTACAGCAGTACAGGATTTTCAAAATTCTGCCAAGATTTTTCTATCGTTAATAAGACTGGTATTCCTTATATTCCTCAAGGACAGGCTATAGTAGAACGCTGTCATCGTACCTTAAAAACATATTTTGCTAAAGTAAAAAAGGGGGAGCTAGGGGCTCATCTATCCCCTCCACATTCTATTCTTTCCCTTGTTTTATATATTTTAAATTTTTTATTGGTGGATTCTGCTGGAGTATCTGCTGCAGATAAGCACTGGAGAGCTCCTGTTGTAAATCATCCTCTGATGCGATGAAAGGATCTTTCTACTGGCATTTGGAGGGGACCTGATCTGGTGTTGGTGTGGGCCCTGGGATCTGTTTGTGTCTTTCTGCAGGACAATGAGGTTCCTGAGTGCTGTGTGCACCCTATGGCTGCTGCTGAAACCCAACATGACAGAGACCTATTGGGCCTTCGTGAAAAACTCTCCCCTTCTGATGCCAATGGGGATTGAGAGCCCAATATGGTCAGCTTTGGCAAGCATTAATGTAAGCCTAGGAAATGTAGCCATGCGGTTAGATTCTTCAGAAGGTAATGTATGGTAACTGCTCTTTCAAGCATGTTTGAGAACGTGTCACTCAGACACCTTGGAGATTAAGGATAACCATGAAGGTCACTGACTTCTATTTGTTAACAGTAGCTTGCCAGCTAAGCCTTTCACATTCTGCAACCCTCTTCAAGCTGGTGTAGTACCTACTTTTCAGGAGTGGCTCTGTGCAACATTTATTGGCCTCCTGAAATTCATCTAGCCTCCTTTGAAGATACCTTTAAAATTTGTGAGCCTGAATGTAGCCATTATGAGACCATTAGTTCTGCTCCTTGTGTGCTGTCTGTTTTTTCTTTATGGTTCTTAGTTGTTCTTTTGCAAAGCTGCCAGCTTAAGTTGTGCTGGGATCAAGAAATATGGGCCTTGGTGGTTCGTGTTCCTGGAGTTGTGTCCATGCCAGTGGATGCTCACACGCTCCAGAAGAGAACTTGACATCGCTGCTGCCTTGTTGCTGCTATAGCGGTGGTGGCCATTGCTGCTACTGTTTCTGGGATTGCCATTTCTTAATTGGTTACTACAGCTAGCATAATGGAGACCCTGGCAGCAAAGGTAGCTACTGCAGTTAATTACTCTTTCATTCTATTGGGCATGATAAATTTAATTCAGTAGTTATATACATTTTGATTTGCTTTGAAATTTATAAAACTCAAGTTCCATTTGCTTTTGGGATACCATCTTACTAGGACTCCAATTTGCATAAGGCTCAAAGGAAGGGAATGGCTCAATTGCCTTTAGCCTCCTGGCTATGGGTGGGTTAGGACTTCTGTTGGTCTTTTCTGTGTCGCACAGATTGCAAGCCCAGCTCCACTTAGAGGTCTTTGGCAGCAATTAACTCTACAGCTCACGTGGTTGAGCCTGTATGATAATGAGTATTCAGAGATGGGTAATGCATGGGGGTGTTCACCAACCTAAGACAGAGTGCTTGTATGGTCTTGGCAGGTGTCTCCATGATGGGTAAGGTGACCTGCTGACATCCCATGCATCCTAAGTCAGAAACTCATTTTTTAGTAAAAAGGAGGGACCTGTAGGGCCCTGGCCTCCTCCCATATTGAGTGAGCTGTTGCCTGCTTGCCGACCGTGACCAGATGTCCTCCCTATGCTAATTCCCTGCCAGTATCCACCCTCCTGAATGCTTAAGGGAAGTTCCTTGTTTGTGTATCCTGCATATTTGGGTGTTAACAGCTTAGATGCAAGAATGTAGAACGTTCTGTAGCGAACTTCTGCCCTCTGGGGTTCTCCCATTGTGCTGTAAGCCTGTATTTAAGGTTTCTTCCCTCTTTAAATAAACGGCATTTGGCCTTCTGCTGAGGCGAGTGACCCACTGTCTTTGTCTCTGTTTTTCAATCCACAGCCCCTCGCTTGGACATGGTGAATGGGTGGTGGTAGTGCAGGCTTATCGCTACAGGATGGGGGCTCATGACCCCTCCCTACTCCATGTCTAAATGTTGACTGGCTTGATATTCTGTAAGTCTTATGTAAGCAGCCACAGCTGCTGTGATTCATAAATGCAGCTATCCTGTTATGTCAAAAGATAGTTTCTCTCTGGTCCACTTCGACTTCACTTGGACTTCTCTGCTCTTCCATTCTTTCTGCTTTCACTTCTGGGATGAATCCTGACCCAGAGCTGTAGGAGTGATGTTTTATTTGTGGCTAAGAACGCCACTAACACTTATTCTCTGTACTTTTATTAATGTTGAGTGTCTGCATTGACTACTACCTACTATACAAAGAAACTTCTCTGATGAGTTCTGAAAGCTGCACTAATCTATGAGTATAAATATGAATTTAGAGAGCCATTTAATGCTATTCTGATTTAGCAGAATATTAGTAGTAGATTCACTATTGGGGCCTGTGAGCCCTGCAGCTATTGGGTTCTTTGTTAGTTATTTAGCTGCGTTGTGTTCTTACCCTGCAAGGAAGTGTCACGAAACACGACAGAATCCACTTATAAGAGTTTATTAGAAATACAGGGATAGAGAGTGCGCAGGCCTGTGGGAGAGACACGTGCGTGGAGAAGAGGAAGAGGAGAAGAGAGAACTGGGAATATGGCGCTCCGCTTTAAAAACCGGCTGGGGGCGTGGCCAGGACACATCACTACTCCACGCATGTGCGTAGATCACATGGTCACGTAGCACGCTTACGTAGCCATGTAACGTCACGGATTCTGGTCACGCGAGATGCCTTGGCCGGAACTTGCTAGGCGGAGATGTCCGGGTCCGCCGGGTATCCTGGCTACGAGAGACGCTTTGACCCGGAAATGGCTAGGCGGAAGTGTCCGCCTGGTAAATGGGACCGTGGGGGAGCGTGTTGTAAACCCTTCATTCCCGACTCTTATTTTTTTAAAAAAAGAAAAAATTGTGGTTGACTGGGTACGGGGGCGACGTTTCTCTCAAAGACTGCTTCCAGCTGAATAGTGGGCGTTGGTTGGCTCTTGGGGGGGTGAGGGGTATCTTGTGAAGTCCGGGGATGATGGTGGAGGTCCTGGAACGACGTTCTGCCGTCTCCTGTTTCTGCGGCTGTCCATCCGTGCTGCTGCTGGGGACCTCCCATTTAACAAGATACTGTTGACATAGAGCTTAGAGAGAAAGAATCATTATTATTTTATTTTGGAGTTGGCATTTGTCTGAGGTAGCTTTGGCCTGTCCAGATAGAGGCATGTGACATTTACCTGAGGTAGATCTGGTCTTAGTACCCTGCTTAATTTCTATCTGAGACAAGCCTCATTAGAAGTAGTTCATTTAAGGCACCTGTTTTCCTTAGGCAAGCCTTGCTGGAGGTAGTTTATTTAAGGCACCTGTTTCCCTTATTAGGTTAACACTTAGGAAACACAGGTGATCAGTTGCTGAGTATTGAACAATGATAGATTGTTGTATTACATTATTCCTTACCACCTGGATATTTTTGATGGTCCTTTTTGCCTCCGGCTCTGTGTGGCCCTGGTTGGGAAAGGGAGGGGTGATACCTTATTCCTCTGGAATTGGTGACAAGGCAGTGGATCCTGATGTCCTCTGGAGCTTGAGAATGAAAGGCCCTGTTTGTTTCACTGTATATGAAGAGCGATTTTTCTGGGATGGAGGTGAGATAAAAGGTTTTAGATGAGATAGGTGGACCCAATGAGGAAAGCCCTCGAGTTTAGCAGCTGTGGGGGTTACAAGAATTACCTTGAAGGGTCCCTGCCACTTAAGGGAAAGAGGTAAAGGGCGCTGGCCTGGAGGAAAGAGAAGAACCTGATCCCCAATGTGTATTGGAGATGGGCAAGGATTGTCACACGGCTGAGGCAGTGAACAGTCCGCATAGCTCCATAGAATAGGCCTTAGGTGGCATAAAAGAGGAGTTAACAGTCTATCTGGAACAGTTGGAGGCTTGGAAAAAAGACCTGGTGTTAGAACTGGTCTGAGGAGATATTTAACTTTTCCTGATGGTGGGCATATGGGTAAGATCGAGCTGTAGCCCTGGGGAGGTGGGAAGCCTCCAGCATGGCCATTATATGGCCTGAGTTATACACGGATCCTCCTTTTGCTGTGAGAAGTCCACGCTCCCTCCAAATAGCAGCGTGGGACAGGAGGATATGAAAAGCATATTTGGAGTCTGTAGAGTTAGTGGCTAGGAGAAGTAAGAGAGCTGCTGGTGTGTCTGGGAGGAGGCAAATGTGTGGAGTGAAAAGAAATGGATGCTCCTACCTTAGCTAGGAGATCCTTCCCCATTAAAGGTACAGGGCAACTTAGCACCACTAAGAATGTATGTGTGAGAGGGATGCCTCTGAAAATACAATTAAATGGCGGTGTCTGCTGAGGTAGATAAGGCTGTCCCCTGTACCCGACAATAAAGGAGAAGTGGCATCCCAAAACTCCCAGGACTGAGTCAATGGCTCTGGTGTCCAGAAGGAAAGAAACGGATCGCTTCCCTGCTGCGTTCTGGGTTCCCTGTCATGTCTGTAGCCAAGCCTAGGTCTGTTGGAGGTCTTAGCTTGATGTACCCATGCATCTTGGTGCCTGGGGGCAGTCAGCGGACTCTGTCTTTCTAGGCGGCACTTTTAACAAGGCTGTTGATGGCCTGGCAGGGCATTCGCTAGCCCGTGGCCTTTTCCTCATTTAAAACAGGGACCCAACAGCTTTTGGAAGTCAGCGAGTGCCAGCACTTGGCAATTTTGTTTTCGGGCTATTATCTCTTCCCTGGCACACCTTAAATGCCACAGGTGACTCTTTTGCCTGTGGGGTCAGGAGCCTCGCTCTCCAGATGCTTAAGTTTTAGTCAGGTAGGTCTGGGGAACAAGAGACAGATTTTCATATTTATCCTGAACTATTTACTGGTTTTAGGGCAGCCTTATGGAGGCCTGTCAGGAGACAGGTGATAAACTTATCTCTGGCTAGACAGCCACTCTGTGTGTTGTAGTCCCAGTGTGGCTCTCGGTCAGGAACCGCTTCGGCTCCTGGGGGGTGTGAAAAGTTAGTTTGATGAATTTCATCTGCGTGAATCCTAGCCTGCTCCCATACCCGCCTGCGCTCCTCCGGGAGTAAATTATTAGAAAGTATCATATATATATATATATATCATGAAAGGTGAGACTATAAAATTGAGTTATATATTGAAATTGTTTAATAAAGGAAGCAGAATTAGACGTATAAGAACCCAGCTTACTTTCTATCTGAGAGAGTTCTGCTAGAGAGAATGGAACATGAACTTTAACCAGTCCATCCACACCCGCCACCTCTCACAAAGGGAGAACAATGGAAGGTTCTGGATGGCTGGAATCAGCCGATTTAGCAGCTCGAGAGTGGGTGGTAGGGGGAGTGAAGTTTGGAGCCAGGGCAGGGCCTTTGGAAGCAGCCACTGCAGAGGAAGAAACAGCTTTAGAAGAGGAAAAGTCTGGAGCGGAAGGAACGGTTGTTCTAGGAGTTGGAGCCGGAGGTCGGATAGGTAGAGGTTCATTAGCAGGGTCTAAAGTTAGAGAGTCCGGAGTCAGAGAATCCTCCGGTTTAGGCATAGCTAACATCATATGAGCAGGAGAGAAGGAAATGAGAAGAGACAGTTTAGCATTGAGAAAGAAGAAAGCAACTCTTTCCATTTGCCTGAACGCTGACAGTGATTGGATAGCTCCCGTGAAATATCGGGATCTAAGGAGCCGCTCGGCGGCTCTTTGTTATTTTTTAAAGCATACTTTGGCCACTTTTTTTGAACTTAAACAAATTAGCTTAGAAATCTTTACCTAAGGCATTAAACTGAGAGGTTTTAAAGCTTCAACAAGACAGCCTAACGGAGAGGAAGGACTAACAGGGTTGGAAGCCTTGTTTCCCATGTCTGCAGCGGAGGCAGAAAAATAAAAAATAAACGTGATCTGGAGCCAAGGCCCCAGGCGTCCCCAAGGCCAAGGGTGGATACCGGGCGCAGGCTGCTCCTTGACTCGTCAGCCACAGAAGCAGGGGCCTTCTCCACGGTGAGGAAAGGATTCCCCGGGAATCCAGACAGCGTTTGCCCCTTCGTCAAGGAGATGGACGTGCCAGCCTCACGTGGCTCCCAGGACGCACCAACGTTGGCAGCCCTAACAATAATAAAAAATAAACGTGATCCAGAGCCAAGGCCCCAGGCGTCCCCAAGGCCAAGGGCGGATACCGGGCGCAGGCTGCTCCTTGGCTCGTCAGCCACAGAAGCAGGGGCCCCCTCCACGGTGAGGAAAGGATTCCCCGGGAATCCAGACAGTGTTTGCCCCTTCGTCAAGGAGGTGGACGTGCTGGCCTCACGTGGCTCCCAGAACGCACCAACGGTGGTGGCCCTAACTCGAGAAATATCTCAGGCTGCAGACGTGGGAGACGGCTAGAAAAGTTAGGCCTGCGATAGGGGCCGACCATAGCCAATGAAGACCGTGGTCGGGGGTTCCCCCAGTCTCAAGAACACGTGTGAGGCGCCGGACAATCAATGGTCATTCTCACACATTCAGGAAACTGTTTACACTGGCCGAAAAATGGGGGGACTCACCAATCGAAGAAAGCGGTGTTGGATGCAATTTGGATGCGATTCAGGCGAATGGAGAGTGGTCTGTTGCATACGGAGCAGATTCCCCGGTTCGCGGGTTTCCAGGCGCAGAGCACCCGGGAGTGCCCGCTCGGTTTCGGCACCAAAATGTTAGTTATTTAGCTGCGTTGTGTTCTTACCCTGCAAGGAAGTGTCACGAAACACGACAGAATCCACTTATAAGAGTTTATTAGAAATACAGGGATAGAGAGTGCGCAGGCCTGTGGGAGAGACACGTGCGTGGAGAAGAGGAAGAGGAGAAGAGAGAACTGGGAATATGGCGCTCCGCTTTAAAAACCGGCTGGGGGCGTGGCCAGGACACATCACTACTCCACGCATGTGCGTAGATCACATGGTCACGTAGCACGCTTACGTAGCCATGTAACGTCACGGATTCTGGTCACGCGAGATGCCTTGGCCGGAACTTGCTAGGCGGAGATGTCCGGGTCCGCCGGGTATCCTGGCTACGAGAGACGCTTTGACCCGGAAATGGCTAGGCGGAAGTGTCCGCCTGGTAAATGGGACCGTGGGGGAGCGTGTTGTAAACCCTTCATTCTTGGTGAAATTTACAATACAATACTGGGCATGCATTTCCTCCTGTGGAATGGGCCTTAAAACCAATCAGAAAGCAATTGGTCTGGGTATTGTTTTATTTCTCTAAATATTCTTAGGTTACCTCAAGAATGGAGTTGAATTACTTCGAAGCACTTTGAATCTTTCAGGTCTTATTTTGAAACTTTAAATAAGATTAGAAGAAATAGTTCTGAGCCACCCAACTTAAGGTACTGGGAACCAAACTTAAACCTCCTGGAAGAGCAGGAAATCATAACCCATGATCTATCTCTGTAGCCTCAACCTTTTTTTTTTTTCACTTTTAAGGTCAATTGAGGCTCCTTAGGAGTGACTTTTAGGGACTCGGGCAAATTCCCTTAAGTCCTTTAGTTTTCCTCTATCAGGTGTGCCATCTGCTGGGGCAAACCAGGATCTTGCTAACCATACAGCTTCTCTTGAAAGCATTGAGGAAATTTCCCTCTGTGCTGATTCTCCTCTTTGGAGAATGTCTAACCTCTGGGATCTCCATGCTTTCACTGATCAAAAGGACAAATGACTTACCAGAGCTATAGCATGCGTTTAGAGGTGTCCCATTATCCCTTGATACCTAGCTGATCTGGTTCTTTTAGCCTCCAAGTACAGCTACTGAACACCCAAAATCTCAGTTCCATCGTTATTGAAGAACAAAATGTGGTTTAAATTTTACCTGCCATATGACAGATAAATCTTGACTAAGCTAGATTTTTCTAATTAGAATCCTGGCAAACTCAGGAGAAACTATAAGCAATTATTTTATAAAACATAAAATATCTGCTCTTTAAACAAGTTTTTGCAAACCCATACTATTTTAAGTTGTAACTTTCATAAGTATTATTGTGACACACTTAAACACTTTGTTTTTTTTCTAATCTCACTTTACTTCCATTTTGGAATAATCTTTTATCTTTAGGATAAATCTCCATACAAAATCCTTTCTCATCTAAAAGTATTTGATTTCTCCTTAATCTTTTTAAAAACAAAATTATATCTGCAACTTTTTAAATTTAAATTTTTAATTTTTTGAGAATTTCATACATGAGTACTGTATTTATATACTTTCTAGCCATCCCTGTCTCTTATCCAAGTCTTCCTGTGTCTTCTCCACTCCCTCTAAAGTTTATAACCTCCTCATTAATTATTATTACTACATATATATGTATATGTCCTACCAGGGAGCTTGTCTAGAGAAAACTATCTTCTTCTGTAGTGATTTGAATGAAAATGTTCCCCCATAGGGCATTTGAACACTTGATCTCCAACTGGTGGTACTTTGGGGGGAGGTTTAGGAGGTGTGGTCTTGCTAGAGGAAATATATCACCAGGAGCAGGCCTTGAGATTAAAATGCCTTGCATGGTTTCCAGCTCACTTTCTCTATTTCATACAATGTGATTCAAGATATTAGCTCTTAGCTTCCTGCCGCCATGCCTGCTGCCTGCTCCCATGCTTTCCCTTTCTCATCTAAAAGTATTATAGACTCTAGCACTCTGAAATTATAAGTCAAATAAACTCTTTCTTCTATAAGTTACATTGGCCATGGTGTTTTATTACAGCAACAGAAAAGTAACTAATACACCCTCTCTCAGCAGCCATTGATTGTCTTGTTGCTCTTCATGTAGGGGTGGGACCTTGTGAACTTTCCTCCACCCACACTGGCATGTCAACTGGCATTGTCATTATTCAGGTCTTGTTTAGACAGCTGTATTATTGAGATTTCATGAGCACAGCTTTCCTGTCATGGCTAGAAGACACTA
Source organism: Peromyscus maniculatus bairdii (assembly GCF_049852395.1). Classification (NCBI taxonomy): domain Eukaryota; kingdom Metazoa; phylum Chordata; class Mammalia; order Rodentia; family Cricetidae; genus Peromyscus; species Peromyscus maniculatus. Next base: position 126,145,859 of record NC_134875.1, on the reverse strand, counting down.
ACTAGCAGTGGGCATACTGGTCCTATGGCTTTTACAAGTTTTCTGTCCCCTCTTCTGTGATTTTTCCTGTGTCTTTAGTGTAGGGGTTACATTTTAGATGTATCAATTGGAGCTGGACACCTCATGGTCATTTATTCTCTTCATTTTGACCAGTTATGGGTCTCTGTAATCTCTATCTGTTGCAAAAAGAAGCTTCTTTGGTGAACGGTGACAGTAATACTTACCTGTGGGTATAACATACACATTTAGACTATAGTTAAAAATTATATTTGTTTAGGAAAGTGACAGTAGTAGGTTCTCGTCTAGGGTCTATGACCTCTCCAGCCATAGGTATAGGTAGTTGGCTAGGCTTACAGTACCAGGCATAAATTTCCTCCTATTGAGCAGATGTTAAGTACAATTCGGCAGCTGTTGGTTACTCTCAAGATAAAATGCCACTATGGCACCATTGGGGTTATCTTGCCAAGATGACCATTGTGATTCACAGACTTTACAGCTGGTTAGGACTACTGATTACTTTTCTCCCTTGGCAGCTTGCATAACACCTTCTAGTACTGTGAGAGCTAGTCCTCAGGATGGAGGCTTCCAGGTCAGTTCAGTTGGATTCCTCTGGGTCCTGTGTCTAAAGTGTGTGACATGTCAGCAATGAACTCTTGCCTTCAAGTTCTGGGAGGCAACCAAGGGCAATGGAATTAGCCTATATGTTTTTGGGAGTCTCTTGGATTGTCCTGACCAACAATAAACAGGACATTTCCCATACCTGGAATTAAGGTTTTTGTGGAGAACATTATCACCCCAAGTGATACAATTCCACTTAAACTGTGTGTGTGTTTTAAGTAAGCTATGTTTCTCTATGCCTTTTCAATTCCCCTTAGTGATGTTTATTTCTCCTTTCTCCCTCTCCCTCTATTATATTTGTAGCATTTTATATATCCATAATTACTTCACAGTTCCTTTTATCTATTTTTTCTTTACAAAATTTAGAAAACACTTTATTCTTAATAAAACAACTTTATGTTTTAATGAAACACAGGAAATTGTATCTGAAACACAGGCAAAGTGTGTTAACACTCCTGAAGCTGTTTTAAAGCAACAAATTCAAATCAACCAATTCATTAATGATTTAAATCTTATTGTAACAAGTATTTAGAAATTGTTTTTGTTAAAAAGCATTTGCTTTTCATTTGGGGTGATGAGGCATCCAAAGTAAAATAAGGTTCTGGCATCTCTGTTCTTATTTTTGAGTCTCTTTTCTTTTTGAGGTACTTCAGTACCATTTAGGCAATCTTATTAATTACTCAAGGAAAGCTAAAAGCACAAAAATAAGATTCTGTCCAAGTTCCTGGATTCTAAGAATGGTAAAGCCTAGCATGACTATCTCTAAGATGAGGATAATTATCCATGAGGACAAAGTTGTATCCCAGAACAGGATCAGTATTTTCTAAGAACCAGTCCATTCCCTCACAAATAGGTACGTCTATGGCTCAACGTGTAAAACTAGAACTAAGAAAATTATCAAATAGACCACACCTTGTCCAGGCCTGCCTATTATTATATATATACCTTGTGCTTTGTTTTAGTTACTTATTTAACTTTAAACTTCATACCTTTATCCCAAAGACAGACAAACTTGAGATTGTTGAGTCTGTTTATTGATTCCCCCAATGTCACCACATAGATTAAATTTCTTATTTCTGTCACCATCTCTTTGAATGCATATTGGAATTTATGGTCTAGCTCATGGGGCTGTTGGAGCTGTAACTTTTTCCTTTAAACTCCAGTTATGTCATGAACTAAAAGGTTTTTGGGCTAATTTAACAGCTTTAATGTAAATGTGTGTTGTAAGCCAATTTGCTACCATGTAAACAATATTAAAATATATACACTTGTAAATAATGTATGCATACATATTCATACATAAAACTATATTTTAAAAATACTCAAGATTTTAAATATTTTATTTCATTTCATGTATGTATGTGTTTTGCCTGCATGTATGTATCTATGTGTACCAAATGAGTTCCTGGTGCCTGTGGAGGTCAGAAAATGGCATCAGATCCTATGGAACTGGAGTTACAAACAATTGTGAACCACCATGTGGGTGCTGAGAATTGAACCCAGGTCCTCTGGAAGAGTAGCTACTTCTCTTAAGTGTAAATGGAATTTTCTTTGGGCTGCCAGCTCACAAAAAAATGACACGGAGACTTATTATTAGTTATAAAAGCTCAGCCTCAGCTTAGGCTTATTCCTAACTAGTTCTTGTAACTTAAATTAACCCATATTTTAAATCTACATTCTTTTATGTGGCTTGGTTACTTTTACCATATACTGACCATCCTGCTTCCTTTGCATTTGGCTGGCAATTCCACCTTTCTTCCTTTCCAAGTCTTATCTGTACCCATAAGTCCCACCTAGTCTTTTCCTGCCTACTGACCATTCAGCTCCTAATTAAACTAATTACTGTGACACATCTTCACACAGTATAAAGGAATATTTCACAACACTTAACCACTGAGCCATCTCTCTAGCCCAATACTGAAGATTTTTAACTTTTGTCAGCTTTAAATTAAACTATTGTTCAGAACTTTTATTTAAATAACATTAAGCAATCTTAACTCCAAAATTTGTATTCTCAAAGATATGACTGTTAATGTAAATAAAGTAGAAAACTTTTTTAAAAAATTTTAATCACACAGAGCCTAACCTGATTATTAATAAGGATCAAATACCACAGCTTGGTTCTTAAATAACTGTGACAGGTTGCTTTTTTTTTTTTGTCAATTTTTATGTAAGTTGTCAACTTGACATAATCTAGAATCACCTGGGAAAGAACTCACACTCTAAGTTGGCCTGTGGGCATATTTGTGGGGGATTTTCTTATATTAATTGAGGTGAGAGGAAAAGCCCTACTCTGGGTGGCACCATTTCCTGGCCAGTATACTCTAAATTTTTGAAGACTGAAGAAAATGAGATGGCTCTTTGCTATTGACTATGGTTACAGTGTGACTAGTTGCTCCAATTTCCTACTGCCTTGACTTCCTCACAGTGATGAGTCAAACAAATCCATTTTCTTTTTCTTTTCCTATTTGAAGAACCCATTTTATTAAACATGACGTCGGAATACCAGCACCAGCCAGTCATCCATTCTCAGAAGTCTGCAGTTTCAACTTCACAGGGGTCCTCTGAGTTTCTCAGCTTTAGTCATTCCAGTCTCTGCTCTCCTGTCTGCTACTGAGCATCATCGTCACACAAGCTCCCTCCCTCCCCCTTCCTGTCTAAATTGCCTGTCCATAGCCTTTGCTCATTTTTTTTAAGTTTTTCTTACTGATTTGTTTATGAACACTAAATATTTTAGCTCAAAAATTTTTAACTGCTTTTATTTATTTATTTATTTTTAAAATTACACTCATGATATTAATCACATTTGTGGTATTCATAGATTACATTCACAGTATCCATTCAATTATATATATATATATATATATATATATATATATATATTTAATTTTAAATATCGAATGTCATTTCTTGAAGGGGGTAGGAGGTCTTAAATACAGGCTTAGCGCACAATGGGAGGACCCCGGAGGGCAGAAGTTTGCTACTGATGTTTTACAATCTTGCATCTAAGCTGTTAACGCCCATTATTCAGGATACACAGACAAGGAACTTCCCTTAAGCATTCAGGAGGGTGGACCCCGGCAGGGAATTAGCATTGGGAGGATATCAAGGTCAAGGTCTGCAAGCAAGGCAACAGTTACCCAAAACGGGGGCCAGGACCCTGCAGGTCCCCCTTTTATTAAAAAATGAGCTTCTGACTTGGGTTGTGTGGGACGTCAACAGGTCACCTTACCTGTCATGGAGACGACTGCCGAGGCCACACAGGTGCTCTGTCTTAGGTTGGTGGGTGCCCCCCAGGCATTACTCAATCGTGTGTGAGCTACATGGTTAATTGCTGCCAAAGATCTCAAAGTGGCACTGGGCTTGCAATCTGCATGTTCAATACAGAAAAGACCAACAGAAGTCCTATCTCACCCACAGCCAGTAGGCTAAAGGCAACTGAGCCATTCCCTTCCTTATCGAGCCATACTGTATGTTGGAGTCCTTGTAAAATAGTATCCCCAAAGCAACTGGAACTTGAGTTTATAAATTTATAATTTTCAAAGCCAATTGAGATGTATATAACTACTTAATTAAATTTATCATGCCCAATAGAATGAAAGATTAACTAACTGTGGTAGCTACTTTTGTTGCTAGGGTCTCCACTGTGCTAGCTGTAGTAAGCAATTATGAAATGGTAATCCCAGAAACAGTAGCAGCGGTGTGAGCCATTGTTATAACAGCAACAGTGGCAGCAGCAATGTCAAATTCTCTTCTGGATTGTGTGGACATCCACTGGCATGGGTACAACTCCAAGAACATGAATCGCCAAGGCCCCTTTTCTTGATCCCAGCGTGATTTTGGCTGGCAGCTCTTCTGGAGAATCCAATCTCATGGCTACAGTTCCTAGGCTTACATTAATGCTTGCCAAAGCTGGCCATATTAGGCTCTCAATCTCCATTGGCATCAGAAGGGTAGATTTTCTCATGAAGACCCATTAGGTCTCTGTCATGTTGGGCTTCAGCAGCAACCACAGGGCACGTTCAGTGCTCAGGAATCCAAAGAGGAACCTCATTGTCCTGAGGAAAGACATAAACCAAACTCCGGGGCCATACCAACACTAGATCAGGTCTCCTCCACGTGCTAGTAGAAAGATCCTTCCATTGGTCCAGAGGGTGATTTGCAACAGGAGCCTTCCAGTGCTTATTTGCATTGGATCCTCCAGCAGAATCCACCAATAAACTCCAGCAGAATCCACTGATAAAAAAATTTAAAATATATAAAACAAAGGAAAGAATAGAATGTGGAGAGGAATGATGAGTCCCTAGTTCTCCCTTTTTTAACTTTAGTAAAATGTTTGTTTGTTTAATATTTCAAATTTTTCTATTTTTATTTATTTTTTATTGTTTAAAATTAATTAGTTAATTTATTTTTCTATTATCATCTTGATAGAGTATGTATTCTTATCTTAATAGTGAGATGTTTCATTGAGGCTTGCTCAGTAATTGAGTAAAACCGAAATTTATTATAAGCCACAGTCGTCCTAGGGACCTCCATGCTATATATATATAGCCTCCATAGTTCTGTGGGTTGTAGTCTGATTGTTTTTTATTTTATATCTAGAATTCACTTATGAGTGAGTACATACCATGACTGTCTTTCTGGGTTTGGGTTACCTCACTCAGGATGATTTTTTTCTAGTTCCATCCATTTGCCTCCAAAGAGGAAATTTCCATTTCCTCCAAAGAGGAAATTCTATTAATTACATAGAATGGAGCTACAAAAAAACTTAGACCCCAGAAAGTACAACTCAGGAGAGATCAGTTGCAGACTCTTAATGATTTTCAAAAATTGCTGGGAAGCATTTCCAACTTACAGCCCATCATTGGAATACCTAAAGATGGACTAGTAAATTTGGCCAATACCCTAAAAGGGGACAAGGACTTAAATAGTCCAAGAGAAATATCAACTGAAGCTGAGAAGGAATTGGCTCAAGTAGAAAAGAAAATATGAGAGGCACATGTGGATCATGCGAATCCAGAACTTAGCTGCATTCTGGTCATACTCCTCTCCAGACACTCCCCTACATAGATTTTGGTGCAGAGGGAATATATTATATTGGAATGGATATTTCTACCATGTAAACTGGGTAAGAAGTTAAAGACTTATGTATAAAAGATCTCTGATTTGATTATAAAAGGAAAATTAAGGCTTCATCAGTTGGCAGGAAAGGAACCAGCAGAAATTGTAGTACATTTAACTAATGAAGAATTTTCTTCTTTATGGAAAGATAATGATTACTGGCAAAGAGCCTGTAGTAACTTTTTTGGGAGAGTTTAACAATAGTTATCCTAAAAGAAGAGAATATAATTTATAAAAAGAACTGAATCGGTCCTTCCTCACATTGTATGACAAAAAACAATCACTGATATCCCCACATTCTATACTGATGCAAATAAATCGGGAAAGGCAGGATATAAATCAGGAGATTTAAGTAAAGTGGTTCAATGCCCCTACAATTCTGTACAAAAGGCAGAAATGTATACCATTCTTATGGTAATAATTATGGAACTTTTAAATATAGTTTCTGACTCTCAATATGCAGAGAGAGTTGTTTTACATATTAAAATTGCTGAATTTATTCCTGATAACACAGAATTAACTTCACTATTTATACAATTATAGGACATCATCAGAAATAGGGAATATCCTATGTATATAACACACATCAGATCTCAAACAGGTCTGGCAGGTCCTCTAGCACAAGGTAATGATGAGATTGATCAATTATTAGTAGGTAATGTGCTAGAAGCCTCAGAATTTCATAAGAAACAGCATGTAAGTAGCAAAGGTTTGAAAAAGGACTTTTCCATCACTTGGCAACAAACCAAGGAAATTGTAAAAGCATGTCTTACTTGTTCCTTCTATAACCAAATTCCATTACTTTCAGGAAATAATCCTAAAGGTATACAAAGAAATGAAATTTAGCAGATAGATGTGTTTCATTGTGCAGAATTTGGAAAATTAAAATATGTACACCATACCATTGACACCTACTCAGGATTTCAATGGGCATCTCCTACAAGTTCTGAAAAGGCTGACTCTGTGATTACACATATTTTAGAAGTTATGGCCATCATGAAAATACCTGTACAAATTAAGACTGACAATGCTCCAGCATATGTCTCAAATAAAATGAGACAATTGTTTTCTTTTTACAATATAAAGCATGTTACAGGTATATCACACAATCCCACAGGCTAAGCAGTCATAGAAAGATCCAATCAAACTTTAAAGGATATGCTAAATAAACAGAATCAGGTAACAATGACTCCTAGAAACAGATTATGTAATGCTTTATTAACCTTTTTCTCAATGCTGATGAGAAAGGAACAACAGCTATGGAGAGACATTGGACAACAGAAAAAAATGAAAAAAACTCCTGAGCTAAACCAATGTGTTGACTTTAGAATGGAAACCAGGATACAGCCTATGTTGAGGAAGGGGTTTTGCTTTTATTTCTGCAGGAGAAGAAAAACTATAGATACCAATAAAATTAATAAAAATTTTCTTCAAACAGGATGATGAAGAGAAGTAATAGTTCATCCATCTATGTGACAACTCTACAATTTATAAGAACAACTCAACAGAAAAGAGTTGGGCAGGGTTCTATTTTTTTGTCTTTATAAGATAATAGAAATATCCATCTTCAAGAAATCATAAGGCCTTGGACACCTAGATGTCTACTGCATAAAGGAAGGACATATTGGTATCAATATACTCTACAGGGTAATATCTTACTGCCTAACATCAATATCTCTTTAATTCTAGAAGAGTTGTAGTCCTGATTCAATTATAAATCAAGCTGGCTTTGGAGTTGGAATGTGGCTCTTTCCTTCTCTAAACCCAAGCATATTGCTAAAAGAAAAATTAGGAGATTCTGTCTCATATTGGAAGAGCCAACTAGTGTGAGACAGAAGAAAACCAATAATCTAGGGATCATTGTTGTCAAGATTCTATTTTTTTTCTGTGCTCATCCTTGCTTTCTAGGAATTCCTTCTCAATCCAGTATAAATCCAAACTTTCCATTTTAATAGTAATAATGCTCAAGGTTTTTTTTACAGCAAAAATAAGTCTTCCCAATAGCAATCTCTGAAGTCTCCTGAAGGAAGGTAGGACCCCACAACAACAACTCTACTTGATCCAGAAAGATGCCATTGTACCTAAGAACATTACTCAATGATCAGCTTTGGACTGAAAACTCTTCAGGATACTTCTAAGATGAGATGGTCCATCATAATACACCTCTAGCCAGAATCTCAGACAAGCTTATCCACTACTCTGAGACTAGCTGCAGGTTCTACAGCTAGCCCTATTGAGACCTAACTATCTAAGCTTTCTTACAGGACCCTACAGAGGTACCATTGCCCCCTAAAACAGCAAGAAACAATTCTAAGAAAATGATGCCCCTTCTCCTAAAGGTTTTATTTTTCTCAGGGTTGTGGATGGATAGTCATAGGGTTGGGGGTGGAACAATAAACTTTAGACTCAGTATTCTCCTTTAGAAAAGAAAGAAGGGAATGGATAGGTATAGTATATTTAGGTAGATTATTGTATCTACTAGTAAACTGATTTAGCAAACTATTAGTCTTAGATAATTTTGCACTGATATAGATTCTTGTATATTGATACAAATGTAAATTATTCTTATATTCTTATTTAAAATAATTTGTATATTGATAGAAATACAAAACAATATTTGTTGCATTGTACACATATTCCTACTCCTGTTTGAAATATTTTCTATATTTATACAAATGTAATGTTATATTTATCATATGGTATGTATGTTCTACCTCTGTTCAGGAAATTTTAAAAATTGATATATATTAAGGATATTGTTATCACATTGCATATTGTACTATACATATCTCTGTTTAAGATATTTTGTGTATTGTCACAATTTTGAGGTCATTGGCCTTTATACGGTACATCTGCTTACAGACTGTTTATCTTGTTAATGTGAAGCCTTATTCCTTAGGTTCTTTAGGTAGATAAGACTTATAGAACTATAGTCACCCATGCTTGTCATTTCTATAGTTATGTTAGTTAGGTTCTCCAGATTTACAGAAAGCTATGTCAGATGGATAGGTAATCTTCAAACATTTCATTGACCTAGAGAATACGGCATTTAAATGTTTCAATAACTTAGAATTCTGTTGACGTGAGACATGATTGCTCCTGGCAGCACCGATCTGATCCTGAGAGGATGTTGGGCTTCTAAGACATTTCTGTTCGGAAGTTTGTCTTCTTCTTGGCACAAAATGGCCTGCTGGGCAAAGAACTGCCCTTGCCTCAACTGCTGACAGTATGAACGCTGTTCTTTCCAGACAAGCAGGACACAAGGAAAAGCAACTACTGAACTCTGCCAAGACAGGGTAAGATGGTCTTTCAAAATTCCTGCTTATGCCAGGTGGTGGTGATGCACACCTTTAATCCCAGCAGGTGGATCTCTGTGAGTTCAAGGCCAGCCTGGTCTACAAAGTGAGTTCCAGGAAAGGCACAAAACTACAGAGAAACCCTGTCTTGAAAACAAACAAACAAACAAAAAAGGACCTGGTCTGCCCAGTCCAGAGATGGGCCCTTACCTGTTCCCAATTGGTACAGGGTGGACTTATGACTCTGGTTTTTCCTGGTGTCAACAGGGGCCTGTTTTCTTGGTGAGGAGGTGGGAGAAGAGGCAGCTGTCTGATTCCTGGGGCTCCAATGGCTCGGGGGAGGAGCATGGATATGCCCTTGGGGCCTAGGGCCTAGAGACCTTGTCTGCCCAGTCTGGAGATGGGGTCTTACCTGTTCCCCATGGATGGATTCTATTCCCAGTTGGTGCAGGGTGCACTTATGACTCCAGTGGTTGCTGATGTTGCAGAGATGGTTTTCTTGGTGAGGGGGTGGGAGGTAGTTAGGGTTTTTATTGCTGTGAAGAATCACTGTGACCCTAACAACTCTTTTTGTTTCTTTGTTTATTTTTTTCAAGACATTGTTTTTCTGTGTAGTTTTGGTGCCTGTCCTGGATCTTACTCTGTAGACCAGGTTGGCCTTGAACTCACAGAGATCCACCTGGCTCTGACTCCCGAGTGCTGGGATTAAAGGTGTGTGCCACTGATCATGGTAACTCTTACAAAGAAAACATTTAATTGATGTGGTAGCTTGCAGTTTCAGAGGTTCAGTTCATTATCATCATGACAGGGAGTATGGTGGTATGCAGGCAGACATGGTGCTGGCTACATCTTGATCAGAAGGCCACAGGAAGTAACTCCAGGCACTGGGCAGTATCCTGAGCATAGGATACCTCAAAACTCACCCCCCACAGTGACACACTTCCTCCACCAAGTCCATACCTACTCCAACAAAGTCATACCTCCTTATAGTACCACTCCTTATGAACTTATGAGGGCCAACTACATTCAAAGTATCACACCATGTAAGTCTGGCTCAAGAAGAATAGGCAAGTTCTCAGTATTCGAAGTATGAGTGTTTACAAAAGACCAGTAACTGCAGTTTCCTTCTCCCAGAAGTTTATAGCCTGATACTGCTCACCTATAGAGATCTCTCTACTGAAATTAGCTAAGCTCTCTCACTGTGCTATATCTAATAAACATGTTAAGTTTAATGTTGAACCAAGTTAGAAATTTCCCCTCTGATCTCAGCTTTACTGTACATGTATGTGTCTGTGTGTCTGTCCTTTCTCTCTTCCTTGAGACTTTTAGTCAGGGTTCCAGGACCTGAGCCATATGACAATTAAGAAACTTGTTAACACTAACAAGATCAGAAAGGTTATTCAAGGAAGGGAGGAAAACACTTAACTGTTTCTCAACAGGCTATTTAAGGCCTTTAGGAAACTCACCAACACTCATCTGGACACTTCATGCCTGAAGGATGTGTTCGAATTCCTGGCCACTCCCCTGTTTTAAGTGTGGTAGAAAAAGCCATTGGGCTTGTGTGTACCCTGCCCCACACAGGCCATCAATTGAGCCTTGTCTGAAAAGCCACCGAGAGAGACACTGGTCAGCTGACTACCCCGCCCCCCATGAACCTCATGGCATGGGGGCATCAAACCAAGACTACCTTCCAGCTATCTCCTAGGCTTGGCCATGGGCTCACAGGGAACCTAGGATAGCCATTGCAGCATGGGGTGATCCATTTCCTTCCTTTTGGACCCCGAGCCGCTTACTCAATCCTGAGGGAGTTTTGGGGTGCCAACTTCCCTCATTTCCTTATTGTTAGGGTAGGGGGACAGCCTAACCCACCTCACTAGACTCCACCACTTAATTGTACTTTCAGGGGTACCTAATGGGAAAAGATTTCCCAGCTAAGGTAGGAGCTTTAATTTCATTTGCTCCCTCCATGTGCCTCACTCCAGACCGGTCAGCGGTGCCTCTTCTCCTCCTCATGCACAGTGACACAGACAGGGTCCTGCTCTCTCTCAAGTTCCCGAGGACACCAGGATCCACTGCCTTGTCACCAATTCTAGAAGAATGAGGTTTCACCCCTTTCTTTCACCCCATTTCTTCCTTCCTGGTTCCCACTCCTAATTAACTACTCAGCTAATTGTTACAGGACCACCATAGAGCTGGAGGCCGAGATCCATCAAATAAATATATCAAGGCAGTAAGGAACAGTAACAGTTCAGAGGTATTTACACCCACAGACCCAAAATGGTCTGGACTCAGTAATTGATCACCTGTGTTTCCTGGATGCTAAACTAATAAAAGAAACAGGTGCCTTAAATTAATATCTCAGACAAGGCTTATCTCAGGTAAAAATTAAAAGCATGTTCCAAATCTCTCTCTCTCTCTCTCTCTCTCTCTCTCTCTCTCTCTCTCTCTCTCTCTCTCTCTCTCTCTGACACACACACACACACACACACACACACACACACACACACACTAACCAATATAGGAGTACTAAATGTTACAATATCATGGTCACCAGCCCAAGATTTTGAATTTCCCATGGCTGCTTGTTGATATATTTAAAAATTCTTCTGAGCTCCAGAAACCAGCTTGAATCCATCTGGACAGGTCGGATCTGCTTCAGATAAGTATAATCCAAACTTTCCTGGTCCCAGGACCCCCTCCCTCACCCTGGGACCCCCCAAAGAAAAAATATATATATAATTCTTTTTTCTAAGCTTTTCTCTGTCTCACCAGCACCCTCTCAGACACAAGCAGACAGAAGTCCCAAGCTGAGAAAGATAATGGATGACTCCAAAGCAGCAGATGACACTCCACCATCCCAGAACGTCTGGCTACCTCAGAAGCCCCCTTCCCTACCCCCCAAGAGTCAACTGATGCCCACCAAGTCAGCTGGAAGCAGTTCTTGGGAGACACAGCACACCTATTCCTGTTCACCTACCTTTTTTTTTTAAAAAAATAATAAGCAAAAAGTCTGGAATGTTGGAATTCCTCACCACTCCCCCAGCTACATGACTGCACATGCACAGTTCAGTAGCCAAGCAAGGGGTTTTACATCCTACATAATCTGTGTGCTGCATGATCATGTAATTTGCATGCAATGTGATCACACAATCTATGTGCATTCGTGGCGCAGCTCCATAAGCCCATATGCACATGTGCAGGGGAATCCATAAGAAGCAGATCACAGACTCCTCCCTCTTCCTCCTCTTCTCCCCCATCTCCATGCACATGTCTTCCATAGGCCTGCTCACATTCTCTTCTGTCCCTCCCTTCTCCTAATAAAACTCTTATAGTGGGTTTTGTCATACCTTGTGGCTTTTCTTGCACAGTAACAGTGCTGCTTAATGAATAACATTGCACCACCACATTAAAACCAACAGGATAAGTTCCTCTGGGACATTTTATTAGGCAGTCAGACACTGACCAGGAATCTTATCTTGATGAGGTTCAGCTGAGAGACTTGGTACTCCTGAAGACCTATAAGAACACAAATGTTTGAACCAATGGCTGAGGGGCCCCCAACTGGATCAGGCCCTCTGAATAGGTGAGACAGTTGATTGGCTTGATCTGTTTGGGAGGCATCCAGGCAGTGGGACCGGGTCCTGTGCTCATTGCATGAGTTGGTTGTTTGAAACCTGGGGCTTATGCAGGGTAGCTTGGCTCGGCCTGGGAGGAGGGGACTGGACCTACCTGGACTGAGTCTACCAGGTTTATCTCAGTCCTCGGGGGAGGCTTTGCCCTGGAGGAGGTGGAAATGGGGGGTGGGTTGGGGGGAAGGGGAGGGGGGCGGGAGGGGGGAGAACAAGGAAATCTGTGGCTGATATGTAGAACTGAATTGTATTGTAAAATAAAATAAAATAAAAAAGGAAAAAAACCACAAATGTTTTATGTCAATAAAAAATTTAAATTCCTATAAATTATGTACATTAAAATTATTTTGTCAGACTAATTGCTATGGATTTATTTTAAAGTATTTTTTATTGTTGTAGCATGATATATGTATGGAGGGTGTATATGGAGGGCAGAGAACAACTCTGTGGAGTCAGTTCTCTCCTTCCAACCTTCTATGTGGGTTCTGGGGATGAAAGTCAGGTCACCAAGCTTAAACAGCAAGCTCCTCTACCTGCTGAACCATTTTGATGGTGCTGGATTTTTTTTCAGGGATACCGCCCCCCATACACAATCAATTATGAGATAATAAGATCACAATTAAACTTGTGTCATATGACTTAGTGCATTTAAAATGTTTTTTGAGACTATAGCCGCATAATTCTTTCTCTTCACTTTCCTCTCTGCAACCTATACCATGTACCTCCCCCAACTGCACTCATTCAAATGTTATGGCCTCTTTCTTTTAGCTCTTGTTTTATGTACACACATACACACACATTATATAAATATAGCCTGTTCAGTCCATATAACTTGTTTGTTTATGTTTTCAGGGCTGATCATTTGGTTTGCTCTACCTTGGGGAAGACTATTGCCTGCATTCTTGACATTCTTTAGTTGCCTGTAGTTCTTTGTCTGGAGTTGAGGCTTCTTGAGCTTTCCTCTTTCTGAATTAGCCTATCTATTGGTATCCTACTTGTTTCAGATATGTTTGAGCAGACATTTTGGTGATACACTTCATGTTAACTTCAAGGGCATAGCTTCTCTGACTTTTCTAGGAGATATAATCCCACATCAAACTTTCTGTTCCTCTTCCAACTTCTTTTTCCACAGTGATCCTGCAGCCTTAGTTGCAAGAGTTGTGTTGTAGATGGGAATAGGCTCTACAACTCTGAAGTTCGTTGGTTACTCTGTTGCAAAGAGAAGTTTCCTTGATGCATGGTAAGAGTGAGAGCTTAAGTATACAAGTTGTAATGGTATAAAACTGTTTCAGATTATTTTCCTTCTTGCTGTGGTATTGTTATAGTAAGATTTCAAAAGTTCTGAGTTTTAACATTAATCAATGGAGTTCTGTTAAGCTATTAATCTAATCCTGGTAAAGCACTGCTACTATTACCATAGTCACAAGCTCAAAATGTTAAATTTCCTTTGTCTTCTAAGTATAGAGTTAAAAGCACTTCTCATCATGATGAACATCTCTGTTGTTAATCCTTTTAATCAAGAATCATTTTGGGATCCCTAAGCTTTTGTTATGATTCAAAGGCTTTTTCTACAATGTAGATTTCAGCAAAGATTATAAACAATGATAATGCTAATATGACTAAAATTTTTATGTCTAAAATTTTAGTCTCTTTATAAACTTAAAAAATTCATGTAAGCTTCAGGGAGTCATGAGACTTGGATCCCCCTGTCATAGGTCCATTGGACTCCAGATAAGTACCCCTGCCAATCAACAGCCCAAGTTTTCCCACCTGCCTATTCCTGAGGGTGGGATCTCTTTCTCCCTTGGTCTTGGGAACCCCACCCCCAACCAACTACCAGGACCATGGGCCTGGAAATTTCAAGTGTACATCCAAGATAAAAACTTTTCCATAAAACCCATGTGTGGTGGTATTGTGTTCCCCAAAATATTGTGTACTCTAATAAATTTATCTGGGGTCAGAGAACAGACAGCCACTAGATACAAAGGCTAGAAAATGGTGGCACTCACACCTTTAATCCTAGCATTCCAGAGATAGAAATCCCTCTGGATCTCTGTGAGTTCAAGGCCACATTGGAAATAGCCAAGCATGGTGACACGCCTTTAATCCCAGAAAGCCAGCCTTTAGTCCCAGGGAGTGGTGGTAGAAAGCAAAAAGATATATAAGGCGTGAGGACCAGAAACTAGAAGCATTTGGCTGGTTAAGCATTTGGCCTGGTTAAGCTTCGGGCTTTTGAGCAGTAATTCAGCTGAGACCCATTCTGGATGAGGACTCAGAGGCCTCCAGTCTGAGGAGACAAGACCAGCTGAGGATCCGACGAGGTGAGATAGCTGTGGCTTGTTCTGTCTCTCTGATCTACCAGCATGGACCCCAATAACTCGCCTCAGGTTTGATTTTATTAATAAGAACTTTTAAGAATCCTGCTACACCCATGAACTGTGGATTAATAGCTGTGGAGCCCCCATAGGACTAGACTAGGCCCTCTGGATATGGGAGACAGTTGTTTAGCTTAAACTGTTTGGGGCGCCCCCAGGCAGGGGGATTGAGATCCATCCCTAGTGCATGGGCAGGTTTTTTGGAGCCCAGTACCTAGGGTGTGATGCCTTGCACAGCCTTGGTGCAGGGGGGAGGGGCTTGGATCTGCCTCAGCTGAGTGTGCCAGGCTTTGCTCCCCATGGGAGACCTTGACTTGGAAATGTGGAGATGGGGCGTGGGTTGGGGGGGACGGTTGAGGGTTGGGAAGAGGGAAGAGGGGGGAGTTTGTGGTTGGCATGTAAAGTGAATAGAAAATTTCTTAATAATAAAAAAATAAAAGAAGAAAAAGACTATTCCATAAGCTCCTTAACTTTATCTTCTTTCCCTAGTCTACATCTGTTCCAGCAGATTTCTTGTGGGGGCCCACAGAGATTCCATAGTGAGGCTTTATTCCATCTTGACTCAGGGTCAGAGAGTCCAAGTTTGCTTTGTCCCACAAGGCTGCATAATAGGATGTTTTGGCCAAAGGCGTGGTTACCAGGTGTCTTATACTTCAAGGCCTAATTACAAGATGCTCTGCTGTAAGGCTTTGTTACCAGGTGTTTTGAGAATTAAGGAAGGGTTTACACTTGTTTGTACTTTGTACCTTGACCTTGAAAGGGGAAGGTCTTTTGCCTCTCTCATTGCTGGTGTATAAAAATCCCATTAGGAATAAATTCAGGGCAACTGAGGTATTGACCCAGAGCCCTCCCGAAGCTATCCTGTGTCTCTGTCTTTCTTTTACGCCTATACCTCTATTTTTCATATCTATTATTTATCAGTCCACACTCCCCTATACCAAGGACCATCCAAAGGTCGGGCTAGACCTGGCAGATAGTGCCCAGATGGTGGGGCCTGGTATACAGGGGATTCCAGTGATGGACATCAGACAAGTTGAAGTGAGTGCTTCGAATGTCAAACGTGGTAGTGTGGTGTGTAGCAGGAATCTTAAAAGTTCTTATTAATAAAATCAAAACCGAGGCGAGTTATTGGGGTCCATGCTGGTAGATCAGAGAGAGAGAACAAGCCACAGCTATCTCACCCTGCCAATTCCTCAGCTGGTCCTGTTTCCTCAGACTGGAAGCTTCTGTGTCCTCATCCCAATGGCTCTCAGCTGAACTGTGTTGCTCCAAAGCCTGAAAGCTTATCCAGCCAAATGCTTAACCAGCTAAAAGCTTCTAGTTTCTGGTCCTCATGCCTTATATATCTTCCTGCTTTCTACCACCACTCCCTGGGATTAAAGGCTGGCTTTCTGGGATTAAAGACGTGTCACCATGCTTGGCTATTTCCAATGTGGCCTTGAACTCACAGAGATCCAGAGGGATTTCTATCTCTGGAATGCTAGGATTAAAGGTGTGAGTGCCACCATTTTCTAGCCTTTGTATTTAGTGGCTGTCTGTTCTCTGACCCCAGATAAATTTATTAGAGTACACAATATTTTGGGGAACACAATACCACCACAGTGGTGTTTTTGCTCTGGAGTAGAATTGTGAATATAAATCAGGGTAATAGTAGACAACTGTTTAAAAATGTGATAAAAGCCAGAGAAGCTAAAGTTAGGGCTGCAGCAAGTATATAAGGCACAAAGGTTTGAGTTTGTGATTTTTTTTTAGATCTGAGAAAGTAATTTGATATTGTGAATGTCTGCATATGTCATGTAGGTTTGAATGAGTGATGGTATGAGTTTGAATGAATGATCTAGATGTACTGAGGATGCAGGCCTGAGTTGGGTCTAGAGTTATTGGAGCTGCTAGTTGCGGACACCTTTATGAAGCTGAGTTTGGGGAACAGAAACCTTGTGATGAGACTAAGGAGGAGCTGAAGGGCTTGAGAGATTTAGTAGTTTCCCTTTCACAGAAATTGGAGACTCTTCTCAAAAGGGCAATCCTCTTCCTACTGTGGTGGCTGGATTAGAACGGCCTAGGGGGTCTGCTGGTGTGGCTGGAGTCTCTGTTTCCAGAGAGACCAAGCTGAGGCAGAAGGGGTGGTGGTAGCTGAGGCAGTGGAGGTGGCAGTGACTGAGCCCCTGAGGGCAAAGCAGCCATGGAGGCAAAGTGGAGTCTTGGAGGGGGCAGTAGGCTTTAGGTCAGAGAGCTTGGTCATTCTGTCACTGCACAGGGATGGCTTGGCCATCTCTCTCTCTCTCTCTCTCTCTCTCTCTCTCTCTCTCTCTCACACACACACACACACACACACACACACACACACACACACACAGAGGCATGCCCAGCCTGAGCAGGAACTCAAGGTGGGCTGTTGGCATGGCACTTTGGCACAGGCAGTGGCAGCACCACAGGAGCTGCTGACACTGGCAGAGCCCGGGGTCCCATTGGAACTGTGCTCTAGGCTGAAAAGTGACCAAGCTAGATCAATTTGCAGCTTCAGCAGAGCCTTGCCCATGCAGGATTACTAACTGCCCCAGAGAAAGTGCAAAGACAGACACCTTTTCTGTATCTGGGACATAATTTGTATCCTAAAGAAATTAAGCCTCAGAAATTGGAAATTATGATGAAGCAGTAGCTTGTTTAGTACAGAAAAACCAGATAGAATCTAGGCAATATTTGGTAGATAACCAAATGGGATCAGTGTTCCTTTTACTAAACAACAAGTTGATTAGTTATTTCAAATGATGATTTTTGGGCAATTCTTTTTCTCAGTTTTTGGCCAAAATTGATAGTCATTTTCCAGCTGATGAATTGTTGCAATTTGCCGAAATGCATTCCTTTATATTTCCTAAGTTTGTGATGAAGGTTCCTGTAAAAGATGCTATGCTAGTTTTTACTGATGATTCTTCCAATGGGAGAGCTGCTTATGTTATCAATGGTAAATGTTACATAGTACAAACAACTCCAGCTTCAGCTAAAATAGTAGACTTATGAGCTGTGACTATGGTTTTCCAGATTCTTGCAAATAGTTCATCCTAAAATTATAAAAATGGATAATGGATCCAGAGATATTAGTAAAGCATTTCAGCAATTTTGTTCCCAATGGAAAACTGAACATAAAAAAAAATTCCTTATAATCCTCAAGGACAAGGCATTGTTGAGTGAGCCCATGGCAGTCTCAAGATAGAGCTTCAAAAAATTAAGAGGGGGGAGTTATACCCCCAGTCACTGCATAATGCATTGAATCATGCCTTCTTCATTTTGAATTTTTTAAATGTGGATGCCCATGAGGAATCTCCTGCAGATAGATTTTTGCATGATGGCACCTGAGTGACTTTTGCTCAGGTCAAATGGAAAGACCCTTGCACTGGATTATGGAAGGGTCACAACACTGTTTTAATATGGGATCAAGGGCATGTTTGTGTTTTTTTTTTTCACGGAAGAAAATGAAGCTTGATGGCTTCTTGAGCACTTGCAGTGTGTGGAACAGAGGAATGCTGGCTCTGATGACACTGTAGCTGCTCATGCTCCCCCAGAGGAATTGGAGTGAGATTTGCTGAACCAGTGTTCCTGGTCCTCTGATGTTACATCCTGCAGTCTTGGAAGGGAAGGAATGATTCCTCGATTTCTGATAGACCTGCTGCACAAATTTCCCAGACCTCTGTGAGTTCTAATTATTTTGAAACTGGCCAAGGAATGCCTATCTGTTTGTGACTGGGTGTTTGGCCATTTATCCACACTACATCTTGGAATGTGGAGGTCACCTTTACCAGTATAGTGTTCATCTGCTGATTGCCCAGAAGAAATAGAAGGCCTGCCTGGAGAACAGCTGCCTCAGAGACATCCCTCTGTGGGAAAGAGACTCATTGGTGCAATCAAACACTATTATAGAGACGATGTACTAGACTGGTCAGGAAATCAAGTTGGAGGTACTGAAGAGGCCCCCCAGATTGCTAAGCAGGAGTTGGGTCAAAGGTTTTGCTGCTATTTGGTATTTGGGGACTGGGCAGCTCAAATGTATCTTTGGAAGTTGGTGGCAGCAATGTGTTGGATTTTTGAAAGGAGAAAAGAAAATGTTCAGAATTATTGGAGTTACTCATATCTCATCCCACCACAAAAACATTCTCTTGTCCCTTGAATGGATCAGTACTAGTTTGTGTTAATGCACCATATTTTTGATGTAGATTGTGAGGACTGTAATTTTACCAATTGTGTGTCCATTGTTAATATTCATGCTAGAATTATGATGTTAACCTGTTGATGTTAGTAAACCATGGTATGATGATAAGGGGTTACAGACTCTGCCAGGGAATTCAAAAGGCCTTGAGTAGACATTGCAGAATAATTGCCAGGCCCTAATTTCCTTGATAGTTACCACCACTACTGCTGCAGTAGAATTGTCTCAATTTATTCAGACTGCAGGGTATGTGTATCAAGTATCTCAAAATGTATCTATGACCCTGGGAACTCAAGAAGATATTGATGTATAAATGGAGCATAAGCTGAATGCTTTATTTGAAGCAGTGCAGTTATTAGTAGATGAGATTCAAGGGTTAAAGATGATAATAGTTCATTTGAAATGTCATGATAAATATAACTGGGTGTGTGTAATCTCTTCTATTTACAATGAAAGTGTTACTGGATGAGAAAAAGGTTAGGGCTCATCTGAGAGGAATTTGGTATAATGCTAATGAGTCTTTTAAGAAAGGCTTGATGCAGCTAAAACTGCTGTAGACATCCTGGAACAATTTAAAAAGGACATTCCATTCTTTTTTTTTTTTTTTTTGTTTGTTTGGTTTTTTTTTTTTTGTGATATATATTTTTTATTTTACAATACCATTCAGTTCTACATATCAGCCATGGGATCCCCTATTCTCCCCCCTCCCACGCCCTCCCCTTACCCCCAGCCCACCCTCTATTCCCACCTCCTCCAGGACAAGTCCTCCCCCGAGGACTGTGATCAACTTGGTAGACTCAGTCCAGGGAGGTCCAGTCCCTTCCTCCCAGACTAAGCCAAGTGTCCCTGCATAAGTTCCTGGTTTCAAACAGCCAACTCATGGAATGAGCACAGGACTTGGTCCCACTGCCTAGATGCCTCCCAAACTGATCAAGCCAATCAACTGTCTCACCTATTCAGAGGGCCTGATCCAGCTGGGAGCCCCTCAGCCTTTGGTTCATAGTTCATGTGTTTCCATTCATTTGGCTATTTTTTTTCAATAATTGAGTAAAACTGAAATTGATTATATGCCACAGTCATCCTAGGGACCTCCATGCTATATATATAGCTCTATGGTTCTATGGGTTGTGGTCTGATTGTTCATTTTATATCTAGAATCCACCAATGAGTGAGTACATACCATAACTGTCTTTCTGGGTTTGGGTTACCTCACTCAGGATGATTTTTTCTAGTTCCATCCATTTGCCTGCAAATTTCATGCTTTCATTGTTTTTCTCTGCTGAGTAGTACTCCATTGTGTATATGTACCACATTTTTTTCATCCATTCTTCCGTTGATGGGCATCTAGGTTGTTTCCAGGTTCTGGCTATTACAAATAGTGCTGCTATGAACATAGCTGAGCATGTATCTTTATGGTATGTATCAGCATTCTTTGGGTATATGCCCAAGAGTGGGATGGCTGGGTCTTGAGGTAGTTCGATTCCTAATTTTCTGAGAAACCGCCATACTGATTTCCACAGTGGTTGTACAAGTTTACATTCCCACCAACAGTGGAGGAGTGTTCCCTTTGCTCCACATCCTCTCCAACATTGGTTGTCATTGGTGTTTTTGATCTTAGCCATTCTAACAGGTGTAAGGTGGTATCTCAGAGTCGTTTTGATTTGCATTTCTCTGATGATTAAGGATGTTGAGCATTTCTTTAAATGTCTTTCAGCCATTTGTAGTTCTTGTTTTGTGAATTCTCTGTTTAGCTCTTTAGCCCATTTTTTAATTGGACTGTTCAGTGCTTTGATGTCTAGTTTCTTGAGTTCTTTATATATTGTGGAGATCAATCCTCTGTCAGATGTGGGGTTGGTGAAGATCTTTTCCCAATCTGTTGTCTGTCTTTTTGTCTTATTGACTGTGTCTTTTGCCCTGCAAAAGCTTCTCAGTTTTGAGAGGTACCATTTATTAATAGTTGTGCTCAGGGTTTGTGCTGTCGGTGTTTTATTTAGGAAATGGTCTCCAGTGCCAATGCGTTCAAGAGTGCTTCCTATCTTCTTTTCTATTAAGTTTAGTGTAACTGGATTTATGTTTAGGTCTTTGATCCACTTGGACTTGAGTTTTGTGCATGGTGACAGATATGGATCTATTTGTAATCTTTTACATATTGACATCCAGTTATGCCAGCACCATTTGTTGAAGATACTTTCTTTGTTCCATTGTATAGTTTTGGCTCCTTTGTCAAAAACCAGGTGTTCATATGTGCATGGATTAATGTCAGGGTCTTCAATTCGATTCCATTGGTCCGTATGTCGGTTTTTATACCAGTACCAAGCTGTTTTTATTACTATAGCTCTATAGTAGAGTTTGAGGTCCGGGATGGTGATGCCTCCAAGGGTTGCTTTATCGTATAGGATTCTTTTAGCTATCCTGGGTCTTTTGTTTTTCCATATAAAGTTGAGTATTTTTCTTTCCAAGTCTGTGAAGAATTGTGTTGGGATTTTGATGGGGATTGCATTGAATCTGTAGATTGCTTTTGGTAAGATTGCCATTTTTACTATGTTAATCCTGCCTATCCATGAGCATGGGAGATCCTTCCATTTTCTGATATCTTCTTCAATTTCTTTCTTTAGAGATTTAAAGTTCTTATCAAAAAGGTCTTTCACTTGTTTAGTTAGTGTTATCCCAAGGTATTTTATATTATTTGTGGCTATTGTAAAGGGTGATGTTTCTCTGACTTCTTTCTCAGCCCTTTTATCATTTGTGTATAGGAGGGCTACTGATTTTTTTGAGTTGATCTTGTATCCTGCCACTTTACTGAAGGAGTTTATCAGCTGTAGAAGTTCCCTGGTAGAGTTTTTGGGGTCACTTATGTATACTATCATATCATCTGCAAATAGTGAAAGTTTGACTTCTTCCTTGCCAATTTGTATCCCTTTGATCTCCTTTTGTTGTCTTATTGCTCTAGCTAGAACTTCTAGTACTATATTGAATAAATATGGGGAGAGTGGACAGCCTTGTCTTGTTCCTGAATTTAGTGGTATCGCTTTGAGTTTCTCTCCATTTAATTTGATGTTTGCTGTTGGCTTGCTATAAATTGCTTTTATTATGTTTAGAAATGTTCCTTGTATTCCTATTCTTTCTAAGACCTTTATCATGAAGGGGTGTTGGATTTTGTCAAAGGCTTTTTCAGCATCTAGGGAGATGATCATGTGGTTTTTTTCTTTCAGTTTGTTTATATGGTGTATTACATTGACTGATTTCCGTATGTTGAACCATCCTTGCATCCCTGGGATGAATCCTACTTGGTCGTGATGTATGATTGTTTTGATGTATTCTTGGATTCGGTTTGCCAATATTTTGTTGAGTATTTTTGCATCAATGTTCATGAGGGAGATTGGTCTGTAGTTCTCTTTCTTTGTTGCATCTTTGTGTGGTTTGGGTATCAGGGTAATTGTAGCCTCATAAAAAGAGTTTGGTAGTGTTCCTTCTGTTTCTATTGTGTGGAACACTTTGAAGAGGATTGGTATTAGTTCTTCTTTGAAAGTCTGGTAGAATTCTGCACTAAAACCATCTGGTCCTGGGCTTTTTTTAGTTGGGAGACTTTTGATGACTGTTTCTATTTCTTTAGGGGTTATTGGTCTATTTAAATGGTTTATCTGGTCTTGATTTAATTTTGGTATTTGGTATTTGTCCAGAAAATTGTCCATTTCTTCCTGGTTTTCCATTTTTGTGGAGTACAGGTTTTTGAAGTATGATCTGATGATTCTCTGGATTTCCTCATTGTCTGTTGTTATGTCTCCCTTTTCATTTCTGATTTTGTGAATTTGGGTGTTCTCTCTTTGCTTTTTGATTAATTTGGCTAGTGGTTTGTCTATCTTGTTGATTTTTTCAAAGAACCAACTCTTTGTTTCATTGATTTTTTTGTATTGTTCTCTTGTTTTCTATTTCGTTGATTTCAGCCCTCAATTTGATTATTTCCTGGCGTCTATTTCTCCTGGGTGAGTTTGTTTCTTTTTGTTCTAGAGCTTTCAGTTGTGCTGTTAATTCATTGGTATGGGATTGCTCCATCTTCTTTATGTGTGCATTTAGAGCTATGAATTTTCCTCTTAGCACTGCTTTCATAGTGTCCCATAAGTTTGGGTATGTTGTACTTTCATTTTCATTGAATTCTAGGAACTCTTTAATTTCTGTCTTTATTTCTTCCTTGACCCATTGATGTTTCAGGTGGGTATTATTCAGTTTCCATGAGTTTGTGGGTTTTCTATAATTTTTGTTGTTATTGAGTTCTAACTTTAAGGCATGGTGGTCTGATAAGATACAGGAGGTTATTCCAATTTTTTTGTATTTGTTGAGATTTGTTTTGTGTCCAAGCATGTGGTCAATTTTTGAGAAGGTTCCATGGGGTGCTGAGAAGAAGGTATATTCTTTTGTGTTAGGATGGAATATTCTGTAGATATCTGTTAGGTCCATTTGAGTCATAACATCTGTTAGGTCCTTTATTTCTTTGTTAAGTTTCAGTCTGGTAGATCTATCTTTTGGTGAGAGTGGTGTGTTAAAGTCTCCCACTACTAATGTGTGGGGTTTGATGTGCGTTTTAAACTTTAGTAGTGTTTCTTTTATGAATGTGGGTGCTTTTGTATTTGGAGCATAAATGTTTAGAATCGAGACTTCATCTTGGTGGATTTTTCCTGTGATGAATATGTAATGTCCATCCTGGTCTCTTTTGATTGATTTTAGTTTGAAGTCTATTTTATTAGATATTAGGATAGCTACACCAGCTTGTTTCTTAGGTCCATTTGCTTGGAAAACCTTTTCCCATCCCTTTACTCGGAGGTAGTGTCTGTCTTTGGAGTTAAGGTGTGTTTCTTGTATGCAGCATATGGATGGGTCCTGTTTTCTAATCCATTCTGTTAGCCTGTGTCTTTTTATAGGTGAGTTGAGACCATTGATATTGATGGATATTAATGACCAGTGATTGTTAATTCCTGTTATTTTTTTGGTTGTGTTGTGTTGTCCTTCTGTGGTGTATGTTGGTGTAGGATTATCTATTGCTTGATTTTTCATGGATGTGTTTAGCTTCTTTGGGTTGAATTTTCCCTTCTAGTGCTTTCTGTAGGGCTGGGTTTGTGGACAGGTATTGATTAAATCTGGTTTTATCCTGGAATATTTTGTTTACTCCGCCTATGGTGATTAAGAGTTTTGCTGGGTATAATAGTCTGGGTTGGCATCCATGGTCTCTTAGTGTCTGCATGAGGTTTGTCCATGATCTTCTATCTTTCATAGTCTCTATTGAGTAGTCTGGTGTTATTCTGATGGGTTTGCCTTTATATGTTACTTGGTCCTTTTCCTTTGCAGCTCTTAATATTTTTTCTTTATTCTGTGTGTTTAGTGTTTTGATTATTATGTGGCGAGGGGACTTTTTTTTTGGATCCAGCCTATTCGGTGTTCTGTAAGCTTCTTGTATCTTCATAGGTATTTCTTTCTTTAGGTTAGGAAAGTTTTCTTCTATGATTTTGTTGAATATATTTTCTGTGCCTTTGAGTTGGTATTCTTCTCCTTCTTCTATCCCTATTATTCTTAGGTTTGGTCTTTTCATGGTGTCCCAAATTTCCTGGACGTTTTGTGTTAGGACTTTTTTGTCTTTATTGTTTTCTTTGACTGACGAATCTATTTTCTCTATCGTGTCTTCAGTGTCAGAGATTCTCTGTTCCATCTCTTGCAATCGGTTGGTTATGCTTGTTTCTGTAGTTCCTGTTCGTTTTGTCAGGATTTCTATTTCCAGCATTCCCTCAGCATGTGTTTTCTTTATTGTCTCAAATTCATTTTTCAGATCTTGGAATGTTTCTTTCATCTGTTTAATTGCTTTTTCTTGGCTTTCTTTGATTTCTTCCCATTTTTTGTTCGTTTTTTCTTCCATTTCTTTAAGGGAGTTTTTTATTTCCTCTTTAATGGAGTTTTTCATTTCCTCTTTAAGGGAAGTTTTTATTTCCTCTTTAAGGGAGTTTTTTATTTCCTCTTTAAGGAAAGTTTTTATTTCCTCTTTAAGGTAGTTTTTCAATTCCTCTTTAAGGAAAGTTTTTATTTCCTCATTGAGGGAATGTTTTATTTCTTCTTTAAGGGCCTCTATCATCTTCTTAATGTCATTTTTAGGGTTGATTTCTTCTGCTTCTTCTGTCATGGTATGTTTAGGTCTTGCAGGTGTAGAATCACTAGGTTCTGATGTTGCCATATAGGTCTTTATGTTGTTGCCTGTATTTTTGCACTGGCATCTGCTCATCTCTTCCTCTGTGAGGTGCAGGTGGTGTCTGTGTCTGAGAGTGCCTCTCTTGTTCTAATTTTTAGTCTTGGTTTAGTAGTGGTTCTTGGTTAAATTGGTGCTATTGGGCTATTTCTTCAGGGGCAGCTGATTTCGATCGGTGAATTATATACTTATGATTCTGGTGATCTGGTTTGGTGTCTGGGTAGCGCCTTCTTCTGTGTTCTCAGGTCACTTTTTGTTCATTTGTCAACTCCTCAGCTGATCTTGTTTCTTCAGACTTTAAACTGTAGGCATCTGAATCCTCTCCCAGATGGGTTTCAGCTGAGCAGGGTAGTCTCACCAACACCTCCAAGTTGTTGGGTTTCACAGGATCAGCAGCTGGGCCCTGGGTTGTCCTCAGATGGAGTGTTCAGATTCGTTCTGGTTCTGACCCACGGAGATAGCTTCTTCCCCAGTTGTTGGGGTTAGGGGCGTCCCTGTTCCAAGCTGCGTCTGCTTGTCTCCGTCCCTGGGCCTGTTTACCTCTGCGGTCCTCCGCCGGGCCTGTGGTCCCTGTCAGCTGCCGCTGGTTCTGTCTGCCTCTGGGGGCCGCCACCGGGCCTGAATGTCTCTGTCGGCCGCTGCCGCCGGGCACGTCTACCTCAGCGGGCTGCCGCTGGGTCCGTCTACCTCCACAGGCCGCCGCCACAGGCCTACCTGCGTCTGCTTGTCTCCGCCGCCGGGCCTGTCTACCTCTGTGGACCGCCGCTGGGCCTGAATGTCTCTGCCGGCTGCCACCGGGTCTGAATATCCCTGTCGGCTGCCGCCGCTGGGCACGTCTACCTCAGCAGGCTGTTGCTGGGCCCGTCTACCTCCGCGGGCCGCCGCCGCAGGCCTACCTGCGTCTGCTTGTCTCTGCCGCCGGGCCTGTCTACCTCTGTGGGCCGCTGCTGGGCCTGAATGTCTCTGCCGGCTGCCACCGGGCCTGAATGTCCCTGTTGGCCGCTGCCGCCGGGCCTGAATGTCCCTGTTGGCCGCTGCCGCCGGGCCCGTTTACCTCAGCGGGCCGCTGCTGGGCCCGTCTACCTCTGTGGGCTGCCGCTGGGCCTGAGTGTCTCTGCCAGCTGCCGCCGGGTCTGAATATCCCTGTCGGCTGTCGCCGCTGGGCCCGTCTACCTCCACGGGCCCCCGCCACAGGCCTACCTGCGTCTGCTTGTCTCCGCCGCCGCCGGGCCTGTCTACCTCTGTGGACCGCCGCTGGGCCTGGATGTCTCTGCCGGCTGCCGCCGGGTCTGAATATCCCTGTCGGCTGCCGCCGCTGGGCCCGTCTACCTCCACGGGCCCCCGCCACAGGCCTACCTGCGTCTAGGCCATTCCATTCTTGATCATCTTCTTCTCCTTTACTAGGAGATATAGCAAGCCATAAGGAACATGTGTATTGCTATGATTATTCAAGCTACTTGTGAACTCTTGGTGGAAAGCTGATTCAGAGCTGCATAGAGGAAGGCTCTGCACCCTCCCTTGCTAGAGGCTGGTAGTCAAATATAGGTAAGTCCTTTTTACCACTTGTTAACCTAATACAGGGCATGCATGGTGGAATGTGTGTACCAATGACAGGTAAGACTGGATGGTTGAAGAGTAAGACTGAATTGTTGAAGAAGGAGACCTAAGTCATCTGAGGGGTCCAAGGGACCCTTTATATTATAAAGAAGGGGGAATCTGTGGGGGCCCACAGAGACTCCATAGTGAGGCCTTATTCCATCTTGACTCAGGGTCATAGAGTCTCACTTTGCTTTGCCCCACAAGGCTGCATAATAGGATGTTTTGGCCAAAGGCATGGTGTTTTGAGAATTAAAGAAGGGTCTACACTTGTTTGTACTTTGTACCTTGACCTTGAAAGGGGAAGGTCTTTTGCCTCTCCCCTTGCTGGTGTATAAAAATCCCATTAGGAATAAATTCAGGGTAACTGAGGTATTGACCCAGAACCCTCCCAAAGCTATCCCGTGTCTCTGTCTTTCTTTTACGCCTATACCTCTATTTTTCATATCTATTATTTATCAGTCCACACTCCCCTATACCAAGGACCATCCACAGGCAGGGTTGGACCCAGCAATTTCCAAACAACTTTAGACTTCAAACTGCTCCAAAACTGCCACTCTCTGGTGTTCCTTCAGAATCTGCATCCTAGACTTCTCCAATGCTGCTTC
Organism: Peromyscus maniculatus bairdii; assembly: GCF_049852395.1. Classification (NCBI taxonomy): domain Eukaryota; kingdom Metazoa; phylum Chordata; class Mammalia; order Rodentia; family Cricetidae; genus Peromyscus; species Peromyscus maniculatus. The sequence continues at coordinate 126,118,189 of NC_134875.1, read as the reverse complement.
AGTTCACTAATCCCAGGTAGTCCCACAGACCATGGACAGAGAGAAAAACAGATGCCCCCTAGTCTGTACTCATCGCTCCCTTCCCAGCTTTGACCAATATTCCAACTTTCCTGGGCCCTGACAATGATACCCCAATTTCAGCAGGAAGTAGTTACAGAAGAAATTACATTGCCCCTTATCATCAACAAAAGGCTGGAATGTCAGATCCCGTAGGAATCTAGCAAAAATATCAATCACTACCTGTAGCTACTCCCAGCACTTCTTACTCACCCCCCTACCCTGAACCTCTCTAGCCCAGGGACTGGGTTTCCCTTCCACCAGCCTCTGATCCCTATATTACTAAGGTATTTTAACTATGAGCTGTCTTGGTCCACATGTTCTCTTGGCCTCTTGGATCATGTTTCCTCTCTTGATCTGCTTGCCCTGCTTATTTTCCATTATCATTCTCCCCCTTCTCTCTTCTCTCATGGCCTGGTTCAGTCTGGACTCTTCCAGATGTCTCTGTCTGTTTTCTTCCTCAGATGGACCAGCCTGACTCCATCTTAAGGTTAGAAGCCATTTTGTTATAAGATCAAAATAAGTTCATTTCTGTTTATGGCAAAATTCAAGTTGGACCTTTCTTTAACCTGTTACTGCAATTTGACAAGCTCCCCAACCTATGGGGTTTGAGTCATACCTTGAATGAACATACCCTGAACATACCTTGATAAGGTGTTCTGCCAAGGAATATTGAGATATCTTGATATGCTCTGCCAAGATTATCTACAATCAAATCTGCTGTCTGCTTCTGTAAAACTTGCTTGCCAAGTCCTTATTAAATTCCTTTGAAAATCCCCTGATCTCACCCTTTTCCCTATAAAAAGGGACCTGAAAACCCATACTGCTCTCTCAAATCCCACTTTGGAGAGTTAGTCCTATGCATAGTAAGTAAAGCTTGCTTAATTGACTTCAATTTGGGTGGTGGTCTTTATTCTCACTCAGTGGGATCAACAGTATCTAAAATAAAACTCCTTTCCTTGAACATACCCAGAAGCAACCATGTCCTCATTTTCATTCAGTGAGAACTACACCTATCTCTGGGTATATTGATATTTAGAGTGTATTTAGGGTTTATGTTGGCTTAGTTGTTATGGGGTACCTGAAGAGAGAAACTCCCAATATGCCCAAATGAGCCAAATGAAGTCTTTATTTACCACCAGTCAAACTGTCAGAAGAAGAGTTGCTGGCCTTAACCTTCAGTTTTTCAAGTTTTTAAGGACAAAAAATATAGAAAGGCAGTTCTGTACACCTTCAGCAAGCAGGTGTTGTTTACAGAATGAGGAGAGATAGTAGTTAAATGATCAGGCAGTCAACTTTAGCTCAGGGTCACATTGTATAGAAATTTATGGTTGGTACAGAGAAATTTGGCTGGTCAAAATGATCAGAGACCAGTTTTAACATCCCCCTCCCCAAGAAATTTTAGCACTTCAAGTATTCTTAGGAATACTTTCACGAGATGGAATATCTATAATTCAGTTGCCTACTTGTAGGTTCTCCTCCAAGATCCATTACTTCACTGGGTCACTGGCTATGTTTCTAGTACCAGGCATGGTTTCTCTCTTGTTAAGTGAATCTTAACTCCAATTAGGGAGCTTTTAGTTACTGCTAAAGTATGTGTGCCACTTCTGAACCCTTAGGGTTATTGTGACAAGCTGGTCCCTGTGGTTCATAAGAATCATGGGTGAATAGGACTGTTGGTTGTTGCCCTCCCTTGGAAGCTTACAGTATTTCTTCTGGTACCATGAAAGCTATTCCTCAGGGAGAAGTCATTCAGATTAGATATAGCTCAGGGGTCTCTGTGTCCTACGTCTGAAGCACATGATATCTTTAGCAATAGGGATTTATTTTCCACGTCTGGGGTACAAACCAAGAGCAATAGCAACAGCCTATAATGTTTTGGTACCCCCCTTGGACAACTCTGACCAACAATTCAAAAGGTGGCATCTAATGTTAAATAGTCCATTGCTCCTGGGGGTTCTTTGTCTAGAAGGGAAATTTTTCATTTCAACTATGAATGTATATGTATATACAGACACATGTATTATAGGTAGTTTTATTTAGATAATAGTATGATTCTTTGTAACTTTTTTCAGATATCCTTAACTTTATTTTACCCTCCTTTTTCCTTCTTTTGTATTTATCTTTATTTGCCTCCCTAATTAGAGCATTCTTACCCCAACCCTGTTTTTCCCATTTCCCAAGTGATCTCTTGTACCCTAGTAGTCCCCTTTCTGCTCCTCTATCCTCCCCCAACCCTGTGCAATGGGATTTCTGCAGTTACATCAAATTATATGCTCTTTCCTGAAGATTTTGAATGAAGAGTCTCAGATGGGAAAGAACATGCAATGTTTGTCTTTGTGGGTCTGGGTTATCTCATTCAATATGAACTTTTCTAGTCCCATTTATATACCTGAAAAGTTCATTTTTCTTTACACCTCAGTAGTATTCCATTGTGTATATGTACCACATTCTCATTATCCATTTGTCAGTTGAAGGACATTCAGGATGTTTCTATTTCCTGACTATTTGTGAACACAGTGGCAATGAACACAGCTGAGCAAATATTTGTGGAACAGAATGTCAAGTCCTTTGGGCATATATCAGCTGGGCCATATGGTAGATTTATGCTTAGCTTCTTGAGAATTTTCTACTCTGATTTCCACAAAGGCCAAACCAGTTTGTAATCTAACCAACAGTGAATGAAGGCTCCATTTTCCCCACATCCTCATCAGCATTTTCTGTCAGTTTTCTTGATTTTAGTTATTCTGACTGGGGTAAGATTAAATCTCAAAGTTATTTTTAATTTACGTTTCTTTAATTACTAGGGACAATGAACATGTTTTTAGACATTTCTTAGCCATATTTTTTCTTCTTTCGAGGACTCTTGGTTCAGTCCTCAGGCTGATTTTTTAATAGTTTTTTTTAAGTTCTTTACATATTCTGGATATTAATCCTCTGTCAGATGTATAGCTGACAAGGATTCTCTCGTATTCCGTGAGATTAATCTTCACCTGGTTGATTGTTTCTTGTAGCACAAATTGTTAGACAGTCTTATTAATAAAAACAAACCTGGAGCCAGGTATTGGGGTGAACGCTGAATGATCAGAGAAACAGAACAAGTCACAGCCACCTCACCTTGCCAATTCTTCAGCTGATCCTGTTTCCTCAGACTGGAAGCCTCTGTGTCCTCATCTGAATGGATCTCAGCTGAACTGCTCCTAAAAGCCTAAAAGCTTAACCAGGCTCTAGTTCCTGGTCCTCATGCCTTATATATCTTTCTGCTTTCTGCCATCACTTCCTGGGATTAAAGGCGTGTTACCATGCCTGGCTGTTTCCAGTGTGGCTTTGAACTCACAGAGATCCACAGGGATCTCTGCCTCTGGAATGCTAGGATTAAAGGTGTGAGTGAGTGCCACCATTTTCTGGCCTCTATGTCTGTCTAGTGGCTGTTCTGTTCTCTGACCCCAGATAAATTTATTAGGGTGCATGATATATTGGGGAACACAATATATCACCAGTTTCTTTAGCTGTGCAGAAGATTTTTATTTTTATGAGGCCCCACTTGTCATTGTAGGCCTTAATTCTTGGGCAAATGAAGTCCTGTTCAGGAAGTACTTTTCTATGCATATATCATGTAGCATATTTCCTATGTTTTCTCCTAGCAGTTTCAGTGCTTCAGCTTTCATGCTTAGGTTTTTTTTTGTATCTATTTGGAGTTAGTTTTTATGCAAGGTGATAAATATGACGTGTGTGTGTGTGTGTGTGTGTGTGTGTTCCCTGCAAATGATATGATCAGCAGAGGAATGATCTGTAAGAGGCAATAAGAAAATCCAGTTCAGCGTGACCTAGTGAGCAAAGTACTGATTCAAACTTCAAGAGTCTGACCTCAAGCAGTTTATTGTAAGCATATTTAAACACAGTACAGTTTGGAAAAATGTTTGCTGGTGTAATATAATTCCCTGTTCACAAGGAGGCATAATTACATTGAAACTCAACTCTATGTACATTTGCACTTCTTCCAAGAAGATGAGTTCTAGAGATAGGCTACATTTATTATCTTAAGGACATACAGGGAGATCTGGTGTGGTCTCAGTCATACAAATAGTGTGGAGGTCATTTGGGCTATTCGCCACCTCCAGTTCTGGTTGTGGGAGCTTAGGGGAGCCTCTAGCCATACAGATAACACAAAGGTCACCTAGACTATTAAGTATCTTTAGTCCTGGTTATGTGAGCTTGGCATGGCTTGGCCCTTCAGATAACACAGATCACCTGGCTATTAATCACCTCTATTCATCGTCTTTTGAATAGGAAGACAGGATATACATCTCTTTTTTTTTTAAAAGACCACTCTGTATATTTAGCATTCCTGGCTTCCTTAAGTGCTTACCCATTAGTGCAAGGACCTTTGTGCTCCAAACAATATGAATCTAATTTCATTCTTCTGTATGTGGACATCTAATTTTTTTGAGAACCATTTCTTAAAGATGCTTTTCCTTCAGAGCATATTTTTGGCATCTATGTCAAATATTACATGGCTGAAGTTATGGGTACTCATGATTTGGTCTTTAATTTTGTTCCATTAGTTTTCATTTATGTTTTTGTGCCAGTACCATTTTGTTATTATTATTATGACTCTGTAATAGATATTGAGATATGGAGTAATTACAAGAGCACTTTTTCTCCTTCAGGATTGTTTTGGCTAGTTATCTGGGGTCTTTTGTGGTTCCATATGAATTTTAGGATAGGTTTTCTATTTTAGTGAAGAATGAGATGAGAATTTTGACTGGGATTGCATTGAATCAGCAAATATCTTTTGTAAAATGGTCATTTTCACAATATCAATTCTACTAATTCATGAGCATGGGATGTCTTTCCATTTTCTAGTGTCTTTATCTTTTTTTTTTCAGAGGTTTACTGTTTTCATTGTAAAGGTCTTCACTTCTTGGTAGATTTATTTCTAGATATTTTATTTTCTTGAAGACTATTGTGAGTGGGAGTGTGTCCATAATCTCCTTCCTTCCTTCCTCCCTCCCTCCCTCCCTCCCTCCCTCCCTCCCTCCCTCCCTCCCTCCCTCCTTCTTCCCCCCCCCACACATTGAAAAGGATTGACTGTAGATCTTCTTTTAAAATTTGATAGAATTCTGCTGTGAATCCATTTGGCCCTGGAATTTTTTTTTTTTTTAAGTTTAAGGCTTTTTATTATTATTTCAATCTCTTCATTTGTTCTGGGTTTGTTTAGACTGTTGACTTCTTGGTTTTAATTTTTGTGGTTTGGCTCAATCTAGAAACATCCATTTCTTTAGATTCTCAAATTTAATGGAATACATGTTTTTAAATTATTACCTTATGATATTCTAAATTTCTTTGGTGTCTATTGTAATGTTTTCCCATTAATTTTTGATTCTGTTAATTTTCATCCTCTCTTTCTTTCTTTGATTAGTTGGGCCAGGGGTCTGTCAATTTTGTTTATCTATTCAAAGAACTAGCTTTTAGATTTGTTAATTCTTGTATTATTTTCTTTGTTTTTATTCCATTGATTTTTGCTCTGATTTTTATTATTTCTTGACATTAATAGAATTTTGATTTAGTTTGTTTTTATTTTTCCAAAATTTTGAGTTACACCGTTAAGTAATTTATCTTTGTTCTTTTTGATTTTTTAGTGAAGGCAATTAGAACTATAAAGTTCCTTTGTAGAACTGCTTTCAATGTGTCCCAGAGGTTGTGTTGTGTTTTCATTTAGTTCCAGGAAATATTTTATTTCTCTCTTGATTTCTTCTTTGGCCCATTCATATTCAGTAATGAGTTGTTTAATTTCCATGACTTTGTGCACTTACTAGAAATTTGTTTACTGTCAATTTTAAGATTTATTGCATTGTGGTCAGATAGGATGCAATGAGTTATTTTGATTTTTTTTTACTTTGGGAAGATTTGTTTTGTGTCCCAGGATATAGTCCATTTTAGAGAGGCTTTTGTGTGCTGCTGAGTAAAATAAATGTGTATTCTTTGGTGTTTGGGTGAAATATTCTGTAGATATCTGTTAATTTAATTTGATGTATAATGTAATTTATATGCGATATTTCTGTTTATTTTTTGTCTAGATAACCTGTATATTGGGGAAAGAGGGGCATTGAAACCACCTACTACTAATGGATTGATGTTAACCTGTGTCTCTAAATCTACTAGTACATTTCTTATGAAATCTGGGGCACCAGAGTTCTGTATATATTTTTAAGATAGAAATGTCTTCTTGGTTAACTGTTCCCTTCAGTAGAAAAATATCTCTCTCTATTTTTTTTGATTAGCTTTAGTTTGAAGTTTATTTTGTCAGATATTAGGATAGTGACTTGCTACCTTGTCCCATTTGATTGGCATACCTTCCCTATCCCTTTACTCTAAGGCAGTGCCTATCTTTAAAGCTAAGGTGTGTTTATTGTAGACAACAGATGAATTTTGTTTCTTGCTTCATCCAGCCAGTCTGTGTCTTTTGATTGGGGAATTGAGGCTGCTATTTAAAGTTATTATTGAAATTTTTATGTTAAATGTGGTCATAGTGTTGTTGATTTTTGGTGTTGCTGTTTGTGTTTTCAGTGGTACTTTGTGTTTTAGTAATTACAGCTTCATAGTTCTTTTTATAGTCTCTCTGTTATGTTCATTCATTTTCTTCAGCCCAAAATATTGCTCCCTGTATTTTTTTTTGGGGGGGGGTTGGTTTGTTGGATATAAAAATTTTAGGGCTGTTTATATTATGGAAAGTTTTTCTTTCTCCTTCAAATAAGGCATATAGTTTTGCTGGGTATATTAATCTAGGCTTACCATCATGGTCTTTTAGAACTTGGAATGCATTGCTTTAGGCTCTTCTGACTTTCAAAGTTTCATTGAGAAATCAGCTGTTATTTTGATAATTTCTCTTTATATGTGTTTTTATTCTTGTAGCTTTCAATACAATGTCTTTGTTTTTTATACTAAGTATTTTAGTTATTATTTGCCCTGGGGATTTTCTTTTCTTTTTCTCTTTTTTAAGGTTTATTTGTTTATGTATTTTATATATACGAGTGCTTATCTGCATATAAACCTGAACATCAGAAGAGGGCATTAGGCCGGGCGGTGGTGGTGCACACCTTTAATCCCAGCACTCGGGAGGCAGAGCCAGGAGGATCTCTGTGAGTTCGAGGCCAGCCTGGGCTACCAAGTGAGTTCCAGGAAAAGGCGCAAAGCTACGCAGAGAAACCCTGTCTCAAAAAAAAAAAAAAAAAAAAAGAGGGCATTAGATCCCATTATAGAAATGAAGTTAAGTAGGCAGAGAGGACTGGGCTGGTGTGTAGGATGTACCTCCTGGTTGAAGCCTGGAGTATGGAGGTAGATCTATCTGAGTGGAGAGGTTAAACCTAGTATTTGAGGGACCTTTGGCTTGGGAGCAGGCAGGGTAGGTACTGGCAGAAGCCTAGAGGTTGATTTTGGCATGGGCAGGGGTGATTGAGTTAGGTTGGGACATTAGATGTGAGACCTGGGATATATCTGTCAGGTTGGGAAAGCTGCATCGTGGGAAGGTTAGGCAGACTTAGTGGGCTCTATCTTGGAGAAGGATGTAGCTTATTTGACTGTGTGAAGAAGTTCTTATCAATATATTTTTAAACTTTTATTTATTTTATGTGAGTGTTTTGCTTGCATCACACTCATGTAGTGTCTGCAGAAGCCAAGAGGATATCAGGTTCAATGGAACTGGAGTTACACAAAGTTGTGAGCCACCATGTGAGTGCTGGGTGTCAAATCTAGGTCCTCTGAAAGACTAGCTAGTGCTATTAACTACAGAGCCATATCTCCAACATCCTTGACTAATATTTTTGTGTAATTCCCTTCCCTCATGCCTAGATAGGCCTCAGTAGCAAATTCATACTCATACTGATCCTTTTTTTAAGACTTGAAAGGAATCCTAGACAAATCTCCAGAGCTATCTTTCTATGCATTTCTATCTACTCTGGCATTCTGCCCTGTGAACTTTTAGTTGTTTTGGACTTCTTGAAATTTCAACTGAGACTTTCAAGGGAAACACTAGTTTAGAATTAGTGCAGCTCTCTTTCTGGGATGTGGCCTAGAAACTCTTTGCTAGCACTAAGATGGTGCCATTCTAAGACTAATTTCACTATTTTTTCTTTTCTCAGGGATCACTGACTTGTGATGCTCACAAGTTTTCATTTTCAGACATATTAATGTTTGAAAAGAAGTTTTATGTATTTTGTTAAGTTTTTTTTTACTTGTTTCAGACAAGAGGGCAATAAATCTATTTTGTTTTGTTTTTGTTTTTAATGTAAACTAAATTTTAAATTTCTTGAATTGTGGGCTGGACATCACAGTGCATGCTTATAATCTTAGCACTAGAGAGGCAGAAGCAGTCAGAGCTCTGTGAGTTCAAGGTTAGCCTGGTCTGTATAGTATGTTTCAGGCTAGCCAGGACTACAGAGTGAGATCTTATCCTAATAAACAAACAAATGAAAACAAAAAACAAAAAAGTTCTTTGAATAATGCTGTGTAGCATGCTTTCATGGATCACCAGCCCCTAAATCATGACACAGAGACTTATTATTAATTATGAAAGCTCAGCCTTAGCTTAGGCTTGTTCCCAACTAGTACTTATAATTTAACCCATTTCTATTAATCTACATGCTGCCACATGGCTCATGGCTTTTACCTCTCTTCCTGTGTGTCCTGGTTCCTCTTCATCTCCTCTGTCTCTCTTTCACCTAGATTTATCTCCTCCTCTTTTCTTTCTGTCCGGAAGTCCTGCCTATCCTCTTCCTGCCTAGCAATTTGCCATTCAGCTCTTTATTAAACCAATCAGAAGACACCTTGGCAAAGACACATCTTTATAGTGTACAAAAAAATTATTTCACATGTTTCCCCTTTTTGTCTAAAGAAAAAAAAGAAAGGTTTTAAGTCTAACACAGTAAAACTATATACAATAAGAACAATTATCAGGGAAGAATTATATTCACAATGTCCGGTCCATTTGCATTTGGCAAATTCATAGAAAATACTCCATTATCTATCCTATCTTGGTAAGTCCAAAGTTTTGTACATAATTCACTTTTTATCCTAATTTGTATTACCAACCCAAAACTGGCACAGCCATATCTGATGGGAACAGCAAAAGTCATAAAGCCAGCATAGCTGCTTGACAAAGATCTAGCAAAGCTGAGCCATATAATGGCCATTGTGCCACCTTTGGTTTTCATCTCCACTTGTTGTATTCTTGGGGCACATTTAATATTTGTACAATTTGGGGATATTAGATTGATGGAAATTTTCTTATGAATCATTTATGCCTTCTCCCAGGAGTATTGCTTGCAAGCTTCCCCAGGAAAGTCCTGAACATACTACCGCTCCTGCTTTTAGGGAGATATTCTTATCTACATGAATGACTTCCTTATGCCTTGAAGGTTGTGATACACATAAAGAAGCCAGAGTCCTTTTTATGAGTCTATGAGACATTATTTAAACATCTGTCCCTGTATTTATACAGGAACAAGAAATTCAAAACAAAGTAAACTCAAAAAAGTCAAAAAAATTCAGTGGGCTAGAGGAGTTAGTCACAGTTCTGATTGCAAGCCTCTTTCCACTATATACTCAGGCAATTACATGGCATATACAGTAACAAAGTTAGATTAGTTGAAGTTACCTTTGCCCTACATAGAGACTTATACTGATAGGCAAAGAATGATGTAGAAAGATGATAAAAGTATGAGATGTCAGGACCTCCTTTTCTTAGAAAAGTTAGCTCATGCAGAGCCACTATGGTGGCATATGACCGAAGAACAACAGAATGCTAGGATTGGACTTATAAAGAAATTTTATAAAGATATTTTATAAAGATATAAAAATACATAAAACATTGTATTATGCCAGAATTTGAATAATAACTGCATCAGATTTGGCTTGAGGACTTTTCCTATTAATAATACACTGCTGGGACATGGCAATAGGCCTGGGTTGGCTTGGAAATTTTGTTTTGGTCTAGCATCCTTGAAGCAACCAGAGCTACCAGCCCAAGAATAGGCTGTCTTATACTCTGTTCTATAGACTCTTAAAAATTGGGCTTGGTGTTAATGAGTAAGAATGATAACTGTTTATTAGTGATGCTAAAACTTGAGGGAAAATGATTGGAAATGATAACTCTGTTCTGTCATAGTTTATTAATGATGACTAAAAGATGAACAAAAGGAGGTGAAACACATGTGCAAAAACAAAAATGATATGATCCATGTTTTGGAACATCATGAATGTATCTCTACTTATTAAATTCTGTATAAATAAAGAAGCATTCTGGCTGCTAGTCAGTCAGGCTGCAAGAGTCTCCCAACCACCATGGCCTGGCTCACTTCCTTTCTTCACCAACCCCTTACATCCTTTGCTGAGACCTGTCCCTCCAAGGATGGCTCCCGTCAGAGTAGGACAAGCCATACCAAGATGTGCTTCCTCTCTGTTCATCTCTCCAAAAACAAAACTAAGAAGTGTTCTGTGTTTGATTCCTCCTGTTGTCACTCTTGCATCCACCCATCTTCAGACCCTGCCCTCATCCGGAGGTGGACTCCAGCACAAAACTTTTTTTTTGGTTTTTCGAGACAGAGTTTCTCTGTGTAGCTTTGTGCCTTTCCTGGAACTCACTTGGTAGACCAGGCTGGCCTCAAACTCACAGAGATCCACCTGCCTCTGCCTCCCGAGTGCTGGGATTAAAGGCGTGCGCCGACGCCACCGCCACCGCCGCCACCACCGCCCGGCACTTTTTTTTTTTTTTTAAATCTCAAAGCATTTTCTTAGATAAACAATTTAAGCTTTTATGTCTCTCAACCTTATATACTTCACACCTGTTTTGTGAGTTTCTTTTCTGAATTTGGTAGCAAGGAAAACTGTAACTATAACTGTCTCCTTTTCAACCCCATCAAAGACCCAAGAAGGATATAATATTACTTGAGTAAATGGGAAGTGTAGAGCAAACAACCTCCAAAACTATAGAAATGATAGAAACATCTGGCTTCCTGGACAGTCACCCAAGGTTTCTCTGCAATGTTGGGGCATCGATTTTTGGCCTACATGCCTAAAATATCTGACAGACTTTGCTGTGGAGCAAGAATTTTGAAGGAATTCCACATCTTGTCTTGGCAAAGTTCAGCAGCCTCTTTTGTGTCCTGCTTGTTCAATTTGGACAGAACACTGTCAGCAGTCAAGGCAAGGGCAGTTTGTTGCCCAGTGGCTAACTTTTGCCACAAAGAAAGCAAACTCCACACAGAGGTTCTTCAATGCCCATAATCTTCTCTGAAGTAGATTGGTGCTGCCAGAATCAGATGTGTCTCATTGTCATAAAAAGCCTTGTGTTATTAAAACATCTTAAATGCCATATTCTGTAGGTCTCTGAAGTGTTTGAAGATCACCTGTCTATCTAAATTATATCACTGTTTGATCTTAAAAAGATACCTAACATGACTACAAGTTTGATTATTGTAGGTGACTAACTACTAACGTGCATTTCTTTATTATTCTAGATAGTTTGTAATGACAGCTTTCAAGGACTAGAAATTTACATTACATTGTTAAATGAGCTGTATAGGTATAATACCTTAAGCAAGAGTAGAAACATGTACAGTATGTTCTAATTAAAATAACCTTAAATTTGTATCAATATAAAAAATCCATACCAATGTATAATATTAAAGACTAGTAGTTGCTTTTTTAGTTCAAATGTAGATCCAATAATCTACCCTTTTATTGTATCATTCCTATATCCCCCTTTTTCTTTTCAGAGCAAGATCCCTGAATCTAATCTCCTTTGCTTAGTTTTATCCCTGACTATGACAAATAACAACTTGTGATCAACCCCCTAAATGATGATAAACACCCATAATTTGCCAAACAACCAAAAACCATCCATCCAACCACTTGGGAATGTGGGCACCATGTTTTATAGACTGCTTCCTGTTGTTTGGGGGTGGTGGCATCTTTAGGGGACCCTGAGAAAATTGAGATAATGGTCAAGTCCTAGGAGAGCTAGGTGTGGTGTAGTCTTTGTATGATGGGAAAGTGTAGGGCTTGTCTGAATTCCTAACTGGAGTAATCTGCGAGGACCATCTCAGCAACCTTGAAATTGTCTTGAGCTGATCTTTGGGTGGTGTTTGTCTGTGGTTGACATATTGTGCACCCCAATAAACTTATCTGGGGGTCAGAGAACAAAATAGCCACTATATTAAACATAGAGGTTAGGCAGTGATAACACACGCCTTTAATCCTAGCATTCCAGAGGCAGAGATCCATCTGGATCTCTGTGAGTTCAAGGCCACACTGGAAACAGCCAGGCATGGTGACACATACTTTTAATCCCAGCACTTGAGATCTCATGTCTTGCTTAGAAAAGACACATGCCTTTAATCCCAGGAAGTGGTGACAGAAAGCAGAAAAGTATATAAGGCATGAGGACTAGGAACTAGAGGCTTTTTAGCTTTTAGGCTTTTTAGTAGCAGTTCAGCTGCAATCCATTCCAGATGAGGATTCAGAGGCTTCCAGTTTGAGGAAACAGGATTGGCTGAGAAGTTGGAGAGGTGAGGTTATGTGTGGCTTGTTCTGCTTCTCTGATCTTCCAGCATTCACCCCAATATCTGGTTCCATATTTTTTTTTTAGTAATGAGACTTTTTAAAATTTGTGTTACATTTGTCAGATTAATGGCATTAGTACAATCTAGGTGGAATCTTAATTGTGGGGCTCCAACATCCTTTTGGAGATTTCAAAGGTTGCTGTTAAGAATGGTTACAGTTCACTGCAGAAAACTTAAAATATTTCAAATGTCATATGCAGCAGATCTCAGAGAGGCTGAGACTGCCAATAAAGTTTGCTTTGAATTAGAGGGTGGAGCTAACTTGTAGGTGATGAAAATTAGCCATAGAGGTTTTGGAGGACCGAGGACAGATAGAGACACACAGGAAGTAGTAGGGCAGGACAGAGATAGAGTCCCAGCCCTTTCAGATCAAGGAATGAGGGAGAGAGAGAGAGAGAGAGAGAGAGAGAGAGAGAGAGAGAGAGAGAGAGAGATCACTGGTTGCTTCTCTGCTGCTTCTCTGACCATTTAAGGTTCTTACCCTAATATCTGATTCCCAAGTTTTTATTGATAAAGAATAATTAGACAAACACTTCAGTGTTTTGTTTTATTATGCTGGCTAATACTTTCACAATGCTATATATTCATTGTTTTGCAGTTCTAAAACTAGTTTTTTAGTTATTTTTCTGATGTTCATATAAAATACAAAAATAATTTAATAGAGAAAGGGTTTATTCTGGCTCATTTATACAGTTTGAGTATAGTCTATCATGTCAAGAAAGTCACATTAGCAGGAGCTTGAAGCAGTTGGTCATATTGTATCCACAGTTAGGAAGTAGGTAGTGATGCATACTTGTGCTCAGCTTACTTTTTCCACTTTTGTATAATCCAGGATCCACCAGGAATGATGCTACTCAGAGTAGGTAGATCTTCCTACCTCAGCCTGCTCAAGATAATTCCCCACAGACATGCCCAAAGGCCTATTTTCTATGTGATTCTTGATCTCATCAATTTGACACAACATTGACAATTAACTTAAACTTGTATCAGCTATACTGTCTTATTTTGTTTAGAGATCTTGGAAAATAAACTCAGGGTCTTATGCTTACTAATCCTGTGCTTTACCACTCATAGATTAATTTGTTTATTGTGCACAGAATTCTGCAGGCTGTCTTTGAACAGCAAAAACAGTATTTGGATTTTTGGTTTTAGTTTTTAATTTTTGAGATAAAATCTTGCCTGACCTAGTAGTACTCACTATATAGCCCAGGCTGGCCTCCAAATGTGGATTCTCCTGCCTCTGCTTCCTAAGTGCTAGGATTATGTGTGTACCACCAAACCTAGCTGAGCTTTTTAATTTATTTTTTCATTTAAATTTTTTATTAGCATGTACAGTGTTAGGTTTCATTATGGCATTTTCAAGCAAAATAACTTTTATTAATTCTCTTCCCCATGTCTTCTCACCCCCTCTTTTGCCCTTCTACTTACCATAGCATCCTTTATTCTTTTACATCACATGTGTTCTATTGCCCCCTACCCCCAGTCTTTTTACATCTCCTCCTTTCCCCTTCTTGTGGTCTTTTTTTCTAATTTTGTAGCCTACACTCACACTCATCAACTTATATACATACTCATAAACATTGCATGCTAGGATCCACATATGTGACAGAATGTGAAATTTATGTCTTTCTTAGTCTGGGTTACTTAGCTGAGTTTATTCTTAAGATCACAGACAAATGGTACTTAGGGGACTACCATGGGAAGATGGTAATGAAAGGCTATAGAGTTACACAGGATGAAGACGTTTTGGAAATCTAAGGTACAGCATGGTGACAGTTAAAAGTACTGTATTATCTTGTACAGTTGAAATTTTCTAAGAGACTGAATCATAACTATCTGCATCACAAACAAAAAATATATGAAGAGATGGATATGTTAATTAGCTTACTTGTGCCAATAATCTCACAACATATAGCTATAACAAAACATTGTATTAGATACTGAAACTCTTTACACATCTTTTATTTTTTTTCTATAATTCTGGGGGGGGGGTCAAAACAGGCCATAAAACGAATACAACATAAAAGACATCCTAACACTCAAGTGCATGACTTTTATTTTCAGTTTTCTAATCATAGATGGCTTTCATGAGGTTCTGTTTGGATGGTGCTTCCATTCTTATGTGCTACATTTTTTAAAATGCAAATGTAGAACTAAAATGTATCTTTTACTTATTTTTCATTATAATAAATGATGTTAGTTATACAAAAATTAGGGGGCAGTCTGGCAATTAATGAATAAAGTATCTTTTCAAAGATAGATTAAAATGGAGAGAATCCAGGATCCAGAAACAGATTGTCCCCAGAGTGTATGCTAGGCACTCAGGGAATTCCTAGAGAGCTGCCAATCTTCAGTCTGCATTGGAATCCTGAAGCAGTAGGGTCTAACACCAGGGAAGGAATGTCCAAACAACAGGATAGATGAATTCGCCTGCCAAAGTGAGAGCAAGCGGGCAAAAAGCAAAAGCTTCCTTTTTTCATGTCCTTTTATGTGGGTTGTCATCAGAAGGTGTGGTCCAGATTTAGGGTGGGTCTTTCCACCTCAAATGATCCTGTCAAGAAAATTTCCCTCAGACTGCCCAGAATTTTAGTTGATTATAGATGTAGCCAAATTGACAACCAAGAATAGCCACCACGCCTCAAAACTAGTAGAAGCATTGGCCAACTTACTTGACTGAGGCAAAATGAAGCAGTTTCTTTGACTCTAAATCTATCAGTGACCTCAGGCTCTGGGGAGATTGCTCCCCCCACTCACCTCCCCGCAAACACACATATGTGTGCACACACTCTGCATTGTCCTGTTGCTATTTTACCTAATTTTTGTATTGAAAAAGAGTGTCATGTAGCGGAAGCTAGCCTTACATTTACTTTATAACCAAGAGTGGCTTTGAACTTCTGATTTTCCTGAGTGCTGGGATTATAGGTGTGTGCTAAATAGACAATGGTCTTGAACACAGATTTTACTGCCCTTGTGTTGCTCAGGAGAATGGATTGCTTAGTATCATAAAAAAGTGTATGTATGCCAAAGACTTGCACGACAACATTCATTACAGCTTTAATCATATATCTCCAAACTGGCAGCAACCCAAATGTCCCTCAAAGAATGACTCAATCCCATATGATCTCTATACAGCAGAATTCTACTCAGCAATAGAAAGAAATGAACTATAGATACTCATTGTAGACAAATCTCAAAAACATTCTGAGTCAAAGAGCTAGAGCCCTCAAAGGACATACTAAACAATGTCATTTACATGAAGCTCAGGAACATGTAAAAATTATGCCTAGCTATAGTTGCTTATGTTTATAATCTTAGCATTTGGAAGAGTGAGGCAGGAGCATTGCAAGTTGGAGGCCAGTCTACACTACATATTGAGATCTTGTCTGAAAAAAACAAACCCAGAAAACAAACAATAAACAGGAAAATGTAATCTGTGATGAGGGAATCCAAAGTTATGATTGCTTTTGTTGTGAGGCATGGTGTCCACTGGAAATTGTACACAGAACTGTTTTGTGTGTGGGATATTTGGGATTGAATGTAGGGCCTTCCACATGTTAGGTAACTACTCTACTGCTGAGCTACACCCCGGGGACTCTTTTTTTTTTTTTTTTTTTTTTACATTTTATTTTGAGTCAGTGTCTCACTAAATTGCCAGAGTTGACCTTGAATTTGCTATGCAGTCCTGGAAGGCTTTGAACTTCTGCCCAAGCCTCGTGAGTAGCTAGTATTATAGGTCTGTGCTACCAGGCCTGCCTGACATTTCTTGAAAAAAGACAATGCTTTACATCTTGATGATACTTGTGTGTGTGTGTGTGCGCGTGCACGCGCGCGCGCGCACGCACATGAAAGAGAGAAAGAGAGAGGGAGAGGGAGGGACAGAGAAAAACAGAGAGATGGGGTGAGGGGGCACTTCATCAGGCTGACAATACACTGAAGATGTATGTTTTTTAAAATGCTCTTATACTGCAGCTCAAAGGAAAAAAGAAGGAAAGAAAACCAAAGAACAGGAGTGGAAAGTGGGAAATGAAGCCATCAATATGCCCAACAAAGCACAAAGGAACGGTAGTAGGATCTGTTGAATAGGCAGTGTGTGCTAAGCTGAGGGGAGGAAGGCAGCTGCTGTGTGGCACCCTGGAAAGGGAATCAGTGTTGTAGCCCAGAGGCCCTGCCTGGTTGCTCTCTGCTGGTGCCTACTGTAGAGTTGGCCCAAGATTGGGGGAGGGAGCCATGGCTTACTCTTGAGACAGGGATTGTCTCTACCAGCACACAGGCTCCTCACCCTCCAGAACCAGTTATTAAAGCCTTTCTGGGAAGACGGATAATTCTGTAGAAATGACATGAGCTTTTGCCAGGCCCATTTCAGCTTCTTAACCTCCTGGCAGCTGCTTCAGGAGCAGTGCAGAGTGAGCTGAAACAATTTCCATAGCACAACAGAGTGGGCACTAATCCCACAGACTGGCTGCCAAGCAGGAAAGAAAATGGCAACTTAAAAAAAAAATAAAGAAGTAATAGTTCAATGCCAAAGTCTGCTTTAATGAAGAGAAGAGTATCTCAGAAAGCCCTAGCTGAGTTCCACACCGGATGCAGAACTTGCCTCTTCTCACTTTCTGAAGCACAGAATAGGAAAGAAATGACTGGGAGTGCAGGGTCGTGCTCTCTCTGCCTCCTTTCTATCTCCACCCCCCTCATTCCCACTAACACTGTTGCCTTACCTTGAGTGTCCCCTCCATCCCTCTCTCTCAACTCCCTGCCCCTTTCCTCCCCCCACCCTTCCTCTTTCTACAGTGCTAGGAATCTAACTGGATGTGATGCACATTAGGAAGTGCTCTGCCCTGGAGCTGTACCTCAAGTCCTCTGAGCTGTATTTTCATAGCTCCTTCGTTCCATGTCTTTCTCTCAGGCCAGGGTTGCCTTTGGTTCTCTTTGATTCCTCTGCTCCTAGTAGTGTGGGGTTTTCCCTCCCTTTCTTTCCTTCCTTCTCTCTTACTACAGGTGACATCTGGGTGGACAATTAACCTTAATATAACAAAAACCAAATAGCAAGCACATGCAAACCAGATAAAACGTATGACTATTATCAGGTCTGTTCCCTCAAAATACATAAAGGAACTGTAAGCTTTGGTTCTCCACACACACACTGTTAAGCAGAAACTTAGGGAAATCATGCCCCAGATTTAGAACTGAAACAAAAGGAATGAGAAATAGGAAAACAATTTTTCCAACTTTTCTTAAATTTTGCATTGGTATTTTTATTTTATTTATTTATCTGTTTGTCTGTGTCTGCGTATGGGTATGTGCACATGCAGGCTGGTGCTGAGACTGAAAAAGAACATTGGATCTCCCAGAGCTGGAGTTACAGGTGGATGTGAGCATGGGTGCTCAGAACTGAACTCCAGGCCTCTGCAAGAGCAGCAAGTTATCTTGGCTCCTTAGCCTTTTCTCCAGCGCCCCCATGTGTATTTTAATTCCTGCGGCTTGAAAATAAACATGGAAATTGCTTCACTTTTTTGGTTTCGTTTTGTTTTCAGATCTTGCCCTGTGTTCCAAACTGATTTTAAAGATGTAATTTTAATGTAATCCTTGCCTCAACTTCAACCTCAACCTGGGATTATAGAAGCAGGCTACAGCAACTATACTTCAAATACTTTGTTATACATTTAGCACCAGGAAGGCATGCAAGACTGTTACATCAGGTTGAAACAGTTTAAAGTTAATGGTTATCTTGGCACCTCTGACAATCATGGCTACTCTTCATGCTATCACCGAGACAATCCCATATTTTAAAATTATCTGCAGTTTTCATCTGGATTAATTTTATTTTCTGCTTAGTCTGTATTAATATTTTTCAAAATTTCTACAATGACGAATACATCAATATTATTGAAAAATTTAAAAATATTTACTTATTTATTTAGTTTTTTTTTTTTTTACATAGCTCTGGCCATCCTAGAGTTCATCTGGAACTTTTCTGTAGACCAGGCTGGCCTTGAACTCAAAGACCAACCTGCCTCTGCCTCCCAAATGCTAGGATCAAAGGCATTCACCACCATGCTCAACTGTTTATTTTTGTTTTATGTGTATGAATGTTTTGCTTGCAAGTATGTCTGTGCACCAGCTGCATGCAGTGTCCAAGGAGGCCAGGAGAGAATGTTGGATCTCATGGAACTGGAGTTACAGATGGTTGTGAGCTGCCAGTGTTCTTAACCACTTTACAGTCCTGGAAATATTTTTGAAGTTCCAAATCAACACTTGTTAAAGACAGAAAAGTGGAAATAATTTTGGATATTCTGAATACAACTACTGGCAATACTTTATCTCTATTTCTATTCTTCCTATGTAAATTTTTATTTAAAAACAAAAACTCCAACTCAAGACAGAAAAATCTAAAGTACTGAACAGATATGGAGTATTTTGTGACATGCTAGTTTCACTTAGCATTGGTTCAGAAGTGTTTTCTTGTGGCATAATCTCTCTCTAGCAACATTTCAGTTTAGTTGCATATATAATTGTGTGGATGCAATCCAAATTCTTGAGCTATTTCCCTATTCGTTTGAGCTGAAACAACTCTGCTATTTAAAATGATACGTGATATCAACCAAAACAGAGTATGTATGAAAATGCCATGTGGAACCTGTTGCTTTATATGGTAATTAAGTATAATGGCATGATTATCATTTTAATGCATGCATGTTCCATTTCTTTCAGTTTCAGTTAAATTGTTAGTGTTGCAATTCTAAAAACAGTATATGTCTGGAATTATGTAGCACTGCAGAGTTGGTTATGAAAACCAGCTGCCCCCTCCCTTTGCCTTGCCACACAGGCTTTTAGCTAGTTCTTTTGCCTACTTACTACACTTCTTTAAATAACAGGTTTGAATGGAAACTTGTTGATTTTCTCTGCTGTCAGCATTTTCTTTTTGAAATTCTATTATGATAAATGAAGGTTCATTTCATTTTATTATCTTCTCCTTGGCCCACTCCTCTCATAAAGATCTTTGCAATATCCCCAATATAGATTATACCATTACCTCAGTTAAATAAATATTTTGTGTCTGAAGCTTTATGGCTGCATAAATACCACTGAAGTTCAGCCATTAGGTATACAATACCTATTTTTAATTTTTTGTATAACTTTTTGCTCAAAAGTTAATTGTGGTGTTAATGCCTTTGCTTGCATTTTTAAGCTGTATTTACTTTTAATTTAAATCGAAATTCTTTACCAGAGTAAGTTTCTTGGAATCAGTAGACACACTGGGTTTGTGTTTCCTGTCTGAAGGAATATCTTTTGAGTTAGTTTGACCTGGCCCTCTGGGTGTGTCCATGCCTTATGCAGAGAAGACTCTAGGAACTACCTTACTAGTGTCCTGGGATCCTTGCCCATCTGCATGCCAGCTCTCTGGTTTCCTACAACCCGTATCTCCTTCATCACAACCTGTGCTCTACTAGCCAAACACATCCGCTGATAGTTTCCTAAGACAGGGCACTTAAGAAGAAAAACCTCAGACCTTGAATATCTGGAAATATTTTGGATAGCTTGAATAGATATATAACTGATTCTTCAAGGTTGGAAATAATTTTCCTTTAGAAACTTGAAGTCGCCGGGTGGTGGTGGCGGCGGCGGCGGCGGCGGCGGCGGCGGCGGCGGCGGCGGCGGCGGCGGCGGCGGCGCACGCCTTTAATCCCAGCACTCGGGAGGCAGAGCCAGGAGGATCTCTGTGAGTTCGAGGCCAGCCTGGTCTACCAAGTGAGTTCCAGGAAAGGCACAAAGCTACACAGAGAAACCCTGTCTCAAAAAACCAAAAAACAAAACAAAACAAAACAAAACACAAACAAACAAACAACAACAACAACAAAAGAAACTTGAAGTCATCGTCTTCTGGTGTCTAGTGTTCCTGGCAACCCGATCACCACCTCTTGGAAAAATTTAAGCATTAAAACAAATCAAATCAAATTATAACCCATTGAATATGAATTCACTAATTCATACATATATAGATGCATAAATAGTAAGCAGGGGGAAAGTTATTTTCACACTAGAATTGTAACTAATCAATGTAAAATGAATAATAGAATTTGAAAAGTCAACTAACAGTTGACTCAGATAAGAATTATCAATGGATACCAAAGTTAGTAGGTGAAAGTTTGAGGAACAGAGAATATTTTGATAATTTCCAAGTATTACCTCTTCAGTTACAGTAGATGTTTGCAAGTACACATCACCTTAAACACATCAACATCGCCAATAATAAGATAAACGTCCTCATGGTCAGACAGTTGTGTAGCTTGATCTGATTGGAAGGCTCCCTGGTGGTAGGATCAGAATCCATCCCTGGTGCAGGAGCGGGCTTTGTGGAGCCCACTACCTATGATGGGACACCTCATGCAGCCTTGAGGCAGGGAGAATGGCTTGTACTTGCCTCTACTGAATGTGCCTCCCCATGGGAGGCCTTGCCTTCTTGTGGGGAGGGAGTGGGGGATGGGTTGGAAGGGGAGGCTGGGGGGCAGGAGAAGGGAAAAGGGGGATCTTTGGTTGGTGTGTAAAATGAATGAAAAATTTTTCTTAATAAAAAATGATTAAGGAAAAAAAAAGATAAACTGCCCTCATATGCCATCTGATAGGAAGCAGTGAAGAAATTGCAGTGTCATTTCTGAGGCATTCTTACTCCAAATTGAATCAAACAAACCCAATTGAATGACATTCTACAAGCAGCCCTTCCACTTTAAAGGCATCAAAGTGATGAAACACATACATAGGTGGAGCAATCATTTCAAGTTAAAGGAGACCAGAGTCATATAACAGCTGTGTGTAATGGGTGGTCCAAGGTTGGGTCCTGGGAAAGGAAAAAACAAATTTGTTTGAAGGGCAGTTTTGGGGAAATTGACAAAATTTGAAGACGTGCTGGAGTTGGCTAGCAGTTTTTCAGTAATACTGTTCTGGTCTGGGTCCTCAAATTGTGGTTATAGAAGCCTTTGCTTTTAGGAAATGGACTCAAGCATGTAGGGGCACATGTGTGGTTGCTCCAAAATAGCTCAGAAAACAGTAGGGATAGAAGAGGCAGAGCAGAAGGCATCAGGGCCATCCAGGGAAGGAGACAGGTGAAGAGGGGGGTGGGAGGCATGATAAAGCAGGCATGGGGAAGAAAGCAAATGGCCAGCAGTGCAGATGCAGGGTACATGGGAGGTATTTGGACTTTTGTATCAGCTTTTCTGAAGGCTTGAGGTCATTTCAAAATAATGTTGGGACTCAAAACCAGAAAGAAAACAAAAGGAGCAGGGAACTGAAAAAGATGACTGAGTGCTCTGGACAGCACATGGGGTTTGTAGGAAGTGACCTTCTGGTGGGGACCTGGTGAGTGGGTTATTTGAGGAGTTTCTGATGTCAGTCTCTTCCATGAGGTCCCGGTAGCAGGGATCACTCATTTATTCTCTAGCCTGTAGGTATGGGAGAGGGTGGGGAATTTACAGTCTTCATGAACACAAGCTTTCAGGCCCTTTCTGCACGCACATTGTCTAGAGAAGGAGTGTCTTATTTTTTTGTTGATCTTCGAGGGCCTTAACTTTGGATCTCAAAGCTGGGAAATAGGGCAGAGATCCAACTGCTTCTAAAAAGAGGCCTTATACAGACTTCAGCCACCTCTTAGGCCTCATTTCTGATGCAATCTGATGTTGTCAGTTTCAAACTTTTGGAGGGAAGGGTTTTGTGGTATGAATTGAGCTGGTTCTCACATTCTTTGCTGCCAATTTAGGATCCTGTTCTTTTGGTCCTAAATTATTGGCTTTTGGGTTCCCAAAATTGTCATTCTGTTTTCTCCTCTTGCATGTTATCCTGTTTTATAGTTTAGACCTATTAAAAATACCACTTATTCTCATTCAGTGGAGGTCATGAATGTTCAATACATGATTTTTGCAGCCGGTCTGCATACACATCTCTCTGCATTCTGGATGACTTCCTTTGGATAACATCCCAGAAGTGGAATTACTGGGTAGAGTGTGCCATCCCTTTTTAGGCTCCTTTTTTCCCACCTCTCCCCACTACTCCCCTTTTAAGGCTCTTGATGAACTTTGCCAAATTGCATTTCAATAGGATTATGTTCTTACAAAGTTTCCATGACTTGACTCTTTTCCTGAAATTTTGCCTGCTCTGGGTAGGATCATTAAAAAATAACATATTAAAATGCTTGTTATTTTGACAAGCCAAATACTACTGACTTACTTTTGGCACAATTCCGCTTAAAGAGTGATTTTCTTTTCAGAGAGTTGTTACAGGTACAGGCAAGATGCAAAGGGATTTGGCTAAAGGATGACAGTGGTGATGGCAGGGTAGGGGATGGATTAAACTGTGTTTGGCAGCTGCCCTCCAAAGAGCATTATTGTTTGTGGATAGCAAGGAAAGGATCTTGGCCCTTCTCCGCTACCTTCATCTATGTTACAAGTAGCTCTGGTCCCAGGATGGACACATTCACACAAACAGATTGGACCAAAGAGATGGAGAGAAATGGAAGTAACAATGGAAATGGGAACAGTAATGTTTCTACTCAATTAATACTGTCTTCGACTATCCATCCTTTGGGAGACCTGAATCCTCTTGTGATACCAGATCAGTTTTCATGTGTTTCTCATAGTTAGGGCCATTTTGTCACACAGATAATGCTTTGGCATCTTGAGATGTTTATTTTGTTTTGCACAGCACAACCCTGACATGCAAGCCAACCTCTCTACATGGTGCTGAATTAATTTCTGCTCCATGAGCTAAAGTTTAAAAATAAAATAAAGTAAAATAATAAAATAAAATCAAAACCCGTTGAGCCAGCAAGATGACTCAGAAGGTAAAGGTTCTTGTTACTGAGACTGACAACCAGAGTTTGATCCTGAAGGCTTTACGTGGTACAAGAAAAGAATCGACATCAACATGAATGCTGTGGTACACACACACACACACACACACACACACACACACACCACAACATACCACACCACAGGATTAACTAATAAATGTTTTTGTTTTGTTTTTTTTTAAAAAAAACATTTTAAACTAATTTGGCTGGGCGGCAGTGGCGCATGCCTTTAATCCCAGCACTCGGGAGGCAGAGCCAGGCGGATCTCTGTGAGTTTGAGGCCAGCCTGGTCTAGAGAGAGAGATCCAGGACAGACACCAAAACTACATGGAGAAACCCTGTCTCGAAAAACAACAACAACAACAACAACAACAAAAACAAACAAAAAACCCAAAAAACAAAACAACAACAACAAAAAGCCATTTTAAACTAATTTTATACTTATAACAAAGATATAAAACAGAATGCAGAATCCATTTATACTCTTCATTCAGGTTGCTCATATGCTAACACATCACTTAACCAACAACTTTACTGACACTCAGAAATTAATATCAATAGCAGTCCTATTTATTGAATTATAGACCTTATTTGAATTCTACCCATTGTCCTACAGAGAAGGAGATGTGCACCCTAAAGGGTGGAGTTGGATTGGCATGATTAGTTAAGTCTTAGCCTCGGTGTTACCCACAGCTGGCTTGGCCAATACAGCACAGCCCTTGTATTCTCCTTAGACATAAACAATTTCTCAGATTGCCAACATCAAACAAGGCCCCTCTTTGACTAAGATGGATCAAGACAAAACAAGGCCACTCTGTACTCATGTCTGAATACAAACAACAACATGAACATTGTGCAGACAGAATGACCTTTACCATGAAGAAGCTAAACGAAGGCTGCCATTTTCCTAATGGACCTCCAGGCACACTTCATCTTTCCTAGCCTGTACTGTGGATATATTGAGACACACAATCATATAATTTCTTCCAATTCCTCATAGCATGCTGTTTAGAGTATTTCAAGTGAGCAGGCATATAAATGGGGTTTTATATCTCTTCTTCCCTGCACAAAAATCAGCCTCCTATAAATGCCCATGGTGCTTTTCCTCATGTGAGTTCATAGAGCCCTTCATCATCCTTCTGTACAGGGTGTGGCACCCCATTGTGTGGATGCACTGTAATTTATTCTGTGTAACCATCTTTATGGTGTTTCCAACATTTTGCTATTCTAGTGCATAATTGTTTATTTATCACAAATGATATGTTTATTATTTAATTTCAATGAATAACATTCCTGCAAACAATAACTTCGATATATTGATTTTTTAATATATTCTGACTGTGGCAGGATCCAAAGGGGTACATGTCTGCTCCCAGAGCCAATTTTCCCCTGGGGGTTGCCACGCTGACTCTAGGGTTACAGTCCAGGCCTGAAGCCATTCTCTGTTCACCTTAATGCTGTTGTCCCCTGCTTGGGTATCAAGTATGGTGGTATTTTATTTGTACTGAAATGTGATTTTATTTGTATGTTAATAAATAAAGTTGCCGGGGGTCAGAGCTAACAGCAAGCCATAGCAGAAGTCTGGCAGTGGTAGCACACACTCTTAATCCTGATCACATGACAGGCGGATCTCTGTGTGTTCAAGGATATCACCAGCATGGAGACACACGCCTTTAATCTCAATACCAACCATAGAAGATCTGGAGGTCTGTATAGATGGGCAGTGATGAGGAGGTCATGTGGTTGGGTTTACAACCAATGAGAAGGCAGAACAGAAAGTCAATAAAAAGGACAAACACACAGGAAGTAGGCCTCTTTGCTGAGGGGAAGGACAGCAGCGCCAGCGAAGTGTAAGAAAGGGTTTTTAGCTCTTAGCTAGTGCTCTGACCTCTTGGGCTTTTAACTCTGAATTTGACTCTGTGTTTCTTATTTAATAAGACTGTTCATCTACAATCAAGCTTTTCTTATGGTTGGAAATTCCTTCAAGAGCTGAAAGCTGATCAGAGAATATCCTATGTTCTTGTAATCTCAATTGGGCCAATGTATGTGAATAGCAGGGGTAAAGTGCATAGGGAGCCACATCACCAGGAACTAGCTAGGAGGCTGGTGCTCACTGGGCCAACATGTCTTCATTTCTCTTCCCATAATGAGCATATATGGACTTGGTAAGGCTCCCTGTACCATGTTTGCTGGAAGATTCCGTCCTGAGCCTGCTGGAGGGCCAGGCAAGGGAGGGAGGTGGAGATGGAGGCTGCTCAGCTGCCTTTCATGACTGACCCAGGTTCTGGATGGGAGAAGCACCAAAAATGGCCACAGTCAGACTGTCAGCAGCCAGAAGTATTTATTGTAGGGTCTCCTTGTGTAGGAATCAGAATTTCCTCCAAGATGTCACTATATTCTCTATAGAGAATGCCTCTGTTCTTTCCCTTCAAAAAAAAAAAAAAGATCATATCACTTAAAGAGGGCCAATATTTCTGCAAGAGTAAAGCTATTCCTCCCTATTTTGTACACACAGAAAGTGAGTCATGGAAAACGTAAATAACATGGCAAAAGTTACACAGTAACAGGACAGTCATGATTTGATAGCAAGCCAGTCTGTTCCCAGAGATCAGGACTTTCCTCAAAGACCTGAGCTCCAACAAAGTATTTATGTCAACACCAGAGAAAATGTTCAGACTTAGGGAAACCACTTATAGGCAGAAGTCACATGTTGCAAGACCACAGGCAAGAAGCTCAAAAACTGCCACACTTAACAAAACCCTGAAGCAAGCATTCTCCTGTGCTGAGTCAGACTTGTGGGCTGGGCTGTTGTTATACCCTCCTGATAACTGCAGCTGAATGAGTCTGATCTCACAGGTCTTTGGCATATATTATATTTCACCCCTGTTCTATATTTGCTCCCCTTGGGTGTGTAGATTAAATGACCCCTCAGCAAATGCCAGCAATACTCAGTGCCAAGTGTAAGGAGGATCCATGTTTTCACTCTGTCCCCTGGGCAATCTTGGTGAGCCTGTAACCTACACAGTAGAGGGCTTCAGCTTAGCTTTGCTGTGTCACCTTGCAACTATTAGTTGTTTCTGTATAGGTCTAGCTCATATTTCCATTTTTCTTTGGGTCCCACAAATCATACATCCAGTCCTACAGGCTGAAAGGTGTGGCTGATATAAGCTGGCAAAATAATGTCTCCACTCAAATCCCAGGGAGCAGAGAATAGCTGGTGGTAATTTTATTCTGATTGAAGTCTCTTGACTGTTGACTCATCTGTCTCTTGCCTATTGAGAAGTGGTTCCATTTTATGGGTAGCCAGTATGATGTATGAACAATGTAGGGAAGGGCTGAAGAAGGCATTCATTGTTCTCAGCATCTGCTCTGTGTCCAGCCCTCCCTTGTTATGGGGAACACAAAGTTACCCACATCACCCCCAGACTCAGGAAGCTCCCAGTTGGATGGGCAAGCAGGACAGAGATCTTCCTGAAACCACACTCAAATGAGGCACAAACATGTGGACCAGAGTTTCAGGGACAAGGTTCAGAAAGTGAGCTATGGTGGCTAGCCTATCAAGAAAGGTTCTGCATAAATGTAGGACTAAGCAGGGTCTTCAGTGATGTCTAGAGCTTTGAAGGAAGGAAGTCCTCAGCCCTGGATGGGGTTACATCCTATGCTTCCCCATGCCAGGTCATGCTTTTGCTGTATTGGGGGCTAAAACTAGGGCCCCGAGTATGCTAAGCAAATACTCTACCAGTGTACTACATTATTAGCTCAAGGATTACTTTCCATTTGCTCATTTGCTCATAGTAGACTGTGGATGAGTATTGCAGGTGGAGCTCTCGGGAAGCTGATAATCAAATAGACTTTCAAGTGTCTATTGAATTCCTGCAGGTATTTAAACAAATTTCTATGAAGGAAGTGGTGCAAACCAATAGAATTATATTCTCTCACATTCTTGGGGCTTATTGAGTTGATATTAGGGTAGCATAAGAGCCATGTTCCCTCTGGAGGATCTGGCAGGAGGATCCATTCCTTGCCTCTTCCAGCTTCTGGTGACTGCTGGAGGTCCTTGGCTTATAGTTGCCCTCATTCCAATCTTAACCTCTGTCTTCACATCACTGCTTCTTCTCTCTTAAAAGTGCCCCATCCCTCATATGGGGACACATTGGCTGCCATTTAAGACCTACTTAGATAATCCTGGAAAGTCCCAGGATGCTTAGCCATATCTTTTCCCATATAAGGTAATTGTCACAGTTTCTGGGGATTAAAATGTGGACATACTTTTCTGGAGCTACCATTTAGGACACTAATGGGCACAAGCTGTTTAGTCAACACATGTGAAAAGAATTCAGAGGAAAAGGTCGGGTGGTGGAAGTTAGACTATGATGCAAGCCTGGTAAAGTCTTGGTCTGATGCACTCAGAGTTTTAGAATGAAAATTACTCATCAGAGTTGTAGCCAAGTGGGCCAAATTGACTGAGACATCACATCTCACCAAGCCCAGTGACTAGGTATGAATATGCCTCAGGATGGGTGTGGCCTGGAGTGATGCCACAGAGTGACCAAAGCAGAACTTAAAGGGCTGGCGGTCAGTGCTGCCTGCTAACTGCACGCCTGCCCTGGGGAGAGAGATGTTCCTTGTAGAGGGAGGCCTGGCATCTCTGTTCTGTCTATCACAGATAGGGAGCAGCCGAGAATAAACAGATGGCAGGGAGTGGAGAGAGCACCTAGGAGGGGTCTGTGATCTTCAGTCATGATGACAAGAACAAGTCTGCTTTGTCCTCAAAATGTATGAGAAAAGGGACTTCTCAACCGGAGTCCCGATCTTGCAAAAAGCCACTAGCTGGGGAGCCATTTCCAGGCCACTCCAAAGTGTTAGGCCTTGCCTAGTAGTTAGTTTTCCTCCTTTGGCCTGCACTGTGAATGTGCACACAGTTACACAAACACATAGAGCTTGCTTTAGCTCACACAAAAATTAAATATCCCACTATCCTCCTGGGGGTACTCAGGGAGTTTTGTTCTTTGCTCTCTCTGGGGACTTGATCAAGGAGGACATAAAATGTCTTTGTCCTGATTCAGGAGGTGTCTAGGGCTCTGTTTCCTTCTGAGACTCAGCAGATCCACTCTTCAGAGTCCCAGGTCACTGGTCCAGAGAAGAGGTCTTCATGTGTCCCGTCCTTCTTGCTGTCCCCACAGATATAGGGTAGAGGGGTAAGAGGAGGGTTACTGTAAACCCCATCTTTCAACTCCCCTGGGGCTTCACTCAAAGTCACTCACAGTCTTCAGTGGAAAAACAATGTTTCTGTTGAGAGAGGCTGGCCCTGGCATGTGTGCTGGAGAGTCCTGGGGATAGTCTTATGTTCATGTGTGTCTTTGGAGAGTCTAAGGCTGTAGCCCCTTTCCTAGGTTCTGGTCAGGAGACTGGCTAGGAACACATACTGCAAGCAAGTCAGTAGGGAGAGCAGATCATGATACTGCAGGTAGGAGATGTGATCAGACTTCCTTCTCAACAGCCAGCCAGAGGATATCAGTTTTAAAGATTCTCAGGCATGACAAGCCAGTTCTTGCACCAGCTTGGCCTGTCATCCTCACTGTTGTGGTTGCCAGGGGACAAGGTCTGGAGCAGTCAAAAGGCAAGATCAAAAGGTCACCCACTATACCATAAGATAGTGTTTAAATGTGAATGAAATTAGAATTGACAGTCCAAGATGGGAGTCTGAGAATGATGGGAAAGGCAACAGGGGAATGAACTGGTAGGGAGGGTTTCAGCATTATCTCAGCAAATCACTTTCTCCCTGGGCCTCTGTTTCCCGATGTGTGCAGTGAGGCCTGTTAGCTAGGTATCCTGACCTCCAAGGTTATGATTTAGAGGTAGAAGAAAGGAGGTAGACTGAACAGTCCCCAGGAATACAGGCCTAGTAGGGAGACTAGGCAAAGGTCTAAGAGCCCTTTATGATTGTTAAGGAGGCATGTACAGAAACCCATAAGCCATGTATTTAAATATTTTAAAGGTACAGTAAAGTCACTGTTGAGGAAAATATATTCCACTGGTTGACCTTGAAAAAAATGTTTTTTTTCTTTATAATAACTTGTAAGGCCATATTTGGATGACATTTCTAGGACTCCTTAGTCTTTCACTGAAGCACATGGTGTGGAAGACAGCAGGCCCCAGTCCCAGGCTATAGCTACAACTACCAGTGGAACCTATCTGGTGCCCCCAGGCTGCTGTGCTCTGAAATCTGTCTTTGCAGCTAAGGGGAAGTCACACTTACCATAGCCTACTCTGGCTAGTCAGAACACAGGGATAATAAAAGGGATCTATTCGTGGCAGCTATGGAGCTCCTTTGGTGTATGGTCTTGTAGACACCCGGACAATCTTTCTTGCATTGCCGACCTTTTGCTGGGGGTCAACCTTTGCCTGTTTCCCTCTGTCTTGCCTCCCCCATAAGCATGTGCTCTAAGCAAACTCATGTAATCGTGTTTTGACACTTGCCTTTTAGAGGACCTGAGCAAACACATTGACCTCAGCTGTCCCCCTTCTTTTCTTATCCTTGGCTCCTTCCCACTTCCTGAGGTGACTTCTGCACATGCATAAGGAGTCCCAGGTCCTCAGAGGGTTCAGTAGCTGGTGGTGAGTGGGCACATCCCTTCTCACAGATGCAAGAGAGTAGGAATGAGAGCTTAAATTCCAGTGGCCTAAAGTCCTGCCTTCAACCTAGACCAGCCTCATGACATGTGCTTCTGGAATACATGTTTTGTAGGTCACGACTATATGTCTGGGCCCCTCACATCTGTTTTCTTTAACTTGTGAAAGCCTGGTAGAGTACAGAGAAAGTGGAGGTTCAAAGACATGGCACATTCACACCTGGGTCTTCCTGTGCTCACCTCCTGACTCTGCCACGGTGTCCTAACCAGTGGTGTCAATTATGCAGTGTCAGAGGTTTTTTTCACTAGTTTCGAGTGTTTCTTAGGAAAGGAATATACTTCAATGTTTAAAATGTTTAAAATTGCTTCTTCCAATTTGGCATCAATTCAACCAGGGACATGAAAGAGCCTGTGGATTGTCCCCCCCGGGCTCGTTAGGTCCCAGCTGCTTAGAACCTGTCATTATACTTGCAGTCTGGGTAGCGGTAGGCAAATCTAGGATCGCAGGTTCTCAGTGGTCTCAAGATGTCCTTCAGCTGGCTGGTGGCCCCCAACACTTCCACATCTGTGCTAGCATCTTTGCCACACAGGCTGAGAGCAGACTCTATTTCCTCTTGCACAGGGGAGGGAAACTTTCCCCGGAGAAGTTGAGGCAGCAACTGTTGACACACCAGCACCAGGCTTTGCTTCTCAGAGACAGTGTCACAGGAGGACAGCTGGACCTGGCAGCCAGAAACCAGGCAGCTAAAAATGTCTTCCTTCTCTCCAGTCCTGGCAGCTGCTTGACTGCCTAGGAGAGAAATGGGAAATATCAGATACTGTACAACCTACTCTTGTGGAGGAGGGGATGGGGAGGGAAGGGAGATGGGGAGGGAGGACTGCCAATTAGAACTGCTCAGGGAAGTGCTTTAATCTCCAAGCATTGCCCTGTCACCAGAAGATTTAGGGCTCAGGAACACAACAGCCCCCTTGGAGAACAGCACTGAGTAACAATGTCCTACAATTAGGCTAAGGCCCAAGCTTGGGAAACCCACTTGTGCCTACCAGAAGCTGGTCTCTAATTGTAGAAATTATAAGCACACTGTTACTTTCCTGTTATTACTGAATTAGGGAAGTGAGGATGGTATTAGGATTGGTCTCATTGCACATTTAGGATAGAAAGTCAGGCAGGAAAACATGCCATCCAGAACATGCATTCAGTAGGTTGCAATGGGACTGATGTTGGCATAGCCTGAATATTCTGGAACCAACCTTTCTTCTAATTTCATTCTTCTTAATAAAGGCAAATCAGGAAGTGAGGAAAAGGTTTGTTTTCTCTATCTTTGCAGAATTTGTTAAAAAAAAGTGTCAGAAATGGGAAAATCTTTTGTCCTATTATTGGGCTCAGCAAATTTAGTAACCTTGAGAAACTGGGGCTTAATGGTCTCTAGAACACTAGCTGAGCCTTTGTCAACAGCGAGAGACGTGACTTGCTCACACACCTCATTCGGTTTCTTGTTTTTCAATCTTTACAGAGTCAGTATGTCAACACTCACTGCAAAGTGTACTAGTGCATCAGGCCAGCAATTATGTCTTAGATCAAGGCTAAGAGCATCTGACAAGGAAGGCTCTGAGGGGGAGAGGGGCCTGCGACTTGTATGTGAATGTGATTCAGAATTGCCCTGGGAAGGTTCATGGGAGTCCATACCACCATGGACAATGACCCTTACAGGCAAGGCCAAGTTCACTTTCCCTTCAGAAATGAAGATGAAACAGAAATTCAGATGGGCATGAGGGGACATTGTTCTTTGTTCCTAAAACTTGGATTTCTCTGTGACATACAGAGTACAAAGGCCCAGGTCACCTCTCCTTAGCTTTGGTCATCCTGACATCCCCTTGACAGATGCTTAGTCAAGCCCATGCTGAGTACCTTCCTGCTTGTCGATGATGCCTAGTGCACTGGCATCGCGGATGAACAGATGCCCATTGTCAAAGATGCCAAACATGTCTGCATCAACATGGGTGAAGTAGAAGAAATAGTTCAAATCATTGCTCCTCAGGGACTCCAGGACCCCAAGGAGTTGGTAGGCAAGGTCAGCAGCTTGCTCTGGAGGTGCATCGTAAAATTCTTGCAGTGGTCTGGTGCTCGTACTGATCAGAAATCTACCACAGGAGCCCAGGTACTTGGGCAGTGGCCAGCCCTCCGCCCCGGGGAAGATCTGCCAAGCCAGAAGGATCAGGCATTAGACACAGAGAAATCTCACATAGGCAGCTTGTTTTCTACCTCTTGCCCACAGCCCACACAAATAAGTCTTACTGCCAGCCTGGCTCTCAAAACATTCTGGCAAAACATTTCTCCATCTTTTTATACCTTTTGGGACATGGTAAGGCCCCTGTCTTTCTCCCACTTTTGTAGTGTATTGCTAATGGAAGGATTTAGGAAGGAGGCTGCTCTCATTAGTGCAGTGTATTAGATTTTACAAGTTTCTCTAAGTGGGAGCTGAGAATGCTAACCAACCTTTCATGATTTTCTGTGGTATCCAGGATTCAAGTTATATCATTAAAAATATGATTAGTCTGCACTTTCCAAGATACCACTGCTTAGGAAGAGACCATGGAAAAAATAACAAAACATTAACTTCAGGGCAACTGAAAGACAAATAAAAATAATAATAGTAAAAACATTACAAACAGGGTATCATGTGTGTCTTTAGTTCCAGCTGTTCAGGAGGACGAGGCGGGAGGGTTGACATCAGTTTAGTCAACAGAGCTTATAAATAAATGAATGAATAAATAGAACAATGCAAGTGCCTGGTTCTGGGATAGGACAAGAATAATGCAGGTGGTTGTCCCCACTGCTAGGCTGAGCAAATCTGCCTGGCTCAGATAACTGCACACTCAAAGATTCTTCTCCACTGGTGGGAAGCATAGCCCAGTCTGTCTCCTTGTAAAAGCTCTCAACTTGTGGATTTGGGAGATAGAAAGTGAGGAGGGAACTCTAGCTGGATTTTTCTTGACCATTTTTTTTTAAAAAATAGGTCTTTTGCATTTTTTTGTTTTTGTGCTTCATAAATGAACCCTGCATCTCTATCACTCTCATCCCTCCCTTCCTAACTCCTGTGTCCCCCCTTTTTTTCAAAATTCATGATCTGTTCTTTATTACTGCTACTCATAGATACATATATAATCACACGTATATATACTATCTACCGAGTCCATTTAGTGTTACTCATATGTATATGTGACCAGAGCTGGCCATTTGGAATTGGACAATTTATGTGGGTTTTTGTCCATGGAGAAGACTGATCCTCTTTCTCTCAGTAACCACTGGCCACCTGTATTCATCTGTTGGTACGACCATGTGGTATATTCCCTGTCCATGTTAGAATCTCAACTGTTGATCATTTTTTCAATGAAGTTGTGTCTAGAACCGATAACAAAAACTATGAACACCTCTTTCCCCTTTGTTTATCTTTTTAAGAAAACAAAGTAAGTCTGGGTGATGCATTTTAGTAGCAGACTGCTTATCTGGCACACACAAGGTTCTGGGTCCCATCCCCAGAACTACAGAAAATAAAACAAAAAGTAGATTTCAAAGTTTCTCTCTCTCTCTCTCTCTCTCTCTCTCTCTCTCTCTCTCTCTCTCTCTCTCTCTCTCTCTCCCTCTCTCTCTCTCTCTCTCTTAATTTTCTGGTATCTTCTACCCCTTATACGTCACATTATAAAGAATCATGCTCTTTGCTCTTTGAGCTTTCCGTAACTGGGGAACCTTACATATTATGTGTCTCCAGGGGACAACCTGGACCCACTGCCCTTGTTTAAATGTACAAAGCCACTCTTTAGTCTCATACTGTACTCTTTCTGTATAAAGACCAGGGTTGAGTGGAGTGTCCCAGGTCAAGTCTCTCAGGAGCCAGACCTTAGGGTAATCAAGATGCCAACAAAAGTTAGAACTGTGAGTAACAGACCTCCAAGAAGATCCCTGAGCATGTAGGGCAAATAGCAGCTCCTTCTCTGCCACTAGTATGTCAAATAGCAAAGACACTGGGCAGGGTTTAGTGGGTAGAGTACAGCGTCTCTTGTCTCTGATGTCAGACATCTTTGGGTTTACATTTCATGGCTGATAGTGGCTAAGACACTTCTTTTTTTCTGAGCC
The DNA here is from genome assembly GCF_049852395.1 of Peromyscus maniculatus bairdii. NCBI lineage: Eukaryota > Metazoa > Chordata > Mammalia > Rodentia > Cricetidae > Peromyscus > Peromyscus maniculatus. Next base: position 126,083,911 of record NC_134875.1, on the reverse strand, counting down.
CCAATGGGAAACATAATATCATTCTGGGGGGCTTGTAGTGGGAACTAACAATAGAGCAAATCTTCAGCACAACACCTGGCATGCAGCAAGAATCCAATAACCTTCAACAGTCTTCATTGTGTAGTCAACCATTAACTTTTTGGCAAATATTTAGGAACTGTCTTTGTTGTGGTTCTTTTTTCTCTACCCATGTTTTTATATTATGGTATTTTAAAAGATGATTTCATTATACAGCCTATACCACTATGTCCAGCTTTCTTTCTTCCTTTCCTCCCTTCCCCTTACTATTCTCTCTCCCTCCTCCTCTCTGACCCACTCCTCCACCTTTTAGTCTTCTTTCACCCCCTTCTCCTCCCCTCTGACTTTTGGTATCTTTTCTGTTCATTATGTGACTTAGGTGTCCTTGTCTTGACCCTTGGTCTGGGGAATTTAGCTCCACAAGTTCTATGGATGTCTGTTAACATAGTAAGTGTCTCTATCTTTTTGACTAAGTGTGTCCCCAGGTCCCAGTACATCCTCATTTTTTGACCATTTTTCAATTACGTCACTTTCAGGTTTTTTTTTCTCCTTTCCAAACCAGCTTCAAAGTGCATCTCTGGGTGGCTGTTTCACTAGTCCCTGAGCTTACTTAAATCTTATTTATCACTACTTAGTGGCAGAGATTAAATTTGCCTCCCTTCACAAAGCCCTTCCTGGCTGCCTCAACTTGTATAGTTGGCTGCTGTTCCCTGCTACTCACATCTCCAGCTCTTCTCTTTCCTCACCAGCTGCCAAGACAGTCAAACACTTACCAGATGTTGCAAATGTACTAATACAGACTTGTGGCCCCAAGACATGAAGCAAGAAGAGGAGGAAAAAAAAATCAACCTAGGGATGGCCTCTGAAAGTCCAAGGTGGTGACATAACCTGGAGGACTTGTGGGGGTCACTGAGTACCTGAAGAATGATGGGGTGTGCATTGACAGACAGTGTATAGAGGAGGCGCAGCTTGTCACGGTCGGTGAAGTGGTCCATGAAGATGCTGCCAGCGTCAGCCACTTCAGCATAGCGTCTAACCACACGATCCAAGAGTCTTTGTGAAGGACAGCGCAGGAAGGGACTGGGCAGGCCCTGCAGACACATGAGAGCGACCCAGAATGGGGAGGAGTTTTTTCTCCCTTCTTTCCTTCCTTCCTTCCTTCCTTCCTTCCTTCCTTCCTTCCTTCCTTCCTCCCTCCCTCCCTCCCTCCCTCCCTCCCTCCCTCTCTCCCTCCCTCCCTCCCTCCCTCCCTCCCTTCTTTCCTTCCTTTTACATACTAATCACAGTTTCCCCTTCCACCTCTCCTCCTGTTCCCCCCTCATCTCCTTTCTACCCCCCAGTCCACTCTTCAGAAAGGGTAAGGCCACCTATGGAAGACAACAAAACATGGCATATCAAGTTGAGTCAGGACCAAGCTCCTCCCCACTGCATCAAGGCTGAGTGAGGCATGCCACCATATGAAATAGGTCTCAAATAGTCAAGCTGCTGGACTCTTGTAAGGGACACGGACATCGGATTAGGAGTCCAGATGGATGGTGGAGGAAAGATCCATGGGTGGTTAAGGAGGATCCTGAGCAAGAGGATGGAGACTCTTGGGTGGAGCACCGAGGATGGAACACTCCTGCAGGTTGGGGCAGGAGATGGCACAGTGGGCTATGCAGGAATTGGGGCACTGGGGGTGTGGAGACCAGCTCTGCCTCTCTGCCTCTCTGAAAGTTTGAAGCTCTCTTTCTTTCTTTCTTTCTTTCTTTCTTTCTTTCTTTCTTTCTTTCTTTCTTTCTTTCTTTCTTTCTTTCTTTCTTTCTTTCTCTCTCTCTTTCTTTATTTTTCTTTTCTTCTTCTTCTTCTTCTTCTTCTTCTTCTTCTTCTTCTTCTTCTTCTTCTTCTTCTTCTTCTTCTTCTTTGGCTCCCACACAGCAAGGATAGCTTCAAAAGAGAATCAATAGTACCAGCTGTATGTGCTGTCCATGTGCTTCTAGTGGAAGCTCCTTTCCCATGGCTGCCTGCTTAGAGAAGGAAGATAAGGCTGTCTTTGATGGATACAGAAGGTCCAATGTAAGGACTCTTCTTAGTGGGGCAGTTGATAAAGTTAGCTCATTACCCAGACTTCCTCTGAGGATTTAGATTTGGAGATCTATCTGAGAAAGATGGTCTATGATAGAACTATGAAGAAAGTAAGAGATGTGAACCAAAGTGATTGGGGACTTATGAAAGAAAATTTAGAATAAAAAATACAACATTGTTTCATTCTAGAGCCCGAGGCCTATAAGCTGCCATATTAAATTCTAAGTCAGAGATGGTGCTGTGATTTGACTTTGTCCCTCAAATCTCATGATCAGAACTTTAATTCCCAAAGTCATAGGATTTTGGTATTTGGAGGCAGGATCTTTGAGTGGTAATTAGGACTGGATAAAGTCAAGAGGGTAGTCCTAATAATGGCATTAGTGGCTTTTTAAGAAGAGGAAGAGAGCCGGGCGGTGGTGGCACACGCCTTTAATCCCAGCACTCGGGAGGCAGAGGCAGGCGGATCTCTGTGAGTTCAAGGCCAGCCTGGGCTACCAAGTGAGTTCCAGGAAAGGCGCAAAGCTACACAAGAGAAACCCTGTCTCGAAAAACAAAAAACAAACAAACAAAAAAAAAAAGAAGAGGAAGAGAGACCTATGTAGTGGGTAGCCATTCCAGCTTGGTTCTGGAAGTTCCAACCCCCATTGAGACTCTGGCAACTGTCACGCCTACGAGGCGGGGCGAGGGGAGGCGCCTGGGGACCCGAGAGCTGGATGGGCCAGCGCTCGCTCTGGGCGCTCTCTCGGTGCCGGAACGCTGACCGGTGCAGATTGACTGTGCAGAGCTCCGGAGAACACCGCTGGATTGCGATACACCTTCCCCAGACCCTGCGACCTACCCATTACTTAATTTGTGAGTTACGCCATTTAATAAATATCCTTTTAACTACGTGGAGTGGCCAAAATAATTTCTCCAATATCTGGCGCTCACGTGGGGCAAACTCCAAAGGCCTGGGCGGCTCCCGCCGTCTCCTCCCTAGCTGGCAGGTACCTAAACCCGCCTGCAAAGTTCCATACAACCAGGGAACACCTACACGGTTCCATTCCCGAAAAAGGGAGCAGCTAGTCCGATCTCAATTCCCTAGCCTAGCCCCAGAGCAGCGAAAGAGGTAGGAGAGTGCTAGCTCCGATTTCTGCCATCTCCCTCTGACTCCAGCCAAGATCGAAAGCAGGCCCTGTTTCGGAGCTGTACCAACGCCACCTGCTGGCTGAAAAGTGCTACTACACGAAAGGTAAGCATATTGTTTCAAGTAAAGGTACTTGATAATTTTACACCTTAAAATTGACTAACAAATTTTGAGTAATTCGTGTAATATGGCCGACAACATTACCTCACAAGAGTTTAAAAACCTTTTTGCCTATATGATGAATGACATCTTCCTGGAAATATACGACATTCCTAAGACATATCTGGGCTATACCATTTTGGCATTCATCATAATAATTCACACAGTGTTCAAACACTGGTTTAAGAACAAAGATGAGTCATTATTGGGACTGATACAGGCTTTAAAAGATAGCAATGAAGGCTTAGAGAAAAAGATTCTCTCTCTGGAATCTGCTTTCAAAGATAGCAATGAAGGCTTAGAGAAAAAGATTCTCTCTCTGGAATCTGCTTTCAAAGATAGCAATGAAGGCTTAGAGAAAAAGATTCTTTCTCTAGAATCTGCTAATCAGTATTTACAAAACAGGCTTGTACCCAAAATTGATTTTATTGATAATAAATATGAATATTTAATGGATAGAACACTAACTCTCCAGAGTGAAGTTGTGGCTACTCAGACAGTATATAAGGAAGAAAGATTATCGTTAATTGATAGGATAAGGTCCATGGAATCATGTGTTTCTGAGGAACATAAAAACTTCTATGATTCCATGAGAAATATGGAGTCCCTTGCAAGAGAGGAGGTTCACTCCCTAGAACAGACCCTAGGTGCTCGTTTGCAAGCCCTAGAAGAAACTCTCAGTAAACATGACAAGGGAACTAATAAGCAGAAGGTCAAGACCATAGAGGTTGTAACATCTCCAAATGGCTCTCATACAATGGCTTATCCTGTTATTGTCCATGAGAAGCCAGCAGATGACACACACCCCGAGCCATATATGACATATACATTACAACCAATTTCAACAAGGGACTTTAAAAATATAAAGGAAGCAGTAGTTACGTATGGGATACAATCCACATATGTAAAACAGATGTTAAATTCGTGGTCTACCTCACATAGAATCATTCCAGATGACTGGCATCAGTTAATTTCAGCTGTTCTAGAATATAGTCAGCAGTTACAGTGGAAAAGCTGGTTGAGAGAAGAGGCAAAAAATTTAGAACAACAAGGTAAAATCAGAGGTTTTGTGATCTCCCAAGATCAAATACTTGGTGAGGGATGTTTCGCTGACAGGAATGTACAAGCCACTTATGATGAGCATACAATATCCCTATGCCGTACAGCAGCTCTAAATGCTTGGGAAAAAATTCCAGAACCTGGAAAACCAACTGAGGTATACACAAAGATATTTCAGGGACCGCATGAACCCTTCACTGATTTTTTACAAAGACTGAACAGAGCTATAACAAGAGCTGTGTCAGACAAAGAATTAAGAAAAGTATTAACTGAGTCCTTGGCGTTTGACAATGCTAATGCAGAATGCAGAAAAATACTTACACCATTAAAGATCAGATCAGCTCCTTTGGAAGAATGGATTCAATATACTAATGGTGTTCAGTCTCTTAACTACAGTAATGAGGCTTGGATAGGAGAGACAAATCCCAGAGGTGAAAGAAGGCCCCGTGTTACCAAATGTTTTAAGTGTGGTACACCAGGTCATATAAGTAAAAACTGTACATGGGGTACTCCTAGAAGCAATACTCCTTCTAGGAATAGCCTAAACAGGAGACCCCAACCGCCTCCTGGATTATGTAGAAGATGTGGCAAAGGCCGACATTGGACCAGTGAATGCAGATCAAAAATAGATATACAAGGCAACCCTTTACTGGCGGGAAACGCCTCAGGGGGCCTCTTGCAGGCCCCCAAACCAAACGTAGTACGAACATTCCCTGCCACTGTGGAAGAAATTCCTCTCCAGGACAACTGAATAAACCAATGCCTAATGTAAAAACCGATACTGCAATGGATGATAAAACAGCTTTGATAGCTGGATCACAGTTTACAAAGAACACTATAAAACAAATATTTTGGCAGACTTCCATAAATGAACAAAGACCAAAGCTTAGAATTCGAATTAATGGCCTGGTTCTGGAGGGCCTGGTAGACACAAGTGCAGATGTGACTATAATTACACCACAATCATGGCATCCGAATTGGCCTCTTCAAGAGGTAGATGTCCAACTGTTAGGGATTGGCACCCTATCTCAGATAAAACAGAGTTCAAGATGGGTTGAATGCATAGGGCCAGAAGGACAGAGAGGAAGGCTGAAGCCTTATGTAGCAAATGTAGCAGTAAATCTTTGGGGCCGAGATCTGTTACAACAGTGGAATACCCAGATTAAAATTCCTACACTTTCAGAAAAGGAATACAGACCAATGCATGTTTCTAGGAATAATATCATAACATGCTATAAAAATCAGTCACCAACCATTCAGGCTGTTCACAAACAGAGCACGACTGTTGTTGAACTCTCAGAAGTACCAACTGCCTTACCTTTAAAATGGCTAACTAATAAACCTGTCTGGGTTGGACAATGGCCTTTGACAAAAGAGAAGCTACAAGCTTTAGAACAGCTGGTTCAAGAGCAGTTAAATGCTCAACACATTGAAGAATCTACCAGTCCTTGGAATTCTCCTGTATTTGTTATTAAAAAAAATCTGGTAATTGGAGAATGCTGACAGATCTGAGAGCTATTAATAAAGTAATTCAGCCAATGGGCTCCCTACAGACTGGGATGCCCTTGCCCTCTATGCTACCAAAAGAATGGCCTATAATAGTTATTGACTTAAAAGACTGTTTCTTTACCATACCCTTACAGGAAAATGATAGAGAAAAATTTGCCTTCACAGTACCTAATTATAATAATTCTCAGCCAGTCAAGAGATATCAATGGAAGGTCCTCCCACAGGGAATGTTAAACAGCCCTACTTTGTGTCAATACTTTGTGCAGAAACCATTAGAGATAATTCGTGTAAAGTTTCCACAATCCATAATTTATCACTATATGGATGATATCCTATTAGCTGATCCAAAGTTAGATACATTGGAAAGCATGTTTGAAGAAGTAAAAAAAGTTTTGCCTCGCTGGGGACTGCAAATTGCTCCTGAAAAAATACAAAGAGGAGATTCTATTAATTACTTAGGATATAAGATAGAGCTACAAAAAATTAGACCCCAAAAGGTACAACTAAGAAGAGATAGATTGAAGACTCTTAATGATTTTCAAAAGTTATTAGGAAGCATTTCCAACTTACTGGGTATCATGGGAATACCCAAAGATGGACTACAAAATTTGGCTAATACTCTAGAAGGGGACAAAGAATTAAATAGTCCAAGAGAATTATCAGCTGAAGCTGAGAAGGAATTGGCTCTAGTAGAAAAGACAATTCGAGAAGCACATGTGGATCGTGTGGATCCAGAACTTAAATGCATTCTTGTCATATTCCCCTCCAGACATTCCCCAACAGGTATTTTGATGCAGAGGGAAGATATTATATTGGAATGGATATTCCTACCACGTAAACGAAATAAGAAATTAAAGACTTATATAGAAAAGATCTCTGATTTGATTCAAAAGGGTAAATTAAGACTTCGCCAGTTGACAGGAATGGACCCAGCAGAAATTGTAGTACCATTAACTAATGAGGAAATTTCATCACTATGGAAAGATAATGAATACTGGCAGAGAGCCTGCAGTAACTTTTTGGGAGAGATTAACAACCACTATCCCAAAAGCAAGAGAATAGAATTCATAAAGAAGACTGAATGGGTCCTTCCTCACATTGTACGACAAAAGCCAATTTCTGGAGTCCTCACATTCTATACTGATGCAAATAAATCAGGGAAAGCAGGATATAAATCAGGAGACTTAAGTAAAGTGGTGCAAAGTCCATATAGCTCTGTACAAAAGGCAGAACTGTATGCCATTCTTATGGTACTGATGGACTTCACAGAACCCCTCAATATAGTCACTGACTCTCAATATGCAGAGAGAGTTGTTTTACATATTGAAACTGCTGAATTTATTCCTGATAATACAGAATTAACTTCATTATTCATACAATTGCAGGAAATCATCAGAAAAAGGGAACATCCTATATATATAACACATATCAGATCCCATACAGGTCTGCCAGGACCTTTAGCACAAGGTAATGATGAGATTGATCAGTTACTAATAGGTAATGTGCTAGAAGCTTCAGAATATCATAAGAAACACCATATAAATAGCAAAGGTTTAAAGAAGGATTTCTCCATCACTTGGCAACAGGCTAGGGATATTGTGAAAAAATGTCCTACTTGTTCCATCTATAACCAAACTCCATTACCTGCAGGGAGTAATCCAAAAGGTATACAAAGAAATGAAATTTGGCAGATGGATGTGTTTCATTTTGCAGAATTTGGAAGATTAAAGTATGTACATCATACCATTGACACCTATTCAGGATTTCAATGGGCAACTCCTATGAGTTCTGAAAAGGCTGATTCTGTGATTACACACCTATTAGAAGTTATGGCCATCATGGGAATACCTGTACAAATTAAGACAGACAATGCCCCAGCATATGTCTCCAATAAAATGAGACAGTTCTTTGCTTATTATAATATAAAGCATGTTACAGGTATACCACACAATCCCACAGGCCAAGCCGTCATAGAGAGATCCAATCGAACTTTAAAGGATATGCTAAATAAACAGCAACAGGTAACAATGACTCCTAGAAATAGACTGCATAGTGCTTTATTAACCTTGAATTTTCTCAATGCTAATGAGAAAGGAACAACAGCTGCGGAGAGACATTGGACAACAGACAAAACTCCTGAGCTAAACCAACCAGTTTATTTTAAGGATGTGCTGACCTCAGAATGGAAACCTGGATATGTTCTACGTTGGGGAAGGGGTTTTGCCTTTGTTTCTGCAGGAGAAGAAAAGCTATGGATACCAACAAAATTAATAAAAATTCGATTCGAACAGGAAAAACCCCTTGATGAAGAGAAGTAAAAGATCATCCATCAATGTGACATCTCTACAAGTTGTAAGAAAAATTTAACAATCAAAGGGTGGGGTAGGGTTCTGTTTTTGTCTTTCCAGGATAATGGAAATACCCATCTTCCAAAACTTACAAGGCCTTGGATATCCGGATGTTTACAGCAGAAAGGAAGAATCTATTGGTACCAATCTACACATGGTAAAATCTCACTGTCTAACATCTTTCTATCAATCTAGAAAAGTTGTGGTTCCAATTCAATTATAGCCAAGCTGGCTTTGGAGATGGAATTGGCTCACTCCTTCTCTAAACCCAAGCATATTGCTAAAAGAAAAGTTTAAGAGATTCTTCAGTCCCATATCAGAAGAGCCCTCTGGTGTGAGACAGAAGGAAACCAATAAAAAGGGACCATTGTCTTCTAAATTCTAATTCTCTCCATGCTTACTCTTGATTTCTCAGAATCCTTTCTTACATGCTATGTCCTCTTTAAATCCAAACCTCCCATTTTTGATAACAAATAAGTTTTTCCAATAGCAATCTCAGAAGTCACCAGAAGGAAGATGGGGCCCCAACAACAACAACTCTACCCAATCCAGAATGATGCCATGGTAATCATCATCATACTACACTTCTTGCCAGAATTTCAGACAATCTTACCCATTACTCTAAAACTTGCTGCAGAACCTACACTTAGTCTAACTGAGATTTAACTATCTGAGCTTTCTCACAGTACTCAACAGATAACATCACCCCCTAAACGGCAGGAAGCAATTCTAAGAAAATGACGCCCCTTCTCCCTTAGGTTTCATAATTCTCAGGGTTATGGATGACGGTTATAGAGTTGGGGGTGGAAGAAAATATTAACTCAGTATTGTAAAAAAAAAAAAAAAAGGGGGGGGGAGAAGAAATGGAACAGATAGGTATAAGATATGATGGTAAATCATTGTATATACTAGTAAACAAACTTAGTAAAATAGCAACCTTAGATAATTTGCACTGTAATTTGTACTGTTATAGATTCTTACATGTTGATACAAATGTAATCTATTTTTATACTCCTGTTTAAGATAATTTGTATATTGATACAAATACAGAACTATATTTGTTATAATGTACATATATTTCTACTCTCATTTGAAACATATTTATATTGATACAAATGTAAATTTATATCTGTCATACTTTATATATGCTCTACTTCTGTTTAGGATATTCGGTATATTGATATATATTTAATATTATTGTCATATTGCATATCGCACTATATATTCCTACCTCTGTTATAAATATCTTGTGTATTGTCACAATTTTGAAGTCATCGTTCTTCACCATACATTTGCTTATAGACTGTTTACCTTATTTATGTGAAACCTTAGTCCTTAGGTTATTTCGATAGATAAGATTTATAGATTTATAGTCGCCTATGCCTGCCATCTCTATAGTTACGTTAGTTAGGTTATCCAGATTTACAGATACATAGGTCAGATGGGCAGGTAATCTTCAAACACTTCATAGACCTGGAGAATATGGCATTTAAATAACTTAGAATTCTGTTGACGTGAGACACAATTGCTCCTGGCTGCACCAATTGATCCCGAGAGAATGTTGGGCTTCTAAGACATTTCCATTTGGAAGTTTGTCTTTTGGCACAAAATGGCCTACTGGGCAAAGAACTGCCCTTGCCTTGATGGCTGACAGTACAAATGCAATGCTCTCCTTTCTGGACAAGCGGGACACAAGGAAAGCGACCACTGTACTCTGCCAAGACAGGGTAAGATGGTCTTTCAGAAATCCTGCTTCTGAAAATGGTCTGTCAGATACTCTAGGCCTGTAGCCAATTTGAATGCACCAACAATGCTGAGAAACATTAGGTGACTGTCCAGGCTGCCAGCTGTCTTGGTCTACTCTTGCAAGATTCCTGAAAGTTGCTTGCATCCATCTACCATTTCTCAGGGACCATTATATTCCTTCTCAGGTCTTTGATGGGATTGAAGACTAGCAGTTATAGTTACAACTTAGTATATATAATATCTTAGATAGAACATATTAAATATTAGGTTCAGGTTCTTTAGGATAGGACACCTTTGAATGATCTTTATAACATGCTGTTTACCTATGCTCTATACTTCTCTGGATTTTAGTATGTGTTTCTTGCTTGATATTGTTTGCATTGGTTGTAGTTACATCTTATCTAGGTCATTATCTCTCATTATTTCTGGACAATATTTGATAACCATTCCTTTGTATATAGTCTTGTATTAGTTTAGAACCTTCTTATTTAGACAAAAAGGGGGAGATGTAGTGGGTAGCCATTCCAGCTTGGTTCTGGAAGTTCCAACCCCCATTGAGACTCTGGCAACTGTCACGCCTACGAGGCGGGGCGAGGGGAGGCGCCTGGGGACCCGAGAGCTGGATGGGCCAGCGCTCGCTCTGGGCGCTCTCTCGGTGCCGGAACGCTGACCGGTGCAGATTGACTGTGCAGAGCTCCGGAGAACACCGCTGGATTGCGATACACCTTCCCCAGACCCTGCGACCTACCCATTACTTAATTTGTGAGTTACGCCATTTAATAAATATCCTTTTAACTACGTGGAGTGGCCAAAATAATTTCTCCAATAGACCTAAGTTAGCACGCTTGCTCTGTTTCATCATGTGATGCCTCTGCCAGGTCATGATACAGCATGAAAGCCCACACCAGATGCTAATATCAAATTCTTGAACTTTCTAGCCTTAAAAACCATTAGTGAAACAAACAGCTATTCTTAAAAAATTGGGGTGGTGGTGTTCATGTATAGCAACAGAAAACAGACTAAGACAGCATTGCTACAAATTCCTTTTCCAGAGAGTGGGCTCACTGAGTCTTTGTTTATTGTCCCGGGGAAGCCAAGCAGCCTTACCAGTTCAGGGAACTGAGGCTTTACTGAGGCACTGAAGCAAAGGCAGTGGGTTAAGATAGGAAGTCCTGAGCCTACTCAAACTTAACCTTTGCCTAAGGAGGATAGAGATGCCTTTCTCTCACCTCACAGGAATGAACCTTCAAAAAATTCTCTTAAGTATTCAGCATTTTGGGTTCCATAAAACCACATCATGTTCAAGCTAATTAGTATATTAATCACCCAAGATTGTTCTGAGTGACTTCATGTTTCCCAAATCAAATATTGCTCTAAACATGAAGATTTATCACTGCTAAACACATCTGAATATTTGTTCTGATGGAAATATAAATGTATGAAAGAAAAGAACATTGGTTATTCTGAGAAAGAAAATCTAGGACCAGAAGTATGGCTTTTTACCCTAAGACTAGAAGTTGGCTTTAAGTAAAGTCACCTCCAACAACTGGCTTTAGAATGTTGAAAAAAATGTCCAACAAATGAAGTTTTACTTTGAATGAATCAGCTGTTCTCAAGCTCTCCTATCCTCTAGGAGAAAAGAAAACTTTAATTTGAATAAACCTACTTCCAGTTATATACCTAAACATCTTTTACATGATTTTGCTGTTAAGTACACTTGTAAAACAAAGCTGAGGTTAATCATGCATCACAGTTAATCAGTGGGCTACCATTAAGACAATGAAATTTAATAATTTTCTCAATTGTTATAGATAGTTAAGCCTCCCTTTATTCAAAATGTGAAACTCCTGTTTTGTTTTATTAGGATAAACAACTGACAGTTCTATGCCTACTCTAATTTTGTTCTTTTAATAAAGTTCTTTTTTTTTTTCTCTCTGAAGTGCCAACACAACAGTGAAGGTTTTGGTGTGTCAGATACCATTCTATAAGTATCTGCTAGCATGGTAATGGTTTTGAAATAGCCACATGGATGATCTAGAAATCCAGTAACAACCTTGTTACTCTCAGACAGGTGACTTTCCAGGCAGAGCTCATTTTCTTAGCTCACTGTTACATGTACTGGAGGGGGGAGAGGAAACTGTAAATAGATGGTCCCTAAATTATTTCAATTTTTCTTTGAAATCCATAAGTTAGAGCAGGTTTATGATTAGGTCTCTTTCCTCTTAGGAAGTTGCTCTCTGTTATACAGGCTGATCAACCCAGCTTCCTTGAAATTAAGTCACTGGTGCAAAGTCACTAGCAAAGGGTAGAGGTAGAGGAGGAAATGAGCCCAGGGCGAGTGTTGAATTTGTAGTTTGTCTTAGATCATGTTAGAGTGGATAGCATCTTGGGTACAGTAGAGCAGAAATTAAAGCCATATTCAATTACCTGAATGACTTGGTGGGATGGGTAAATAATATGGAAGGTATTCCTCATATCACAAGTTCAGTCTCTCAAAGACTTAGTTTCTATGGAAAACAGGTCCTCTCACTTCCAGTGACATTTTTCTTAGGCAGGATTTCTGTTTTGTATAGATTCTTGGTACTTTGCAGAGACTCTAAGTTGTTCTCTGAGGAGCAGAGGGGTTGAGATTTTGTTCCATTTTAGTTGCTGGGGAAAGTTCCCAGGAGATGAGTAATGAGGAGCCACCCAAGTGTGTGAAGTTGTATAGGTGGCTTTATCCTTTTTCCTGCCTCGACCAGAGCCTTCCAACACATTTCTGTCTTTCCTCTCCAAACTATTTCTCTTTATTTAACCTTGTACTCCACTGACCTGAGGAGGGATTTCTGCTTGGATGGTTAGACAACATTCACCCCAAGTTTGGATTTCACAGACCTCCATAATGCAGTATGATGAAATAGTTACAAGCATATCCTTTACAGTCAAGCTGGCAGGGTTTGAATCCCAGATCTGTCACTTAACGACTGTTTGGCCTGGGAGTTCTTTATCTTACATGTAACTGAGGGATAATTGTTAAGGGGATCCTTTGTCTTATCTTCTGAACCTGATTTTTTTTTGAGAATGAAAGAAGTGATTTCAAAAATTTAATTAATTAAAAAAAGATAATCATACTTGTATACAATGCATTGTGATTGCATTCACCCCACTACCCTCTCTCATCTCTCCTCTATTTCTGTTGACCCCTTCTTTCCAATTAGTTGCCCTCCTACCCTTGTGTCCTTCTTTCCCTTCCCCTGCCCACACAGGCAGTCACAGCCTCTGTGTATTCCTGATTGTATAGCGGGGTCATATCCAGAAGACAGCATTCCACTGCACTCCTCCTGGTTAGTTCTCACAGTCCGCCCACCCCCTCTGTCCTCAACACTCCCTGCATTTTAAAGGGGGGAGGGTCACACAGGTGTCCCTTTTTGATCTAAGTACTCAGAAGTTACTTATTCTCAGCACTTTGACCAGTTATGGGTCCCTGCTTTGACCATCACCCACTGCCAAAAGAGGCTTTTCTGACCAAATCTGAGAACTGCACTAGTCTGTGAATATAAACATCAATATTTGGAAGGCACTTAGCATAAGGCCTCCCTAGTCCAAGACTTTTGGTCAAGTGTTGGGCATGTATTTCTTCCTATAAAATGAGCCTCAGATCTGATCAAGAAGTGATTCGTTACTTCCAGAGCATCCATGTGACTGTTGCACCACTGGGAATATCTTTCCAGGCAGTTCATCATTTTAGCATGAGGGGTCCACAGACAGGTATGATTATTTATGACTTTTATCATCCAATGGCCTACACAGCACCTTCCAGTACTATGAATATCAGCCAACAGGGAAGAAGCTTCTAGCTCAGTTTCAGCTTGGTATATGGAATGTGTGGTATCTTCAGCAATTGGGTCTTACTGTCTAGTTCTAGTGGACAACCAAGAGAAATGACATAGCCTCTATTATTTTGGGGTGCTCTAGAGATTAGCTAGCTGCCTAAAAGTTCATAGGGAGGTATCCTATACCAGCTACTCATATTTTGGTTTGAAAAACTGGCTTCTAGAGCCAGGCATGACTGCACGTGTCTTTAATCCCAGCACTTGAGAGGCAGAGGCAGGTGGGTCCCTGAGTTTGAGGCCAGCCTGGTCTACAGAGGAAGTTCTAGGACAGCCAGGCCTACACAGCAAAATCTTGTCTTGAAACGCCCCCCCCACCCCGCCCCCATGGGGAGAAAGGAAGGAAGGAAGGGAGAAAAGAAGAGAAAATAAAAGAAAAACTATGGGCTTCTGGGATCCACGTTAAACTGTGTGGTAGTTTCAGTGAGAACAGACCCCCATAGGCTCATATGTTTAAATACTTAGTCTCTGGTTGGTAGAACTGTTTGGGAAGGATTAGGAATTGTGGCCTTATTGGAAGAGGTGTGTCACTGGAGGTGAGCTTGAGGTTTCAAAAGGCTCATGCTGTTTTCAGTGTGATCTCTGCTTCCAGATTACAGTTTGAGATGTGAGATCTCAGTTGTTCCTATTGTCTTTACTCCACCATCATGGACTCTAACCCTCTGAAGCTCTAAGCCCAATTAAGTGCTTTCTTTTACAAATTGCCTTGGTCATGGTGTTTTATCATAGTAATATAAAAATAACTAATAAATATAAGCTGCACACACATATACATATATACAATTTATACAAGAAAGGGTTTATTTTGGCTTAAGTTTCCGGAGGGACGTATATCCATAATGGTGGGAAATGATGCATGGCAACAAGAGCAGGAAGCTGAGAGATAATATCTTCATCCACACACAGGCAACAGAGAGAGCCAGCAGGAAGTGGGGCCAGGCTATAAACCCTCAAAATCCAAATGACAAGCTTCCTCCAGCAGTGTTCCACCTTTGAAAGGTCCCATAGCCTCTCCAAACATCCCACCAACTGTGGACCAAGTGTTCACATACATGAGCCTATATATTTTTCATTCAAGTCATCATGGTTAGCTCATAAAGTGGTAAGTTTCTTTGTGGCTTTTCAATACATCCTTAGCTTTGGTTGACCATCTCCCCAATCCCAACCTTTCTCTTATCCACCTCCTCCCTTTTTCCTTGAAACCTTCTCTATCCAAGGATTCTCCCCTTTTACTTCAACATTTTTACTTTCTTGTCATTTAGCCTTCCTTTTCTCATCACACTCAAAAAGGTGATTTTAACAATGAAATCAGTATAGTAAGCATGCACTGAGGCTACTTGAGACAAGTCTGAACAACTCTATTAATTATGATACATGCTCATGAGTGTGTTGAAAGGGTCAAACTGTGGGGAAAGCTAATAGGTATTATGCCTATTGGCTTTGTGAGAATGAAACAGTAGCTAATATTATTGAATGGTTGTTCTGTGCTGGGTATATGTTGCTGTGTTAATTTTTATACTTTCAGGGGAACAGACTTGGTGGTAACCCACAGTGGGGATGTGTTTGCCAGGGAGTCGAAAGACAGATTCAGAATTTTGTATACAGTGATGGAGCCAGAATTCTAACCAAGGCTTGTCTGAGTGCCAGGTCGTGTTCCCTCTTTGTATTGAATCTTTAGTCTCTTTGTTGGGCCTTTTCTCTCCAGTACTGTCAGGGAGTCTAGATGTAGGAACTGGAGCTCATGTGCCCTCATTTCTCCAGAAACACCCCTCCTAGGTATTGTATTCCTATTGTACATGCCATAACAATAGGATCTACTATCCCCTCCCTACTTTCTCCATCAGTTTGTGTGAACCACACTCTATGTGCATGCATCCTGACCTACTTTTGCCATGAAGCCTTTCTAATCCTTTTCTGGGTCCTTTCCTGTCCAACCTGTATACCATACTTAGGCCTCCTTATGGAAAGACCCCACTGTCCTCAAGTTACTTTTCCCTTCCTATACAAAATCTCAGAGTCTGCTTAGATCTCCTGAAGAAGCACTGCTGGGGCCTGAACCCAACAATATATGTGGTAAGAAGCCCTCCAGGATTCCTGATGCATGTTGGCAGCTGAGAACTACTTCCAACCAATGATGTTTAGCTCCCTGCTCCTAGCCCCAGCCTGGTCATCACAATGTTTGTAACTCCAACACAATGATAACAGGCCATGCCACTTTCCACAATCACACTTATTTCCATTCCCTTTGTGCAGCTTTTCTCTGCTTCATCCTTCCTCTTCAGGCCACACCTCCTCCAAGCAGTTTCCTGGCCCTTACAGCACTCCTTTTCTTACAGCACACCTATGACTGTGCCTCATAGGTCTTAGGCTGTGTGCTCATCACATCTCTCTTTAGCTATTTGGTGCCTTGTGGCCAGGACTTTGGATCTTCATACTTCTGTAACCTAGTAGTGTGTAGACAGCTATGAAATCTTAAGAAGTAAATCCTTGTCCACAGACTGATCTGATGCAGGGTACTTACTTGGGGTGTCTGCCCCAACCTTCAAATCCTGAGAGGCTGAGTAAGTCAGCTGGTAGTTGGTTCTGGAACTGTGACCTCAGGCGATATTGGAGGAGTAGGAAGCACAAGTAACATGGAAGGATCCAGTTGACACCACAGGTCATGGTTCAGAAATGAACATATACAAGAAATAAATGGGCTATGAAACAGACATAAGTGGACTGAGGGAAATGTCTTGCAACTTCCTAGTTCCCTGGAGGAGGCAGAGGTGGATGTATTTCCAACACATTAATTGTATTAGTTACTTTTCTCATTACCTGACAGAGACAACTAAAGGAAGGGTTTGTTTCACCTCAGCTTGAAGAGACAGTTCATCATGGCAACGAGGCATGACAGCAGGATCATGAGACATTTGGCTATTATCATATCTGCAGCCAGGAATCAGAGACAGATGAATGTTCAGCTCACTTTTTCCCTTTTTAAAAATTTAGTCTAGATCTCCAGGCCATGGGATGGTGCTACTACATCCAGGGTGGATCTTCCTTCCTCTGGAACTTCTCTAGAAACACCCTTATAGTCATTACTAGATGTGTGTCTCTTACATGATTCTAAATTCAGTCAAATTCACAATCGAGACTAATGATCATAGTAATCCCCTTTTTGACTTTAATTGGTTTGAGCACACTTTTTGATCCTGTAACTAAACTAACCCTAACCTTAATCCTGATTAAGATACAAACAAAAAGCTGAATGTAGTGTCACACTCTTCTAATCCCAGCACAGGGGAGGCTAAAGTAGGAAGACCAAGTCCCAGGCCAGCCTGGGCTGCAGAGTGAGGTCTTGTTTAAACAAACAAACAAACAAACAAACAAACAAACAAACAAACAAACAACAAAAAAACACCATTAGCAGCACCACCAAACAAATGGTTGCTTAGCAGATTTGCCTTGTCATGTTGAAGTAGAGGACCATTTTAGCTCAACATCCTACATTGTCATGCTTCATATCTGTGTAGCCATAGCCCTAGTCAGGCTCCTTCCCCTTTGTGTTTCCATGTCTCTTGTTGACAAGCCATTGTTATCCAGAATCTCACCTGGTTGTGCTCACAGGGTGGTCAACATCTTAGACTAGCTGGCAGGTGAAAGTCTTAGCTGGCTTTCCTCTTCTGCTGGGGACTCTTCTTTCTTTCCTCCCACCTCTTGGTGTGTCCTGCACCTCCTCTATCCCAAAGCGCCTGGGGCTTTGCCACTGAAGCATCTGTGGGTTGCTCAAAGATTTTCACTGTGCCAGATGAAATCATCACTGTGGCAGGCAAAGCAGCTGACAGCTGGGGTAGGCAGGGCAGCTACATTATTTAATGATTTGTCATTTTGATTCAGGTATGCTAAGGTGGATCATAATTCTCCACTGGGCCATTTCTTTCTATGGGATTTTCTCTTTTCTTCTTCTAATAAAAAAATAGGAAGTTACACATGCCTAGCAACTCTGGCCCAGGAGGCCCTGAGAATTCTGATTGTCAGTAAAGCACTTTTGTTGGCCTAAGAGTGGGAGGGCGCTGCTAGGTTTTCTCCACCCCTCCTTGATCCCTTCAGGTGAGACTGTACCACACGTCTCAGGCAGGGGGTTCAAATAGAGAGGTAGAATCATGGCACTTTTCCTTTGGTGCTGGGGATGGACCTCAGGGTCTTGCACCTCCTAAGTAAGTGCTCTGCTTGTGAACTATAGCCCCAGCCATTGCGTCTTCTTTCCACTTTCTATCTTAAGCCTATGTTCCTTCTTGTTAGTATCCTCACTCCTGTGCACCTTGCGTGGCTTCATAGAGTGCCATCTACTATATCTTTTTTTTATGGTGGAAGGAAGGACTGAGGGCAGAGAAAAAGTAAGGAGCTTCCTGGGCATGAGATAGTAGTCCCAGAAGCAATGGAGAGAGAGGCCACAAAGCCCCCTGCCCCCCAGAAGGAAGTGTTAGCAGTCCAAACTCACTCTAGGTTCAGCTCCTGGCATTGCATTTCACGTACAATCAGAAAGAATTGGGAAATTCTTCCTCCAACCCAAACAGACCATTCCAGTCATGCACATATGTTAGGAAAAAAGCTCACACTGAGGGTGCAGCTAGTCATTCATTCAACAAAACTTTGTCAAAATTTATGTAAAGTATCTTATATAAAGTAGGGTCATAAAATACAGAAAAGAAGGTCCCTACCTCTAAGGATTTGGTACTCTTGTGAGCCAGAGTAAAATGTCTGCCACAAAATTTACTGTGGGACAGAATGTGACAAATGCTATGGGAGGTGTAAATCAGGTGCTGTGGAAAGCAGAGCAATAGAGGAATCTGGATAGGCTTCACAGAAGTGGTGATATGCGCCTGGTGTTGAAGACTGAGTTGGATTTGGGTAGGTGGATTTCCCATGTCAATGCATTTCAGGATGAAGGGTCAGAACTGAACAAAGAATAGAAGAAAAAAGGAATAGAGTTCAAGGATATCTCCTGCCTAGAAGATACAGACATAGAGCCACCCAAGGAGAAGACTGGAAAAGCAAGCTGGAAACAAACAGTGAGTCTCTTGAATGCTATGTTTAAGACTTTAGGTTTTGTAGTTAGTGTACATAATCTTAGAGGCAAAGGTTATAGTTCATGAAGATGCTATGTGCATACTTTAAAACTTTTAGTAGGAGGGGTGGGTGGCAAGATGGTTTGACACTTTCCGAGTTTGATGCCTGGGACCCACATGGTGGAAGGAGAGAATTAACACCTGCAAATTGTCGTCTGATATGGCACACACACACACACACACACACACACACACACACACACACACACACACACACCTCTAGTGTAAAAGTGCTCACATCCTTGTGGTCAGTAGTTCTACTACAGTAACATAATGAAGCAACAGAGAGTAGGCAGTGTTTAAGGTTGTAATTTCTGGAGTCAGGAGAAAGGCCTGTGTTCAAATCTAAGTTCCAAAACTTACTAGCTGTGTAAACTTTGAACACATGTCTTAGATTCCCCATCTATAAAATGGGAACAAGAATGTCTCAGGTGCCAAAGACCAACTATCATCAATGTGTATGAAGTGTGCTTGGCCCAGAGAAAGTAGTCAGTTTGTGGAAGCTTTGAAAAGGGAATTTGTCTCAAGGATATAATAAGATTCAGACAAAGTCTTTGCACTAACATGTTCTTCAAAGTATATTTTGATAAGTGAAAAAAAATCAAGCACTAACAACATTCAACAATAGTAAATTGAACTGTGTTGTATCAACATGATGAAATGCTGCTTATCCCCTATGGAATATTCAATAAAGCCATAGGGGAACATTACATGTAGAACTCATCTATAGCCAAGTTAAATATGACTAGAAAAAGTCTAGAAGGAAGAACTGCAATATGTTCATAGTTGTTGCCTCTGTTATAGGTGATTTTCACCTCCTTAATTACCCAATGTTTTGTTTCATTATTTTATAGTGCTGGGTATAAAACTCAGGGCTTTGCACATGCTAAGCAAGTACTCTACAACTGATCTACAACTCCAACCTTGATACACACACACACACACACACACACACACACGCACACACACACACACACAATTTTTTTCAAGACAGGGTTTCTCTGTGTAATAACCGTGGCTGTCCTGGAACTAGCTCTGTTGACCAAGCTAGTCACAAATTCAGAGAGCCACCTGCCTGAATGCTGGGATTAAAGGCATGCACCACCATGCTGGATAAGACTATGAATTTTTATAATGACTATAGTGTTTCCTCAGTATCCAAGGGGGATTAGGGCCAGTACTACCCTATAGGTACTACAAGTCCCTTGTGTAAAATGGCAACGTATTTACATAAAACCTAGGCTTTGCATCCTTCTATAGATGCTAAACCATGTCTAAATCATTTCTAATACTATTATTGGTTTGAATTGAAAATGTTCCCCCACAGGCTCATGTTTTGAACATTTGTTCCCCAGGTGGGGGACTGTGAAACTTTTAAGAGGTGAGACCTAGCTGGTAGGTCACTGTGGGTAGGTCATTGAAGGTTTAATGTGTTTCCTGGTTCCAGTCTCAGATTGTGAGACCTGGCCTGCCTTTCTACCTCCCAATGAACAGAGACTAGCCTGTCTTTCTACCTCCCAGTGAACAGAGACTGAGGGTGCTGTGTAGAATGATCGCTTGGTTGGAAGAATCTTCTTCATACTAGCAGGACTATGCAGAAATAAAGAGATCTATAAGAAGCTACTTATAATACACATATCTGATAAAAGAATTGTATTCAAAACATAAATATAATTTGTATAACTTGTGAAAATCAATAATAAACACAGAAAACCTTACGAAATGGACAACTTTAGTACCTTATCAAAGATCAAAGAAGCCAATAAATACATGAAAACAGGCCCTACATCATAAGTTATCAGAAAATGCAAGTGAGACCATGTGAGATACTGCTAGACACCCACTAAAATACTTGAAAAATTCACAATTCAAAATTAACAATAGTGAGCTGATGAAGACAGGAAAGAGCAGTCAGTACCCTCTCTTCCATTACATATAGGCAGAAGCATATATTGCATACTGCATGTAGGAAAACTGTTTGGCAGTCCCTTCAGACTGTCCATATGCTATGTTATGACCCAGGAAATTCACTTTGACATGCTTAAGTTCAACTGTAGGCACATACGAGAATGTTGATATCAATCATTCTAAGTGAGACAACTCAGACTGAGAAAGACAAACATGGTATGTACTTACTCATAAACAGATATTAGCTGTAAAATAAAGGATAACCATGCTACAATCCACAGCACAAGAGAGGCTAGGTAACAAGGAGAGTTCATGGGGCGGGGGACACCCAGATCTCCCTGGAAAGGAGAAATAGAAGAGATTTTGTGAGTGGACTGGTTGGGATGGGAACATGAGCAATCAGGTTGGGGGGATGGGGCAGAGGGGGAAAGTACTGAAAGAGAATACTGGAAAGGGGGGCATTTCATGGTCAGGTAAAAACCTGACACAAGGGAATCTCCCAGGAATCTACAAGGAAGACCCCAGCTTAGACTCCTAGCAATAGCAGATATGTAGTCTGAACTGGCCATCTCCTGTGACCAGATTCGTGCATAGCCCAATTGTCATCAGAGAGGTGTCAAGCAACTGATGGAAACAGATGTGGACCCACAGCCAAACATCAGGCAGAGTTCTAGGAATCCTGCAGAAGAGGGGGAGAAAGGATTGTAGGAGCCAGAGGGGTCAAGGACACCAAAGAAAACTCATAGAATCAACTAACCTGGACTCACTGGGACTCACCAACAACCAGGGAGCCTGCATGGGACTGACGTAGGCACTCTGCATATATGTTACAGTTTTGTAGCTTGGTCCTCTTGTGGGATTCCTAACAGCAGAAACAGGAACTGTCTCCAACTCTTTTACAGGCTTTTGGAACCCTACTCCTCATACTGGGTCACCTTGCCCAGCCTTAATATATGGGGAGGTTCTTAGTCTTATTGCGACTTGATATGCCACGTTTTGATGATATTCATGGGACAGAAACTGGAGGAGTGCATTGGAGGGTGGGAACAGAGTGGGGATGGGGAAGAGGGACTGGGAGGAGAGAAGGGAGGGGAATCTGCAGCTGGGATGTAAAATAAACAAACAAACAAACAAATAAATTTATTTTTTTTTCTTTTTTTTTTTTTTTTTGGTTTTTCGAGATAGGGTTTCTCTGTGTAGCTTTGCGCCTTTCCTGGAACTCACTTGGTAGTCCAGGCTGGCCTCGAACTCACAGAGATCTGCCTGCCTCTGCCTCCCAAGTGCTGGGATTAAAGGCGTGCGCCACCACCGCCCGGCTTTTTTTTTTTTTTTTTTTTTTTTGGTTTTTTGAGACAGGGTTTCTCTGTGTAGCTTTGCGCCTTTCCTGGAACTCACTTGGTAGCACAGGCTGGCCTCGAACTCACAGAGATCCGCCTGCCTCTGCCTCCCGAGTGCTGGGATTAAAGGCGTGCGCCACCACCGCCCGGCTAAATTTATTTTACTGGGATGTAAAAAAACAAACAAATAGATAAATAAAATGTTGACATCAATTTCAATTGACAATAGCCCAAAGTAAATGCAACTCAAATGTTCATCAATGGCTGAATATGTAACTTGTATCATCAAAAGTAAACTATTATACTTCCAGAAAAAAGAAAACAAACTATTGATAGCATGGATACATACCATGATTTGATAATATTCTAATACTGTATTATTCCATTTAAATGAAGTTCAAAAACAGGCAAAAATTATTTAAGGTGGTTCAGCCCAGAATAGTGACTACTTTCAGCATGAGCTACTGCTTCAGTTGAACTGGGATTGAGAGGTTGCCTGGAATATTGTACTTTCATTGCTAAAATCAAATAGTTCTGAGCAGGTTGGGATGGTTTGTCATTCTAAGAAGGGACCTTTTTGGGAAAGGAACATGAAAAAACCTTCTGAGGAGCCAGAAACATCCAGGATCTTATTGTGAGTGGTGTCTCTGAATGAACCCACATGTTAAATTTTACTCAATATACTTAAAATTTATATATTTATGTACGTAAATATAGTTAAAAAAAGAATGTTGACATCAATTTCAATTGACAATAGCCCAAAGTAAATGCAACTCCAATGTTCATCAATGGCAGAATATGTAACTTATATCATCAAAAGTAAATTATTATACTTCTAGAAAAAAGAAAACAAACTGTTGATAGTATGGATACATACCATGACTTGATGACATTCTAATATCCTTCATACTTTAATTATAAGTCTTTAAAAATAGCTATTTGAGCTGAGTATGGTGACACATGCCTGAAATTCCAGTACTCAGGAGGGTGAAGTAGGAAGATCATGAGTTTAAGGCTAGTCTGAGATAAATAGTAAGACCTTGTCCCAACAACACCAAACCAAACCAACCAACCAACCAACCAACCAACCAACCAACCAACCAAACAAACAAACAAACAAAGCAAATCCAAAACCAAACAATCTCGATACTTGGCATTGTACAGAGGTTACAAAAAACAAAACAGCAAAGGCTAGTTGAATAGGGTCATGGGAAGAATTTTGGTGGCCAACAAACTGAAGGCTCTGCTTTTGTTTAATGTTTGACTGTCTTCTTTGCCAGATGATGAGACTTATCTGAAAAGGGTGGAACAAAGTATGGTGAGCAGGAATGGAAAGGCAGCTGCACCAAACAAGCTTGCATTATTCTGCACAAGTTCCCTGGCACAAAGACCCACAGTGACTTTGCAAACATATTTCTGAACAATGGGCAGTGAATGCAAATATCAGAAAAGACTCAAAAACTTTTTTTGATATTACAAAGGAGCAAGGGGTGGATTAGAGAAATTGGTGACTAATGTGCTCATCATGGATCATGGTAAATATCTCTAAAATAAGATTTTAGTGGGATAATTTAGAAACTTCTGCGAGGAGACTTGATATTATAGAGCCACTGAGAATTCTGTTAGTAAAATATTTCCTGACTGACTTCCTTTTTTAACCTGGTGATTTGATTTTTTTAAATCTCAGAAATGAAATGAACTTAGAATATATGTACTCAGTGAGACACTGAACAGTGATTCTTAGTATAACACTAAACATTTTGGCTATAACAAAACAAAGATAATTGCCTAGCTGGGTTTGCCTAAAAACTGATAGATGAATTTCCATGGAAGAATAAGGCTTTTCCTGACTCTGTCCTATGTAAAAATTTTAACAACTTAAACTAAAGTTTTGTTAATTAAAACTGAAGATGATGTGTACTTGGGATGATAGTAGTATCATAGAGAATCAGAATTGGGATGCTGGAGAGATGGTTCAGCAGTTAAGAGCACTGGCTACTCTTCCAGAGGACCCAGGTTTGGTTTCCAGTACTCATATGGTGTCTCACAACCATATGGATTTCAGGGATACAAAAACTTGCTTCTGGTTTCTGCAGGCACACATACACATATAGGTGAAACACACACACACACACACACACACACACACACACACACATAAAATAAAAATAAATAAATATTCTTTTTTTGATCAGGATTAAGCTAATAGATTAGAGTAATGGATTTAATCTAGGATAATATTTAGTGGGATAAATGAAATGTTCTGTTTTAATAAACTAAAATCTAGCCACAGAGTTTTTAGTTGATATAAAGATTAATACACTTCAATATGAGGGCAATGGGCAGATGGGAAATAGAACTGGGGATGTTTAGACTAGAGATGCAACAATTCAGGAGGAAGGCTTTAGGGGAATTGAGTAGAAATAATTTATATTCATGAAAGTTACAAGAAGATAAGTTGACAGTGAATTTTTAGGGGACTTCTTCTGTCCCAAGAAAACATTTTTTTTTTTTCTGAAGGAAGGCATTTTCTGTCATTGTGTGGTAAGGTAGCCAAACCTGTTTTTGTTGTTGTTTTCACCTTACTTTAACTGGTGACGGTTCAAGTTTGTTTTAAGAACCTATGCCATGTATGACAGAAATCCAGCTGCTTCCCACTCCTGTAGTTATGCTATCCCCAGTGTGATTGACTGTATACCCAAACCTGTGCCCCCTAAGAAACCCTCCCTTTCTCTCTCAAAAATTTAATTATTTAATTAGTGTGTGTATAATAGGAGCACATGACATGGCACTTATGTGGAGGTCAGAGGATACCTTGTGGGAGTCAGTTGTCTCCCGGCATAAGGATTCCTGTGATTGAGCTCAGGTCGTTAGGCTTGGTGGCAAGTGCTTTAACCCACTGATCCATCTTACTGGTCTCAGAAATCTATTTTGATCTTGCCCTGTGGCCTGTTGTCATATATAAACTGAGAGTAAATTTGCCCCTTAAGAGACAGGAAAGGTTTAGGACTCATGCCTTCTACAGAAGTCTAGATAATATTTGGAGAGGAGAGTTAACCCAGTTGGAAAAATTCTGTCTACTCTAAGTGGCCCTGATTCAGGACTGAGCTAACATACACTTTGTATCGTTTTTGTATTACTCTTCCACATGAATGAGCAAACTCTTTTGACAGCTGTGCAACACAACACTGCACTGTTTTCTGATTTCTCTCTCAACAGTGAGTTTGTAGAGACTAATAAATCATATACATAGTGCTAATGTGGAATTTTCCTCATTGTTATAGTCTCCATATTTCAATTTCAGTACTTTGCTCTGTGATCTAAAGATAATGCTGTTAAATCCTTGTTTTTCTTATCTTTTCATTTTTTGTCTGATGTTACTGCATTTTGATGAGAGAAAATGGTCTTTAATATTTCTAGTTCCAAAAAATTTATTGAGAGGTTTTATGGTCTAATAAATACTTTTTAAACATAATACATAAGCTGGTTCTACAATTTTTTCTCCCATGTAACTTTCTTTATATATAGAAACTATTCTGTAATTACAATGCTTAGCCTCTGCTTCCTTTGTGTTATGTGAACATACAGACAGACACAGCCAGTCCAGAGGCCTCTGAGCCAAGCTGCATTTACAGGAAAAGTATCTGTTTCTTATCTGCAGGTAGGTTCATCTAAGCTGTTCTGTGCATGAGAAAAACCATATATAGCACCAGTTCTATATAAAAGAATTCTAAATGAACTATGCTTCTCCCAATATCCAAAGAACTCTGAAAAAGTTTAATTTATAAATTAGTCACAGTAAAAGGTTAATGATAACTAATACTAAAATACAATAATTGTGGGGCTATGGAGTTGTCTCCATGCATAAAGCACTTTCTGTGGAAGCATGAGGGCCTGAGTTTGGATTACCAATGCCCATATAAAATCTGGGGATGGTGACATACATCTGTAACCTGAAAGTTGGGGCATGGAGACAGGTAGATCCTGGGGGTTGCCTGGTCAGTCAGTCTAGCCAAAGTGGTAAGCTCTAGGTTAAGTAAGAAACTCTGTCTCACAAAAAATAAAACATAGAAACTTGCTTTAGGGACATCCTGATGCCAATTAAATAAAAATATAATTATAACAACATACTGTAATATGACTTATTTTGAAACTATGAATTGCTTGTTTCTGGAATTTCCCATTTAATATTTTAAAAAATGGTGGACTCTGGGTAATGGGAACTATAAAATGGAACTGCAAATAAAGGGAAGGGCTACTGTATGTCAAAAGAGGGGTAGTGAGATCTCAAAGGAAGGATTTCATAGCAAAAATGGAGGATGGCTTGATGTCTTTTGAGGGGGCTTGGTTCACTAATGTGTAAATGCTGGGAAAATTCAAAGCCCTGTGAAGACAGGCCCTCTTGCATGATCTGTCTTGACTATCCAGACTTCAGTTCTGCCTCAACTGGGACCTCCTCTTTTCTACATTTGAGTACCATGTGGGCAGGCCCATGGCCTGTCTTATGCTTCCTCTTAACCTAGTCTTCTCTTGTCTCCTTTTTCTTCTTAAACTTGACCATGTGAAGCCTGGGAAAGCCTTTCAGCATGTTTTGCTTTGTTTTCATTCATGACGTCCATGAAGAATGATTTGGGAGTTATTTTATCAGACTGAGTGGGTGACTCACTTGTCCTTTTTTCGAGAATCCATAATGCCAAGAGGGCCTGGAAATGAGTATGTCAAGTGTCTTAATTTTGTTTCTGTTTTGTTGTTGTTGTTTTGTTTTTGGAGAAAGGGTTTCTCTGTGCAACAGCCCTGGCTGTCCTGGAACTCAGAGATCCACCAGCCTCTGCCTCTCAAGTGCTAGAACTGAAGGCATGCACCACCACCTCCCAGATAAATTTTTTTCTATTGCTGTGATAAGAGACTATGACCAAGGCAACTTAAAAAAGAAAATGTTTGATTTGGGTTTATGATTTCAGAGAGAGTCCTTGATAGTAGACCAAAGGCATAGAGGCAGGAACAGCTGAGAGCTTATGTAGATGTATCTGCAAGAAGGAAGCAGAGAGAGGGAGTGTGAGAGAATGAGGGAGAGATATAGAGCTATAGATAGATAGATAGATAGATAGATAGATAGATAGATAGATAGATAGATAGGAGATTGAGAATAGCAGGAGTCTTTTGAAACTTCAAATCTCATTTCAACCCCAGTGAAACAGCTCCTCCAACAAGCCTCCCAATCTTTCTCAAACAGTTCTACCAGCAAAATATGAGCCTATGGGGCCATTTTCATTCAAACCACCGCACAGGGTCTCAGTTCTATTCCAAACAACTTCTTTGTTACAAATGTGAGTGGCTAAGCCTCAATGATTCTAATACCAAACAGATCCCATTATTTAAAATCTTAGTTGTTTCAACTCTCAGCAGTTCCATGGTTGGCAGGAGAAATCATGCTGTGGAGACACTTACATCCATCTCATAGCACCTATCCAGTGTACCTTCAAAACTTCTGTGGGCAACAAACAGTACAGCGATTACTTCTCAAGGGGCCACAGAAGCAAGATCTTATGATGCCTCTGATGTGCCTCTGATGGGGCTCTGATCTGAAAGACTTCAGCAAAGGGCATGCACGAAACAAAACTGTCCCATTTGGTACTACTGGCAAGACACTTTTGGTTGCTTGACTGTTCTTGTCCACTAACGGTCATTCTCTTTGTTTGTTTGTTTGTTTTAGACATAGTGTCTCGCTACATAGCCCAGGCTGGCTCTCCACTTGCCCTCAGCCTTCCAAATGCTGGGATGACAGATGCATCCCATTGTGCTAGGCTAGTCATTTCAATTTTGACTCCAGCATTAGACAAGTGTGAAAATGATACAGCCAGCAGCAAACTACTTTTATTTTGCAGCATCAGTATAGTCATGCTAATATTTAAACAAAGAAACAAACAAACAAAAACCTGTTGAATTGTCTGGAAGGGTCCTTGACCTGGTAGCTTGTGAGGAATTAAAAATTTATATTTTGAAAAATAGCTGTGAATCTAATATAAAATTGCATCTCCATTTTGTCATTCCCTGACTGGTATCAGAATGCAGGTAGTGCAGTCTGTCACCACACTGAGGTGCCATCCTCTAGAGTTCAGGGACCTAGTTCCCTCCCAGTGTCCTTCCAGTTCCTGTAAACACCCCTTAGGTATTTTTGAGCTAAATTTAAGCAAAAATGAATTTACCTTGTTCATAAGTTACATATAAGCCTATATTTTGATTTAATGACTAAACTGAATTTTGGTGAGTTTGCTTATTTCCCCGATTTTGTCTATTCAAAGAAATAATGGAAACTAGGAAATAAAATTGCCCGCAGTCCTGGTTTAAACAAAGCGGTTGAAAGACTCTATATTGCCATCTAGTGGTCAAAAAGCTTCTCGTCCATCTAGCCCATTCTCCTTGGAGCTTTCCCCACCTGCATTTAGGACCATGTTCCAGACAGATTAGATGGTTCTTGAAGGAAGGCAGACACGATGGAGGGTAAGTGCTTTTCCTTCTCCAACCCCTGGCTGACTGGGGTGTTTGCTTCTTTGCACTTGGCATAACAACAGACGAAGCCTTCTTTGTAGTTTTACAAACAAGCGAATCGTGAAAAACAGTGTGGTGTTCTTGGCTACGTTGCTGTTCGGGGAATAGCAATTTAGGCTGTGGGATATTTCCATCAGATCAATGCAGAAAAGCCACGGTTTAATTACTGTAAGCACTGGGCACACACAGCCACACATGCCCTTGATTTTCAACTTCCTCTTGATTCTTGGTCCTGCCACCATCTTTGGCAGCTTCTGCTGTAAATATTCTGTGGCTCCAGGGAGTGTCCTTATGACAGAGCTGTACTTGGCCCTGCAGGAGGGGAGCCCCTGACTCCAGACTCTGCCTGTGATCATGACCACTGCGCTTTTCACCCATGCCGACTTTATTAATAAACTAGACACAGTGTACAGATCTATGCCAGCTGGATCACTCCTTGGCTCAATTCACTTCCATTTCTGTAATTTTTCCTTCCCTTTCTTTTGCCTTGTCAGTTCTCTGAACAAGGCCTGTTAGTTTATTGTGGCCTTTTTCTACCTTCCCCAAACATACTAACACATACAAATGTACATTCTCTCTTTCTCTGTCTCCCTGTCTCTCTGTCTTTCTCTTACACACACACACACACACACACACACACACACACACACACACACACACACACATTTAAGGGGTCTGGTCTAGGTCACTGTTAGAAAGTGGCTCTTGAGGAAATGGGGGTTGGTGTGGGCAGCTTAACACTGACAGAATGCCAGGGCTAGTTTTTCAGGTAAGCTGAGCTGGCTCTGGGCTATTTGGTGTCAATTGAAAGATGAGGTATGTCTCCTTCCAATCCATCCCATATAGCTCCCCATTTGGTCCATAGATGTCCCACATTAGTATAGACAGGATTTCCCAACCAGAAGTGAAGACTTTACACCTGATGTATTGTCAGAAAATCAGGGAAGAGATGTTCAGTCAAATCTTATTCTGGATGAGATTAGGGACAGAGGCTGCTTGATTGGAATGCTGGTGAGAAGGATTCTGGGGCTGTATCTGGCCTATAGGATAAGAATGGATGGGTATGTGGTTGGGTTTATGATCTTCCACAATACTTGATTATTTATAGAAAATGCTGGAGCATTTGTGTTGAGTCTAGGCTCATCTACTCCAACATTTGAATCATCTCTAGATGACTTACAATAACCTAAATCATATACAAATTGTTACAGTATATTGCTTAGGGAAAGACAAAAAGAAAGAAAGTATGCCTACTGTTAATACAGACACTTTCATTTTAGATTGTTTTTAGGTGGTTTCTCACTATGTTGCATAGACTGGTTTGAATTGCAGGGATTCTTCTGCTTCAGCCTCCAAAGTAACTAGGACTACAAGTGAGTAACACAGATTATTTTGCATCTGTGATTGGTAGAATCCACAGAAATGGAGTACACTAATACAGAAGGTTGGCAATATTAGGAACATCTGAGACAGTTAACAAAACACTATTGTTATTGTTATGCCAGAGAATTACACTATTGACTTTGTACTCAAATTGTTTCCTGGAGTGCTAATAGTGAAATGCTTTTGCTATTATAATTTTGGCTTAGGAGGTTAGCTTTCTGTCACATGGCTCTAAAAGAATGGAGTCACAAGATAGGCTAGTATTTTAATGACTCCTTCTTCCTTTTTTTATTGGCATACATTCAGTGTACCTAGCACTGAGTTTAACAAGGACATATTCATACTTGGACACAATGTTCTTTGATCATGCTCATTCCCATCATACTTCCATTTATTACTGAGCTAAAGCTCACATAACATTAAAAAAAAGTTCACAGCCAGGTGTGGTGGTACACACCTTTAATCCCAGCACTTGGGAGGCAGAAGCAGGTAGATCTCTGTGAGTTCCAGGCCAGTCTGGTCTACAAAGCGAGTTTCAGAACAGCTAAGCCCAGTTAACTTTCTTTCTCTCTCTTTCTTTCTTTCTTTCTTTCTTTCTTTCTTTCTTTCTTTCTTTCTTTCTTTCTTTCTTTCTTTCTTTCTTTCTTCCTTCCTTCCTTCCTTCCTTCCTTCCTTCCTTCCTTCCTTCTTTCTTTCTTTTCTCTCTCTCTCTCTCTCTCTCTCTCTCTCTCTCTCTCTCTCTCTCTCTCTCTCTTTCTTCTCCATAGAATCCAAAGCCTCTGGCCTCCCTACACAATTAAAAAAATTAAAATTAAAATAATTAACTAACCCGGCATTAATAAAGACAAAAATTAATAAAAGCAAAGGGAATCTGGCCTGGGGATGAGATGAAGCTACAGATGTTGGTTTGGGAACCTGAGCTAGTCTAGGGTTCTGATCTCAGCAGTGTGTGTGTACACAGGGATTCATTACAGTATACAGAACAGAGAAAGTTCTGGTGGTGTTGGGACTTAGGGTAGTATGAGAAGATGCCCAGATGCTGATGGCAAAGTGAGTCTCTCCCTTCCTTCCTTCCTTCCTTCCTTCCTTCCTTCCTTCCTTCCTTCCTTCCTTCCTTCCTTCCTTCCTTTCTTCCTTCCTTCCTTCCTTTCTTCTTCAAGACAGGATTTCTCTGTGTAGTCTTGGCTGTTCTGGAACTCACTCTGTAGATCAGGATGGCCTGGAACACGTACATATCTGCCTGCCTCTGCCTCCCACATGAGTGCTGGGATTAAAGGCGTGTGCCAACGCTGCCTGGCTCCTTTTCTTTTTAAATAAAACACAAAGTGAAATAAAAGGGATCTGGATGGCATGGAGCTTCCGTTGCTGGCCCCACAGGCACACGGGATTTGGATGCCACACGCCACTACCACCCACCCCATGCCTGCAGTATCACACATCAATATACAGGAACCCAATCTCCTACTGATATATGCATGTAGGAAAAAATTAAAAGACTCAGGCCTGGAGAGATGGAATTTCTCGAATTTCCAGAAATCACATGGTGGGATCTGGTGCCCTCTTCTGATGACAGGTTGTACATTCAGATAGAGTGTTCATATACATAAAATAAATAACATAAATGTTTTTATTATTTATTTTATTATTTTTCGAGACAGGGTTTCTCTGTGTAGTTTTCACTGTCCTGGAACTCACTCTGTAGA
Source organism: Peromyscus maniculatus bairdii (assembly GCF_049852395.1). Taxonomy (NCBI): domain Eukaryota; kingdom Metazoa; phylum Chordata; class Mammalia; order Rodentia; family Cricetidae; genus Peromyscus; species Peromyscus maniculatus. The sequence goes on along the minus strand of NC_134875.1, from coordinate 126,052,022 downwards.
CCTGGCTGGCCTAGAACACACTGAGATTCACCTGCCTCTGCATCCCAAGTGCTCAGATTAAAGGTGTGCAACACCACCATAAATCTTTTTTTAAAGAATCAAACAAATCAGAAGGCAGTGACCTGCCATTTCCACTTAAAGATATGTTTTCTCATCCAGTTTCATGTTCAGTGAGCATGAAAGACAGAGACAGGACCCTGAGGGAAGTCACATCCAATGAACAGAGAATCATATTTAACCACAGTTTGCAGGAGCTTTTCATTAGCCCTGTTACACAGAGAAATCCTGTCTTGAAAAACCACATACAGAGAAAAAAATTCATATAACATGAAGTTTAACACTTTAACTATTGATTCTTTTGATAAAAGGTCTCACTATGTAGGGCAGAATGGTTTCAAACTTGCCAGCCTCCTGCCTCACCTTCCCAAATGCTGGGACTACAGGCATGTACCACAGTGCCTGGCCACTTTAGTTATTTTAAACTATACAATTTGATGGGTTTTAAGTACATTCACAAAGCTATGAAAACATCATCAATACCTCGTTCTAGAATCTGTTCATCCACAAAGGAACTCTATCCCAACAATACTCACTCTGAATTCTCTCCTATTCTTAGATCATATCAACCACTAATTTTTTTTTTGTCTCTTTTCATTTGCCTGCTGAGCCCATTTCCTATAAATAGAATCATACTTGCCCTCTGGTGTCTGGCCTATTTTATGGAGCATGTTTTCAAGGTGTATCTGTGTGGTGGTGTGAATCGGTACTTTTTCCCTTGTTAAGGCTGACTGATAAGTAGTTCATGGTCTGGATACAACATATTTTACTTAGCCGTCCATCAGTTGATGAACGTTTGGGCTGTTCCCACCATTTGGCTATGATAAGTAGCACTCTTATGAATATTTACTATGATACTGTTTTAAAGTCTGGTTTTCAATTCTCCTGGGTTAGGCTAGGTGATGCTTTTTTCCCCTCCAGTGTTAGTAGAGAAGGATCTATTTGAAACTAAGTTTTGATAAAGCAAAGAACAGGCCTGAGGGTGATAGTCAGATGAGTCCTGGGAGTAGAAAAGAGTAGCAAGACATCCAAGGGCAGATGGTTTGTAGACTCCAAGAGCAAAGAGTCTCTGGGAAAAAGTATGGCAAGGAAGGGAGAAGATGCTGCCAGCAAAGAGTAGTGAGGACTCTGATCTTTGTGAATAGAAAAACAATGAGGTTTGCCCTGAATTTATAGTAGTTGTTGATGTTTTTTCTATTTTATAATAGGGAAGGAGAAAGTCTGGTGGGGATGAAAAGATGGGTTAGGGGAGGGCTGAGGAAAAGTGAATATAGCTATGGTTTGGGCTGTCTTATTGAGTGTTGGTAAGATATAAGAAGAGAAACTTGTAAGCTACATGTCAAATACACAATGAAAAACAGATAGAGAAGAATTTTTCATAATAAATAAAAGGAAGGGGCTCACTTCTTACCAAAATGCCACATGTATTTCTATAGTGATGGGCTTTTTCTAAAACATTTCCTATCTCTAAACATATTAGGATGAAGCAATCAGGCAGAACAAGGAGCATGTACTGCCATTTTAGAAACTAGAAAATCCAAGCCCAGATCAGCACTTGGTGACAGTAGATGTCAGGTCTGTCTGTGAAGTAAGCACAGCAGAGCCACAAAAGTTGAAGAATGTCAGGGCCTGGAGGAATTTTGAGCTTATCCAGAAGCCCTCCTTCTACCCCACTTTTCAGCAGGAATGTCAAAGTGGAGTGGTACAAGTCTAAGACTTAAATTCAAGGCCACTGCTCAGTGAACAAAAGACTCAAATCAGTAGTCTGTCCCTTGTCCCCATAGAAAGTGTCATCACAACATGAAAGAGTTGGTAGTTTGTGGTCTTATCTGTCTCCACTACTGAGCCAAACACTCCTAGGAGAGGAAGTTGTTTGTGATTCATCTCCAAATCTGCAGCTGCAGCACAGTTGTTGAAACTTGTTGACTATATGAATGAGAACCAGAAGCACACAATTCTTCCTGGGACTATGTTTCTTCTCATTCCACCACAGCTTTTAGTGGCAGATCTGAGATTCAAGCACAGTTTTCATGTCCCATGGGTCTCTGGCCTATGCCTTGGTGTCCACATACATCAACACTACAGTCTTGTTTTTATGGAAGTGTCTAGAACACAAGGGGAAAAGAGTTTACCTTAGTCTAGAGCAGTGGTTCTCAACACGTGAGTTGTGACCCCATTGAGGTCATATATCAGATATTTACATTACAATTCGTAATAGTAGCAAAATTACAGTTATGAAGTAGCAATGAAATACTTTTATGGTTGGGGGTCACCCCAACATGAAGAACTGTATTAAAGAGTTGCAGCATTAGGGAGGTTGAGAACCACATTGATCTAGAGTCCAAGGCCCATCTAGCCACATTATAATGACTTTTGTGGGAGGTATGGAGGTTCTTGTGCTCACAAACAAGCACTAGAGGAACCAGGAATGTTAAACACACAGGGTTGTCTCTTTAAATCGAGAGATACATAACCTGTTTTCCACCCAGAAGGCTGGGAGCAGACATGATTAATAGTGTGGTGACTTTTCCACTATGTGGCCAAGACATGAGCTTGTCAATATATAAGACATATCTTTCTGGAAGATGTCATGTACTTTACAAAGAGTATCTATCAATGTAGCCATATCTTAAGCTTTCTTGTGCACATGAGATTGAGTGTTGAACCAAACTACTTTCTTGCTTACCTGGGATCAGATTTGTTACCCTACTGGCTGTGGTGATAGTAGAGATACCCACAGACTTTGGAATGTAGCTTCTACACTATGAACTTCCTTCTTTTGCTATGTTTCCTAGTTTCCAAATGGAAATAGTCTTGCCTCAAGGGACTGTGTACCTCAGTAGGAACATGTTAACAGGAAGGCAGGGGAGAAGTACAACTTTGGAAAGCTCAGCTTTATCCAGTGTCAGATGGTGGCTTTAAGACCAACACTGTACTCTTCCTGACACCTGATTTCAAAACAGTTTCCACATGTACTAGTCAGGGTTCCTAAAAGAGTAGAGCAGAGTCAATGGTGTGTGTGTGTGTGTGTGTGTGTGTGTGTGTGTGTGTATGTGACAGGCTCACTGTGTTGCTTAGACTGGCCTCCAAATTGTGGCATGCTCCTCCTGCCTTTTCCTCTTGAGTACTGGGATTACTGGCACATGCCACCATGCCTGGCCTTTACATGGGAGCTTATATAGACAGAGGTTCACAGCACCTGGGGGTTGGGAAGGTATCCAGGGGGAAAGATGCAGATTATTTTAACCCTGTCAGGGGAGTGCACTGGTAAGGGTCATCCTTCAGCTCAAAGGTGACAGCTAGGGACTATTTATCAAATAATCACTGAGAATCACAGAAGGGAGTGGTAGGTGACAATAGGACAGAGCTTTACAAGCAAATATTCATGTTCCTGTCTTGTCACAAGCTACTCTGTTTTATGATTATTTTGTCACACTTTAGATAGACCACAACTTTTTCTTAGACCAGTTGTTCTCAAGTTTCCTAATGCTGCAACCCTCTAATGTTCCTCATGTTGTGGTGACCCCCAACCATAAGATTATTTTGTTGCTACTTCATAACTGTAATTTTGCTACTGTTAAGAATCATAATATAAATATCTGGGTTTTCTGATTGCCTTAGGTGACTCCTACGAAAAGGTCATTCAACCCCCAAAGGGGTCATGACCCACAGATTGAGAACTACTGTGTTGGACTGAACTCCGAGGTATGAGTGGATCTCTCTTGCCACCTCCCATATACCCAAGGCCCACACTCACCTGCACCAGGTCAGGTGTGAGTCGTTTGGCCTGCAGCCACTTTTGGAACCTTCCTGTTTTCCGCAGGATGCGCTCAATGCTGCAGGTCTTCGGAGCTGATGCAGAGGCACAGATTCTCCTGTCAGAGATCTCACTTTGGTACTTGCTGACCAGTCGAGAAATCTCCACAGGGCGCCAGGTTTTAGAATCATCTGAGTAATTGGCAGCATAAGAAGGCAAGTCCTGAGGAGGCAATCCCAAGTGGGAAGCCATTGAGTTGTCAAACCTGTGGGAAGCATAGGATATAAGCCTCTGAGCCAGAAGCCAGCAGGGTGGAGGGGCAGGGAGATGGAACAACAGCCTGTCTGACCATTTCCTTTGATTTACTCCAAACTCCTTTTACAAGAGGATTATCTGTGTTTGGACAAACTCCGAAGTGTATATATGATGTCAAAAGAAGTCACACAGAAACTGTTCTTTCCCCACAATGTATAGAAGGGTCAACTGTGGCTCTTTGAACTTCAACCCCATTTAAAGACAATAGCTTTGCACTTTTGCTTCTTTTCATGCCCTACTCTTACCTTACTGGTGCAGAAACTGAGGCTTATAGAGCTTAAGCATCTTGCTCAAAATTGAATGCAGTGTTGACAATCAGAGGTGTAAAACCCCAAATCCACCCTTTACATACTCTAGTTGTCCAAACCACTCTAACTTTGACCAATGCCTGGGTCCTGGAAACATAGTTCTCCAAGAGGCTCTAGGGCCTGAATTTGAGAGACTACTCCACCCCCAAAGAGCCCCATCAACATTGATTTAAGCCATCAGCATGAAGCAAATTTCAGGCACCCATGGCTGCTTCATGTCCATCAAATCTGAAGCCATCTGGCTCTAGTAGGTAGGTGACAGTGCACTATGGCTCGATCCGCTTTTAATCCTCCTCAGGGGACAGGCACTGGCCTATTGTCATCTGCTGATTTCCTAGGCTCCATGGTTACCCTTTCTAGCAGAGCCACCTCTCCAGCTGTGTGCTGACATTTCCATTAGGGAAGAATGTCGAATCTGCTTTTGATTTATGTCTGAAAAAATTACTCAAAAAAAGTTTGCCTTCATTATTATTAACTGAAGGTCATATTGCAAGTGAAAATCAGACTATATCAAATACTGAACTTAAGTGGGAGTTTTATATTCTTGTTATTGAACACTATTGGACAGGCCATGGTAATGAGTTTTAGCAGGTATATTTTCTGTGAATTAGCATTTTGATGAGTCCCAAACTGTATATTGTTTTGTTTTCTTACTCATATAATTCATCTTTGCTCAAAGAGATTACAAGTTTTCCACTGATTTATTTATTATTTGTTTGTTTGTTAATTGTAGTGCCTGGGAGGAATCTCAAGGCCTTGTGTATGCTACCTAACACCATCAGTTCATTGTTAGTATTTTGATAGCAAGGCAAGCCACAGAAAAATTTCAAGGACAAAAGGTCAAGGTCAAGGAACAATAGCTGGAGATCCCAAGTTTCTGAGTCCTTTTTGCATTAGAGCTCCAGCTTCTTAGAGTTGGGAAAGTGCTGCCAGCAAACTGTTTCTGCAGTGCAAGGATGCAAATTGCAATGGATGCAGGCCCAAGTGGTTTTGTTTAAGAATCTTGCCACAGAGACAGACAGGCCCGGCGGCAGCCCGCAGAGGCAGGTACGCTTGGTGGCAGCCGGCAAAGACAAACAGGCCTGGCGGTGGCCCGCAAAGGTAGACAGGTACGGTGGCAGTGGTAGGCAGAGGCAGGTAGGCCCGGCGGTGGCCGGCAGAGACAGGTAGGCCTGGTGGCAGCCCGCAGAAGCAGGTACACCTGGCGGTGGCCCGCAGAGGCAGGCAGGCCCAGCAGAGGCAGACAGGCCCAGCACAGAGGCAGGCAGGCCCAGCAGGCGGCAGCTGAAACACAGTTGCAATAAAGACCACAAACAGAGCTATTACCCGCTGAAGAGCTAGTGAAAACAAGCTCTTAATCAAGAGCTTGGAACAGGGACGCCTTTAATCCCAACACCCAGGAAAGAAGCTATCTCCATGGGACGGAACCAGAACGAATTTGAACACTCAGTCTGAGGCCAACCCAGGGCCCAGCTGCTGATCCTGTGAAACCCAACAACTTGGAGGTGTTGGTGAGACTACCCTGCTCAGCTGAAATCCATCTGGGAGAGGATTCAGATCCCTACAGTTTGAAGTCTGAGGAAACAAGATCAGCTGAGGAGTTGATGAATGAACAAAACGTGACCTGGGAACACAGAAGAAGGCACTGCCCAGCCACCAAACCAGATCACCAGAATCATAAGTATATACTTCACCGATGAGATTAGCTGCCCCTGAAGAAACAGCCCAACAGCACCAATTTAACCAAGAACTCCTAGTGAATCAAGACTAAAAATTAGAACAAGAGAGGCACTCTCAGACACAGACACCGCCTGCACCGAGCAGAGGAAGAGATGCCAAATCTTTTGTGAAGGGGACAAAGAAAAGGCAAGGGAGAAGGGAAGGCAAAAAACAAAAACAAAACCTAACTTATCATTTGTTTTCTGGCAAGCCCATCACTAGTCAGTAAGAGTTGTCTGAACATTCTTTAAGGGTTTGGGAGTAGGGATTAAGGATGTTACGTCAATTACATGTAGTCAGGAGGATGCCATAATTAATCAGTCCTGGTAAGGGCCCAAGAACCCCTAGGAGGGGTCCTGGTCATATATGCCTCTCAGAATGCGTCTTGCCTCTCTTCTCTCTTTTATACATCTCTACACCACACTGAACCCTTAAACCATACAGCACCTTTCCAAAGCTTTTTAGGATATAGTCATGTTACTTAACACAGTTCACTATGATCTTTATAGGCCCACTGTCTCCTTATAAACTTGCTTTGGTCTTATCAAGTCACTGTTGACTTTTGTGTAAACCACATTTTTGGGGGGTCCTCTGTTAATATTTCTAAAATACTGCCACTAAGTACTCCTTCCCCTTGCATATACAATATGTGCCAAGCAGATCCTAGTAGGCCCTCCTGGTTGGTGGGATCCTACAGAGTTTTTTGTCTAAGTATATTTTCAGTAGAAGGAGCATGTCAGTCAGGCCCACTTAATTTCCTAGTTTCCTACAACATATTTTTTTTTTTTAATGTAGAATGCAAAAGTCAACACAGACTGAACAGCAAAATTGGTCAGAATACATTCCAACTTTTTTTTGAGACAGGGTTTCCCTGTGTAGCCCTGGCTCTCCTGGAACTCACTCTGTAGACAAGGCTGGCCTCAAACTCAGAGCTCCACCTGCCTCTACCTCCCAAGTGCTGGGATTGAAGGTGTGTGCTACCACTGCTGGGCCACATTCCAATTTTCAATAGTCAGTGGTTGAGTATGAGAAGCATCCTTACAAAGGACAGATAAAACAAAGATGGCAAAGTATATTCATTTGTCAGTTGTGGATCTTGAGTTCATTCAGCTAGCCTGGGAAGCTTGTCTGTCATTTGCATCCTAGCATTGTGCAGTCCTGAATGAGGATCAGGAACGTACATAGAAAGACCAGGATAGAGAATTGCACTCAGGTTTATGAGAGTCTGAGATGGGCTTTCTCCTGAGGCACAATGAGAATTATTTTTAAAAACAGAAGAATGTTTGGAGAGGAGATAAACAAGACCAAGATGGGCCCCGGACCTCCCATCTGGACAAGAGGTGAGTGCCTGGGCTCAGACCCAGAGAGGTCTGCCCCTAGATCCCATCCCTGGGCACCAGTCATTCCGGGGAAGACCTGCCCAACTTGGCCCCAGGTTCTGGCCATTGAGCAGGATGCCCTCCACCCCCACCAGGAAGGTTCCCCTTCTCCAAGATCCCCGGCAGACCCTGTAATCTCCATGCCCTGCCCCCACACCCATCTGCCTGAGACTCCAGCCACTTCCTGAGACTTAGAGACCAGCCCCCAGCTCCCAACCTGCCTCCGGGTCTCCCATCTGGACAAGAGAGAGAGGCTTCCTGAATCTGTCAGCTCTGTCTGGACCAAGTGTGCCCAAAAGACCAAGAACGAATCCACAAGGAGATGGACAGACGTCAAGGCAGAAGTACATACAACAAAATGAAGAGCAATACATCATAACCAGAACCTAGCCCTCCTCCAACATCTAGACCTGAACATCACAAAATGGAAGAAGCAGAAGAAAGCAACCTTATGAATAACATCATGAAGAGGGTAGAGGCTTATATAGAAGAAAAGACAAACAAAAATGGAAAGAACACTATAAAAAACTAGAGGAAAGGACAAATAAAGCAGAAGAAAACAATAAATCCCTGAAAGAAAATCATGAAAAAGCAATGAAACAGGTGAAGGGAACAGTCCAAGACCTGAAAAGGGAAATAGAAAAAATGAAGAAGACACAAACAGAGAGAATGCTGGAAATAGAAAATCTGAGTAAATGAACGGGAACTTGAGATGCAAGTATAACAGACAGAATGCAAGAGATGGAAGAGAGGATCTCTGGCATTGAAGATACAGTAGAAGAAATAGATTCATCAGTCAAAGAAAACACTAAAGCCAACAAAGTCATGACCCAAAATGTTCAAGAAGTTTGGGACACTATGAAAAGACCAAACCTACGAATAATAGGGATAGAGGAAGGAAAAGAATACCAACTCAAAGGCACAGAAAATATATTCAACAAGATCATAGAAGAAAATTTTCCCAACTTAAAGAAGGAAATGCCTATGAAGATACAAGAAGCCTATAAACACCAAACAGACTAGACCCCCAAAAAAAGTCCCTTCGCCACATAATAATTAAACAATTAAAACCTACAGAATAAAGAAAGAATATTAAGAGCAGCAAAGGATAAAAGCAAAGTGACTTATAAAGGAAAACCCATCAGAATAACACCCAATTTCTCAATGGAGACTTTGAAAGCCAGAAGGACCTGGACAGATGTAATGCAGACACTAAGAGACCATGGATGCCAGCCTAGTCTAATATATGCAGCAAAACTTCCAATCATCATAGATGGAATGAACAAGACATTCCAAGACAAAGCCAGATTTAAACAATACTTATCCACAAACCCAGCGCTACAGAAAACACTAGAAGGAAAATTCCAACCTAAGGAAGTCAGATACACCCTCGAAAACACAGGCAATAGATAATGCCACAGCAGTAAACCCCAAAGAAGAGAAGTACTCACACACCACCACCAAAAAATAACAGGAATGAACAATCACTGGTCATTAATATCCCTTAATATCAATGGACTTAATTCACCTATAGAAAGACACAGGCAAACAGAATGGATACAAAAGCAGGATCCATCTTTCTGCTGTATACAAGAAACACACCTCAAATTCAAAGATAGACACTACCTCAGAATAAAAGGCTGGGAAAAGACTTTCCAATCAAATGGTCTTAAGAAGCAAGGTGGTGTAGCCATACTGATATCTGGCAAAATAGACTTCAAACTAAAATCAATCAAAAGAGATCAAGAAGGGCATTACATACTCATCACAGGAAAGATCCACCAAGATGAAGTTTCGATTCTGAACATTTATGCCCCAAACACAAGGGCACCCACATATGTAAAAGAAACATTACTAAAGCTTAAACCACATATAAAACCCCACACATTAATAGTGGGAGACCTCAACACCCCACTTTCATCACTGGACAGATCTCCCAAAACTAAACATAACAGAGAAATAAAGGACTTAACTGATGTCATGACTCAAATGGACTTAATCAATATCTACAGAACATTCCATCCTAACAAAAAAGGATATACCTTCTTCTCAGCACCCCATGGAACCTTCTCTAAAATTGACCACATACTTGGCCACAAAGCAAATCTCAATAGATACAAAACAATTGGAATAACCTCCTGTGTTCTATCAGACCACCATGGTTTAAAGTTAGATTTCAACAACAACAAAAACTATGGAAAACTTGCAATCTCATGGAAACTGAATAGAGCTCAACTGAATCACCAATGGGTTAAGGAAGAAATAAAGAAAGAAATTAAAGACTTCCTAGAGATCAACAAAAATGAAGATACCACATACCCAAACTTATGGGACACTATGAAAGCAGTGCTAAGAGGGAAATTCATAGCACTAAATGCCCACATAAAGAAGTTGGAGAAATCTCACACTAGTGACTTAACAGCACACCTGAAAGCTCTAGAACAAGAAGAAGCAAACTCCCCCAGGAGGAATAGATGGCAGGAAATAATAAAATTGAGAGCTGAAACCAATAAAACAGAAACAAAGAGAACAATACAAAAAATTAATGAAACAAAGAGTTGGTTCTTTGAGAAAATCAGCAAGATAGACAAGCCCTTATCCAAACTAACCAAAATACAGAGAGAGAGAGAGAGAGAGCATCCAAATTAACAAAATCAGAAATGAAAAGGGGGACATAACTACAGACAATGAGGAAATCCAGAGAATCATCATGTTATACTTCAAAAACCTCTACTCCACAAAACTGGAAAACCTAAAAGAAATGGATAATTTTCTGGATAGTTATCACATACCTAAGTTAAATCAAGACCAGATAAACTATTTAAATAGTCCAATAACCCTTAAGGAAATAGAATCAGTCATTAAATGTCTCCCAACCAAAAAAAGCCCAGGACCAGATGGTTTCAGCACAGAATTCTACCAGATCTTCAAAGAAGAGTTAATACCAATACTCTTTAAATTGTTCCACATAATAGAAACAGAAGGAACATTACCAAACTCCTTCTATGAGGCTACACTTACCCTGATTCCTAAACCAAACAAGGATACAACAAAGAAAGAGAACTACAGACTGATCTCCCTCATGAACATTGATGCAAAAATACTCAATAAAATACTGGCAAACAGACTCCAAGAACACATCAAAACAATTATCCACCATGATCAAGTAGGCTTCATCCCAGGGATGCAACATACGAAAGTCCATCAATGTAATACACCATATAAACAAACTCAAAGAAAAAAAAAAAACACATGATCATCTTACTAGATGCAGAAAAGGCATTTGACAAAATCCAATACCCCTTCATGATAAAGTTCTTGGAGCGATCAGGAATACAGGGAGCATACCTAAAAATAATAAAGGCAATTTACAGCAAGCCAACAGCCAACATCAAATTAAATGGAGAGAAACTCACAGCAATTCTACTGAAATCAGGAACAGGGCAAGGCTGTCTGCTCTCCCCATACTTATTCTATATAGTACTTGAAGTTCTAGCCACAACAATAAGACAACAACCCCATCCAATGACTGAGGAAACCAGATGCAGAGATCCACAGCCAGGCCCCAGGTGGAGCTCCAGGAGTCCAATTGGCGAGAAAGAGGAGAGTATATATGAGCGAGAATTGTTGAGACCAAGGTTGGAAACAGCACAGGGACAAATAGCCAAACGAATGGAAACACATGAACTATGCACCAATGGCTGAGGAGCCCCCAACTGGATCAGGTCCTCTGGATAAGTCAGACAGTTGATTAGCTTGATCTGTTTGGGAGGCATCCAGGCAGTGGGACCTGGACCTGTCCTCAGTGCATGAGCTGGCTGTTTGGAACCTGGGGCTTATGCAGGGACACTTGGCTCGGCCTGGGAGGAGGGGACTGGACCTGCCTGGACTGAATCTACCAGGTTGAACTCAATCCCCAGGGGAGTCTTTGCCCTGGAGGAGATGGGAATGTGGGGTGGACTGGGAGGAAGGCGGGGTGGGGGGGGAGGGGGGAAGAAGGGAATCCGTGGCTGATATGTAAAATTAAATAAATTATAAAATAAAAAAAAAGACCAAGATGAACAACTACCCCAGGAGAGGTAGAGGAGAGGGAGGCCATAATATTTGGAGATAGAACATGTTCTGAGTATGCCATGAGCCCTGGTTCCATCCTCAGCACCAAAGCAAGCAAGCAAAAGATGGAGGGAGGGAGAGAGAGGGGAGAGGAGAAAGAGAGAGAGAGAGAGAGAGAGAGAGAGACAGAGAGACAGAGAGACAGAGACAGAGACAGAGACAGAGACAGAGACAGAAAGACAGAGGCAGAAAGACAGAGAGAGAGAGAGACAGAGACAGACAGAGACATGTAAAAGACGTGAACTTGCAGCTTAACAAAGAAGAAACACAAAGGGCCAGTAAATCCGAAAAAATCAGATTGGAAAAAAAGCTTGGAGGAAATTCAAGCTAAAGAAAGATTGATATTAATAATATATATTCCATAAATAAATAGACCACACAAAATTAAATTTCCAAAACTCTTAGGATATAGTCATGTTACTTAACATACTTCACTATGATCTTTCTAGGCCCACTATCTGCTGTTCCCCTTATAAACTTGCTTTGTCTTACCAAGTCACTGTTGACCCTTGCACAAATCACATTTTTTGGGTCTCTGTCAATATTTCTAAAACACTGTCACTAAGTACCCTCCCCCTTGCATACATAATATGGACAAATATTAATAGATCTAGCTTATACAATATACATGTATTATTTTCTCTAGTGTATTATTATGTAGTATTAATATATGTAATAATATATATAATTTAATATATTATTATTAGTAATATCAAAACAAATATTTGTGAATGTGTAAGAAATGATCTTTGTAGTTACAATTACTCATTTAAAGATATAAAAATGTATATATACACATATAATCCTAAAAATTAGTTTTTTTCATCCAAATATACCATATTTAAGAGTTTGTCACAGGGAATTAATAAGAGATGCACAAGATCTTGGTGCAGTAATGTTTGACACATCACTGTTTATAATGATGAAAAGTGAAAAAAAATCCCATTGTCTCATGGTTGTTGGTTAGTTAAATATATTATAGTTGTTTGATGGAACTCAATATCATGAAGCTTTTAAAAATCAGATTATGTGGAATATTAATCATGTGAACAAATATTCTTCACATACTATTAAAGTCCCTAAAGAATATATAAGAATGATTGGATGTTTGTGTGTGTGTGTGTGTGTGTGTGTATGTGTATGTGTGTGTGTGTTTGTGCACATGCATATTTGGGTGCAGATGCTCCTGTTTGTATGTATGTGTGAAGGTCAGAGGTTGATGTCAGGTGCCTTTCTTAATCACTCCCCATTTTCTTTTTTGAGACAGCTGGAGCTTTCTGGTTCACCGAGGCTAACTGGTCAATGAGCTTTAGGATCCTGCCCCTCTCTGCCTTCCCAATACTAAGATTATGCTTTTTTATTTTTACATTTTATTTATTTTTTAATAGAGCCTCTAGGGATCCATCTGTTACCACTTGCCAGTTCTGGAGTTACAAGCCCACATAGCCATGTCCAATTTTTGTGTGGATGCTGCGAATCCAAGTTCACAGCAAGCACTTTATCCATGGATCCATCTCTCTAACCTACTTGAGAATGAATTATATATGATTTTTATTTTGAATTTTTCTTAATATTTCTGAAATAAGTAACTACTGTGCTTATAATAAAAGAAAATTATTTCTAAGGTAGTGAGACAGATGATAAGTAGGTCCATAACCTTAGGTCCTCTCTGCCCCTTTATGTTGAGGTTAAGCATTCTCAGCATAGAGTGCTGTAACCTCATGGACCTGCCCTGTTTGATGTTTTCCTGTGTGAAACAGCGTTGCAAGAAAAACATCTTAAACTTGATGAAGGAGAATGAGAGCCTAGAGCTCCTTATTGGAATCTTGCAGTTTCTTTCTTTTCCAGCTTAAACTAGATCTATATCCTCACCGCTCCTTTCTCTGAGTAATCAGCATACTTCACTATATTCTTTGTTCTTTGCACTCCACTTCCTAGGTGAGAATTTCTGAGTTCAAATTCAACATCTCCATATTTATATTACTTTCTTTCACATTGTGTCAGTTAGCAAAATGAACACAGAGCTGAATCCAGATGTCTCCTTTCCTCCCTCTTTTGTCTGAAGTGACCTCTCTTCTGGTTCTTTAGTGCCTCAGAGCAACCCCAGGCCACCCTGCCTATGGCTTCCTGTGAGATCCCCCTGAAACATGGATTTTTATCTCCCAGCTTAACATCTTCCCTATTGTCTGCAACAGAGCAGTCTTAATTAGGGGTCATTCAACTTTGCAACCTTCACGAAGTGTTTACAAAAGGCTTGATAGAGAGGGCTGGAAAAATAGTTTAGTGGTAGAATACTTGGCTGGCGTTTGAAAGGCCCTGGGGTTTAATCACCAGGAAGAACAAAAGAGAAACCAAAAATCCTTAATAGCAAAAGTTCACATAAACTCCCTAAAACTTCTTAAAAAGAAGTTTAATAGATCTAGAGAGATACCTCAGGGGTTAAGAACACTTTTCCAGTGGACCCAGGTTAGCGTCCCAGCAGCCACAACTGTCTGTAACTCCAGTCCCAGGGCATTTGACACCATGCTTTGGCTTCCTCAAGTACCAGCCATGCATTTGATGCACAGACACACATGCAGGCAAAACATTCATATACATGAAATAAAGTAACATAAAAATGAAGTTTAATGTTTTCTGTTTCACACACACACACACACACACACACACACACACACACACACACACACACATACACACACACACATTTTATTCATCCATAAAGAATAACAAAATGATATCATCTTTAGGAAAATGGATGAAATTGAAGATCATCATATTAAATGAAATAAGGTAGACTCAGAAAACAAATGTCACATTTTTCTCATATGTAGAAGCTACATTCTTTTAAATATATAAAATGAAAATAAAGAGGGACTATTTGAGAAGAGAAAAGGTATTGGGAAAAGGGGGAGCAAGAAAAAGTAATGGGGTAAATATCATTAAGGCACATAATAATGAAAATGTCATAAGGAAGCCCATTATTTTGTATAATGAATATGTAGTAATAAAAAACAAAAAATAGAAAAAAAAGTTAAATATTTTTGATTGAACTTTTCTGTTTACTGTCTCTTTTTTGTAATTTAGTGTAACAATCACAGGTATCTTTGGCTAATAGAGAGATTGCATATCCTTTCATCCTTGCTTATATCTTTTGTTTGGTCACAGAATCTTACAGGCAGAAGGTTAGGTTTTTTTTTGGGCGGGGGGCGGGGAGAAAGAGTGTAGAACAAAAGGTCTTTGGTGCTGAAAAAACTAGGAGCCACTGCTTCCTGAGCTAAGTTCCCCATTTCTTGGCCTAGCGTTCAAGGGACTGTATCTCACATGTCATTCCAGGCGTCTCTGTCCATATCCACCTATATCCAGGGCTTCAGCCACAGCACCTTTCATCTCTTCCCATACTTCCACCCTTGTTTAGAAAGCCTCTCTGCCTTCCCCTTCCCCAAACCCCCAGTCTATCCTGTAAGACCTTGCTCAGGATCCTCTCCCCAGGAAATCTCTCTCTGTAATCAGTGTCCCTTGTCTGGCACTCCTGTACTCTGGCCTGCATCAGACCAAACCTCACTATTATTTGTAATGTCTCTTCTCCTGACCACCTAGAAGAAAAGAGCAAAGTTGTGGTGGCTGTTCCCACTTGGTCTCTGCTGGTTCCTAGCCTCGTTAAACGCTCCATGACTGTGTGCTAATAGGCATGAATGCCATTTTTTGGTGAGACCCACGTTCATCACAGTGAACTAAACTCTGATTTTCCTCAGATCAGTATCACACAACAGAAAACAGGCTCTGAAATATTGGAGCGAACTGTCTTTGTTTGTATCCCAGGCTTACCTTGGGCAAGTCCCTTAATTCTGCCATATCTGCTTAGTATCTGAATAATGGGTGCAAACTGTCAACACCCAGGATCGAGATGGTTTAAAATGTCTGCTTTCTATATATTTTATTCTTCCCATCATGAAGATTGAGTAGGAAACCTTAACAGTCTCACGCTACTCCAGTCATAGAAAAGAATTTTCAGCTTTCAATTTCAAAAGGAAACTTCGACTTTAGCATTTAGGGCTGGAATTTGGCTTCCACTCTTACCCTCCTATGTCAAGTCATTACCACTGTTAAATGCCTTCCTCTAGTTCCAACCCATAAATTAGATATCTTCACACTAAGAGAAGCTCAAATTGCTCCTCAGAGTTATTTGATGGCAATTCTGACCTTATTTCTTCTTTAAAGAACTTCTTACAAATGGATGTCCCGATGCAGGCATTGCATTTGTCAAGACCGAGGAACGTCCTTCCCAGAGTGTAGCTGCTTCTGACTCGGGGTATCAGAGAAGGAGGGAGAATGGCTGGCGAGGAGAAAGAACAGCTTAGGGCTGAGACCCACAGCAGCAGCCGAACTGGCCAGCGCTGGTTGAAGGCGGCAGTCTCTGCTCCAGCTAAGAACTCCATCCTGCTCTCTGTGCTGCAGCTGTAGTGTTCAGCAGTACACTCAGAGCTGCACAAAAAGAGGCCAGGCCTGACCAGAAAGGAAACTGTCCAAAGCAACCGGCCTCAGGATGATGACCCTATCCCAGCCTCTGAGGTTTCTGTCTGAGGATGCTGAGGAGCTAGCAGCTAATGGGGCTGGGCAGGAGGGGAGGAAATCCATGGAGGATGCTGATAACGCATTTCCAAAGTCACTCTTCCTCTGCTTGGGGCGGCTGCCTCAGTCTGGGGAGGTGTACACGAGCAGATTTCAGGAAGGACAATGGTTACGGCTTCCCTGTGTAGTCCTTTCGACAAACACAGGATATCCCAGCTGGGCAGGAAAAGTCCATGCAGGATGTGTGTAGGACCTAGGTTCCACCTGGGAGTTTCAAAGAATCCTGAAGGCCTCCACCCTCCACTGTTTCCATTCTGGGTACATCTGTCCCTGTGGAACACACACACACACACACACACACACACACACACACACACACACACACACACACCACACCCACCCACCCACCCCTTACATACCTCCATCAACATACACATACATTCTATCCCACCCTACTCCATCACACATCATATACACATACTTCACACCACATATATATGCACTACACACACACATATAACATCTTACAAAATAAATGCCACAACACACACACACACAAACACACGCATTGTATCCCAAATCCCTATCCCACAACCCGCACACCACTCCACATCTCACATACACCTTATATCACATATACATATAACCACACAACACACACATAAAAAACACTCCACAACACACACATATACACAGAGATACACACACACCACACTCCTTTTCCCAGTTCTTATACAGGTACCACCCACATCAAACACACATACATATCTCACAGCACATATATTTCACAACAAACCCGATAACACGCACACAGAGTTTAATACACACACACCACACCCCTACTCCCATCCTCCATAGCACACATACACACACAACCCCACATCTCCCCCCACACCCCCTCATGACCTCATACCACATATACATACACCCCACAACACAAACTCCATAACACATACATACACAGAGTTTAACACACAAACACAAACACACACACACACACACCACCACCACCACCACCACCACCCCACACTAACTTTTCCCTTCTCTGAAGTGGATAATTTGTTCTGCACTTAACCAGCCATACTCCCTGACTTTTACCAAATTCCATAGTGAAATAACTAGAGGTTAGTTTGCTGGCCATTAAGCAACAGCACATTTAACACTCATTTAAAAGCTTTTTGCTGCTTACAGAATAGAAAACCCCAGATTAGTCCATTTCTTGCTGATTTGAGAACAAGAGAGGGGGAAGAAGCCTGTGGCCTCTGCAGCTTGATGAGGGCAGTAGCGGAAAGAACCCTGCTGTACCCAGCCGTGTTTAGCCCTCTTTGTAGGGCTGAAAGCCCTTCTTTTCTTTACCACCTTGCCTCATTTATCAGCTGCTGCCTGACTTGGGACAATTTAAGTGTCCAGGATTGGCTTCCTCTGGATACTAAGATGAGGTTCACAGCATAGTGTAGATGGGAATAGTCTGTGAGGACCAAATCAGGTTGCCTGACTTTGCACAAGGGTTGGGAGTACTTTGCTAGGCTACTGTGTGTAGGAGGACAGGACTGGGGCAGGGGAAAAGGAACGTGAGAGGCGTTGGGGATGGTATCAGGGAAGTGAACAGTTTGGTTAAACAGTAATGAGACAGGCTAAGGGCAGCTCTCTAGGGATTAAACGTGTACTTATTAGCTATCTTTGTGTTTTTGGTGAAATGTCTGATCATGTTTGTTATTTATTGTTGATTTAAAAAATGTGTTCATTTATTTTTGTGTATATGTACATACAATGTTACATGTTCTGTGCCACAGTATGCATGTAGAGGTCAGAGGACAGCTTTTGGGTGTTCTGTCTTGTTGAGGTAGAATCTCTCTTGTTTTGCCATGCTTCTCCTATTGCAGACTACCTGGCCTCTAAGGTTTAGGGGCTTCTCATATCTCTACCTCCCAGTATTTATAGGAATACTGGGATCACAAGCATGTGCCATGGTGTCCAGTTTTTACATGGGATCCAGAGAGCCGTACTCAGATCATTATTCTTGTGTGTCAAGTTACCCAATGAATTCCCTGTTCCTATTATTATTTTTTGAGATTTCAAAAACACATTCTAGATCTTAGGTCTTTGGTGGCTATGTGATGCTATAGTTTGGATCTAGACAGATGTGTTAAAGTCTTGTTCTTCAGCCTGTGGTGCTGTTGGAAGGTTATAGAAACTTTTAGAGGTGGGCCTAGTAGGAGGTCCTTGCAGGCCTGGCCCATGGGTCTCTTCACCATTCTTTCTTTGCTTTGCAATTATGAGATATTCTTCTACTGCGTGCTTCCTGCTGTGACGTGTTGCCTCACAACAGACTCCAGTTGAGTCTTTCAACCATGTACTGAAACCCCCCCCAATGCTACACAGAAATAAACCTTTTTTTTTTCTTTATAAATTGGTTTTCTTATGTATTTGTCATGGCAATGGAAAGCTCTCTAAAAAGTGGCTTGTGAATATTTTCTCTCAGGTGGCATATTACCTAAAAGTTAATTGGTGGCTCCGTTTGCTACCCTCCCTCCTTCCCTAATCCCTCCCTCCCTCCCTCCTTCCCTCCCTCCCTCCCTCCCTCCCTCCCTCCCTCCCTCCCTCCCTCCCTGTTCCTTCTGTTTGAAATAGGGTCTCACTATATAGCGAAGGATGGTCTGGAACTCACAATCTTTCTGCATAGACTTCTAAATTCTGGGACTACAGCAGTGTGACCCCTACACCCAGCTTCTGGTTGGTATAGTTTCTGATTTCAACTGACTGCTTGCATTAGGCTTTCTTATGTTCATGTAGGAATTTAAAGTGCTAGAGTGTCTCCAGTCTCATGGCCTTTCAATTACATTTTTTTGGTTAAGAATTCTGCTAAAGTCAGGGCCAGTGAGATGGCTCAGTGGGTAAAGATTCTTATTTCCAAATCTGAATTTGATCCCCAGAAACAACATGGTGGAAGGAGAGAAGGAACATCTGTAAGTTATTCTCTCATCTCCCAATAATTATGGTGGTGTTGCAAGCACATGTCCATAAAATTAACTGTCAAAAAAAGAAAAGAATTCTGTTGAGTCCTGTGTATTTGGCTGGAACCTCCAAACTCCTGCTCCATTCTTGCCTCTCCAAAACCTGCCCTCTCAGAGAATCTCCAAAAAGCCCAGTTCTGCTTGGTGAGATCCTCCCCTGAAGTTGTCAGTGATCAAACCCCTACCTAAAGTGTTATAATGGGGCACAAACCCAGCTTATGGAGGACACGTGATCACCTTTTGACTACAGGGTATGTGAGCACCCTCCTTTAGTTTGGCCATGTGATTTTTGTCCCTTCCCCCGTCCCAATCTCTGAGGGCTGCAGGACTCACCCAGGAGTTGCTTTGCTCAGAATAAACCTGATCTTTTCCTTTTAGTTTGGTTTGATCCGACTTACTGGGTTGGCAGAGAAACCGATTATCAGGGTACAGACAACCTATTATTTTGGTGCCAAAACCAGGGAGGAGTTGAGCCTGGCCATGTAGGAGGCCACTCCTCTTTTATTTCCCTCTCTGCCAGACAGGATCAACTTTTGACTTGGGGTAAATTATCCATTTCCAAGCCACTGCCTACAGAGGTCTGGGTACCTATTCTTGGGTAAGACCCCTTCTGGGTCAAGACCTTTGGGGTTCCTGCCATGTTAGGGCAATTCTGATCTGTTTCTGGAGCAAAGGCCATCTTTGTTCCATGGAACTTTTGTGGGGAGAGGTATCCTAGGCAAAGGCTACCCCACACCCACCACTCAACCCAGGCTCTCATGGGGGATGACCCATCCTGGTCATCAGTCTCTGGTACAGGCTTAGAAATGGGCAACTCTGAGTCTAAACCTGATCCTCAGTCATCCCTGGGGTGTCTACTATGAAATTTATCCAAATTGGGACTGTCTCACACCATATGACAAATGGTTTGAACTCCCTTATCCAGGATTTTTGAGCTCTGCACACCCACCCCTCTCTCTTCCCTCTGTCTGCCTACCTGCCTCTCTCATGCCTCCACCCTCTACTCCAAGATGGTCTTTCACTCTTTCACTCTCCCCATCCCCCAACAAACCTCTTGCACCAACTCTGTTGTTCCTGGTGTGTTCTCTTAGTGGTACATCTTGTCAGGGCCTGCCAAAAAGTACCCACTTTGCCTTTTTACTCACTAGGCTTTCCTGGCATTTGTTCTGGCCATGCTGGGATTTCATCCATCTGCAACAGATCTGTTCTCTTTTTTTCTGTCTGTTCTCCCACCCTAAACTGCACAAATGTCCCATCCTTACATTTGTTACAACATGGGAGTCAGCTGGAGAGGCCAGTTGCTTCGTGCCCACAACATGCCTGTTCTCCCTTGCAGCATCTACTGATCTAACTGTCAATAAAGTATGTACAAATCATTTGTCTATAAATTTGATTCCAACTTCTAGAGTCCAATTCTTCAGCTGATGCTTCCCTCTGCCCTGTGTTACCATCTATGTGGGCATATGTGTGCTTGTCCGTCTCCTGTAGCCTCTTGCACCCACATTGACATCTCTTCTCTTTCTCTCTCCCCTTTCCCAGCAGTCTGGGAGACCCACTGCTTCAGCTCTAGCCCACTTTATTCCCCATGTGACTCTGGCCCCTGTGGCCTGTGGACCCATGTGGAGCCCTCCCTTATCTTCTGCTCCTTCCTGACTTTCTCTCACCTTGCAGCCAGACTGCAGGCCCACTACTGTATCTCTCAGTTTCCACTTTCAGTCCCACAGCTCACTTTCACTCTCAACTTCCCCTTGAAATGTATAGGAATACACTTGCACAGTGTTCCACTTTGCGACCCCCCTCTCTTCCACGGACTTAGATTTTATTTTATTAGCTTAGCTTTTATACATACCAATAGCCAAAATTGGTGAACTTGATTTCCAAAATCTCACAAATTGTTAACTACTACTGCCACAAACAAATGATCCCCAAATACCCTATACCTAAACTTGCTCTGCTACTGTGTTCTAAAGATTTTATCCTGAGCCTTCTAATATATTTCATGTATGTTTATATATTTAAACTTATAATGTATTTTTAGTTCATTTTACCCCATAGGGCAAGGTTTGTATTTGTGCTAGTGGATGTCCAGTGATTCTATCACCATCTATTGAAAAGGTCCTTTCTCTATTGATACTGCTTTTGCACATTTATAAAAATTTAGTTGTCTGTACTTGTAAGTGGCTGTGCCTGGGCCTGTGTTCTATTGAGCTATGTGTTTATCTGTTGATATCACACTAATAATAATTGCTATAATTATGTGATAAATATTGAAACTCTGTAGAGTGATTCTTCCTACTTTGTTCTTTTTCAAAAGTCTGTCAACTCCTCTAGTTTACCTGGCTTTCCAAATATATTTTAGAACATTCTAGTCTGTATCACCAAAGACCTTGCAGAGTTTTGCTAGGGTCTAGGTTAAATATGTATACCTCCCTGCCTTTTCTCTCAGTTTTCAAAGAGAATCAATTTCTTTCTTATGTTGTCTGCAAATCCTTGAACACCTCATTTCTCTTCACTTAGTTACAAGATGTTTTTTTAATTAAAAAAGTTAGTGTTTTATTCTTGGCAGACTCCTAATCCTGTAAATGCTATTGTATTTACAACTTATACATTTAAATTGATAAATAATTGTATATATTTATTGGTGTGATATAGTGTTTCAAAATATGTATACACTGAGAGAAGACTAAACCAAGATAGTTACTATATACTTTGTGGAAGGAAGGCCATCATCAAGAGATTAGAAACGGAAGAGGTTCCCAATAGAAGGCTGGTTCAGAAAGCATCCTTAAAAATCCATGAGTCTTTCACTCACTCCAACATTGGAAATGTAGAGCAGAAGAATGGCTGACCAAAAGTTTTAGATTCAATGGACTATCATAGAGCTACCCTCATTTGCATGGTGAGAATCACATGACAGGAAGTTACATGCAATCTCTCTACCCTCTCAAGACCTAACACTTACCAATCTGGACTGCCTTCATTTTCATGGCAGTCATTACATGCAGAGGAACTGAACACAAAGTGACCCACCCTAACCATATTAGAACTCCTCCAAAATGGAGATCCTGTCTACTCATAATCTCAAGCTGGTTCTTCTGTTACTGTCATGACTGCTACTATCTTTGCAGTATAATAAACAAACATGTTTTCTTTCTATTCACGTATGAAGTATGAATTCTTCTATTAACCAGACTATTCATCATATTCAGTAAGAACTCATAAGATCTGTCTTAGCCATCATGGGAATAGGAAGAGGCAGGGTGCTGGGGAGGCTCTCAGGAATCCACAAGGTTGACCCCACCTTGGTCTGCTGGCAGTGGTCCAGAGGGTGCCTAGACCTGTCTACTCTGGTGACCAGCCTAGAAAATAACCTAACTGTCATCATAGAGCCTTTGTCCAGTGACTGATGGAGGCAGATGCAGAGATCCACGGCCAGGCACCAGGCTGAGTTCCAGGAATCCAATTGATGAGAGAGAGGAGAGATACTGCAGGCAAAGGACATTGAGATCATGATGGGAAGATGTGCAGAGATGATGGACCACACTAGTGGAAACCCATGAACTGTGGACTGGTGGCTGTGGAGCCCCCATGGGACTGGACTAGGCCCTCTGGACATGGAAGATGCTGTTTGGCTTAAACTGTTTGGTGGGCACCAAGGCAGGGGGATTGGGTCCCTGGTGCATGGGCAGGCTTCTGGGAATCCGGTGTCTGTGGTGTGACACCTTACACAGCCTTGGTGCAGTGGGAAGGGGCTTGGACTTGCCTAGGCTCAGTGTGCGGGGCTCTGCCGACTCCCCATGGGAGACCTCGATTTGGGGGATGGGGGATGTGAGGTGGCTTGGGAAAGAGGGCTGGGGGGAGGAGGGAGGAGGGAGGAGGGGGGGTCTGTGGATAGCATGAAGAGTGAGTAGAAAATTTCTTAATAAAGAAAAATAAAATAAAATAAAAGATCTGTCTTAGCAATTAAAAATGATATATTGTTATCTACTATAATCATGTTGTAAAATAATAAACAGCATTTTTGTATCATTTGAGAAATATCTCCCCATTGTCTTCTGAAGTACTTCTCCTTTTGGCAACTACCATTCTACTCTCTGGTTCTATGAGTTCAACTTTTTTGGTTTCAAATATAAGAGTTGGTCAGAATAGCAATCATTAGGAATACAAATGGTAATCAATATTGTCATGGATATATGGAAAGGAGACTCCTTATACACTGTTGGTAGGGGTATAAATGAGTTCAGCAACTTAGGAAATTTATCTGGAGGGTTCTCAAAACCTAGAAATAGAACTACCTTATGACCAAGCTATACCACTGCTGGCATTTTCACAAAATACTATATCTTACTGCAGAGATACTCACACATCTATGCTCATTGCTGCTTTGCTCATAATAGTCAGGAAATCGAGTCAACACAGATGTCTATCAATTAATGAATGGATAAGAAAAATGTGATACATATGCACAATGAAATATTATTCAGTTGTAAAGAAAAATGAAACTTACAGGTAATTGGATAGAACATGAAAAAATGATAGTGATTGAGGTCACCTAGGGCTAGAATTGTACATGTTCTCCCTCATATGTGGAGCCAAGATTTGAATATTTGTTTTGTATGTTTATCTTGAAGTATATGTGGAAGAAGGAAAATAAAAATGAGTCATTGGGGGAAGGCATAGTAAAGAAGGGGAGGTAATAAAATATAGGTAAAATGATAGAAAAGAGAGAAAAGGTTCAGTCATGAAGGGAGGTAGGGTATAGGGCAAAAAGGAAGTGGAAGAAGGCCTAACTAAACTGAAGGGTATATGAAAAGGCTGTATGGAAACCCATGATTTTGCAATCAAAGTTAAAATATATTATGAGGTATAGTAGAATATAGGTGATGTGAAATATAGGGGTGTGGATACTATATGTTTAAGTAGGGATGGGAACAAGGGATGAAGAAAGGAGATAGATGGTGGGTTAGGCAAAGCTAAGGGTGTATGGAGACACCTTATTAAAATCCAGTAGTTTTAAAGCTAATTTTAAAAATAGTATATTAAAGAAGGGTTTGAACAGAGGTACCCTGCATGGATAGACAATGCTGCTTCCAAAAGATACATATTATTAAAGTCTCAGTGTCAGACATGGGATATCTTTTTATGAATTATTGGTGGGAAGGCCTCCAACGGTACCCAAACAACATAGGCTATTTTCATTGTTCTTGGTTACTCACTGTAACTAAATGGTAAGACCATATTGCTGAAAACACAATTCACATTGTTTATAGGACATAGAGAAAGCAACCTCAACTGACCAAGAAACTCCCTGATGGCTACCTTTCATAGAACTAGAAGGTGCTATATAGGCTGCATGGTCTTCCCAGCAGTAAACCATAAATATTACAATAACAACTTGTGAGGCAAGATATGACCACTGGCATAATAGTAGCATAATATTTTTTGAGGTCACCAACAACTTTCTAGTTGGATTTGAAGGAGAGATTTTATGTATGGTAATATAAACATAGTCAAAAGCCTATGAATGAGGAGGTCATAGGCCATGGTGGTGGTGGGTGGTGACATATTACTGTTGTTTCATCAAATGGTCATGTCAAAAATATTTTCTAAATATTTATAGAGTTGTGCTGCTCTCAACCTTGGTCATATTCCTAACCTTCCAATTCCCCTCTAATGGAATTCGAAAATATCAGGATAGTTGATCTGTCTGAGAAATATTCCAGAATCCTGCTTTGAGGGCCATGTGGAAGACTCAAATAAACATATGAATGAATTTAGAAAATTGATTCAAGGACTTGACAAGACAATCTTCACAGTGAATGAAACAAAAGTAAACTGAACAAAGTTAAAAATAAAATACAGAGGGAATTGCAATACTGAAAAAGAACCAAGCAGAAGTTCTAGAAATGAAAGAAACAATCAAATAAAACTGCATCAGGCTGTTCCCTGGGACCCTTTCCCCTGCCCACTGCATCCCAGCACCTTGCTGGCTCTGCTGCTGGGTCCTGCCTACAACCCCAACAGACTTCTGCCACTCAGGTGTAGGCTACACCAGGCACAACCTGTGAGTAATCTGCTTGTCAGTGGAGCAGCCTCCTCCCTGGATTCTGCTCCCAAGACCTTTCTCCCTGCCCATGTCATCCTGTCCCCTTGCCATGCCCTCAACGCTGAGCCCTGCTCCCAACCCTGGTGGACTTCTGCCACTCAGGCTCAGGCCACATCACTCAGAACTGGTGAGTGATCCACCTTTTCTGTATTCTGCCCCCTAAGACTCTTCTGCCAGCCTACACTGACTGAGATCATTCCTGGCTCCACTGCTGGGGCTACCCTTAACCCCAGGGGACTTCCACCACTTAGGGGCAGGCCACACCCGTCAGAACCAGTGAGTGACCTACCTGCCAGTGAAACTGCCCCACTCCCTAGATTCTGTATCCCAAGACCTTTCCTACAGCCCATGGTAGCCCAGCTCATCATAGCCCCACTACTGGATGCTGCCTCTCAACCCCAGTGGACTTCTATCACCCAGGAACAAGCCATTCCCATCAGAATAGGCACAAGCTACACTAGCTTGATCAGAAGGTAACTGTTAAGGTGCAGGCCACACCAGTGAGAAGAACAGGTGCAGGCTACACCAATCAGAAGAACAGAGAGCCCTCTACTGCACCAAAGGCCAAGCTAACTGACAGAAGACCAACTCCCAACTTGAACATAGACTTCCAACTGGACCAGAGGTCATGCCAACCACCAGAAATCCAGGCCACAAAGATTAGGAAACCAAAGAGAAAACAGAAAACAAGAAACAAAACACCCATCTAACAAAGACAAACCCAGAAATCAAGATATAGACTGTGGTGATACATTGTGTACCCTAATAAAATTTACCTGAAGATCATGGAAGAGAACAAGCCACTAGATTAAACATGGAGGCCAGGCAGTGGTGGCACATACCTTTAATCACAGTACTGGGAAGCACACACACCTTTAATCCCAGGAAATGATGGCTGGGCAGAGAAAAGTATATAAGGCGCGAGGAGACAGGAACTAAAGGTTTTTTGGCTGAGGAACCCCTTTCAGCTAGAAGCCTTTCTTCTAGAAAGCTTTTTCAGGCTGAGAAGTTGGTGAGGTAAGAGGTGGTAGCTGTGGCTTGTTCCTTTGTCTTTCTGATCTTTCAGAATTTACCACAATATCTGGTACCAAGATTTTTATTAAAAGACCTTTTAGAATTTGAGTTACAATAGACCAATAATCATCCCAAACCCAGATGCCTAAGTGCCAGTGTAAAAATACAGTCAACAACAGCCAGGGAAAAATGGTACCATTAGAGCCCATCTACCCTATGAGAGCAAGACCTGAACATTCCAGCACAGATGAAGCACAAGAA
Source organism: Peromyscus maniculatus bairdii (assembly GCF_049852395.1). Taxonomy (NCBI): domain Eukaryota; kingdom Metazoa; phylum Chordata; class Mammalia; order Rodentia; family Cricetidae; genus Peromyscus; species Peromyscus maniculatus. The sequence continues at coordinate 126,025,410 of NC_134875.1, read as the reverse complement.
AACAACCATAAAAACTTTATGAAGATGATAGAGGTTCTTAAGGAGGAAATGAAAAATTCTCTTGCTGTGGGATATCTTTCTGTATGCTGTAAATATGTGTTGCTCTGATTGGTTGATAAATAAAGCTACATTAGCCTATGACAGGGCAGGATTGAGCCAGGTGGGAAAATCCAAGGCAGATAGTGAAAGGAGAAAGGAGAGACAGGAGAGACGCCATCCTTCCATCCAGGGAGAAGCATGTAATGCACACAGGTAAAGCCATGGAATATGTGGCACCATAGAGATTAATAAAAAAAATAGGCTGTTTAGTTATAAGAGCTAGCTAGCAAAAAATTGAGCTACAGGCCATGGCCATGCAATTTGTAATTGATATAAGCCTCTGTGTGTTTATTTGGGTCTAAGTGTCTGCAGGATTGGGTGGGACACAGAAAAACTTCAAGCTACACTCTCTTCAAGAAATCGAGGAAAAGACTACCAATAAATTAGAAGAAATCAACAAATTCCTTAAAGAATGCCAAGAAATCCAAGAAAAAGCAAACAGGTGAAGGAAACTATTTATGATGTAAAAACCAAAATAGAAGCAATAAAAAAACACAAATAGAGGGAATTCAGGAAATGGAAAACCTGGGTAAGCAAACAGGGACTACAGACACAAGCATCACAGAATACAAGAGATGGGAGAGAGAATCTCAAGCATTGAAGATACAGTAGAAGAAACAGATTTATTGGTCAAAAAATGTTAAATCAAAAATCTCCTAAAACAAAACATCAAAGAAACATGGGACACCATGAAAATACAAAACTTAAGAATAATAGGAATAAAAGAACGAGAAGAATCTGCATAAAAAATCCAGGAATATATTTAACAAAATCATAGGAGAAAACTTCCCTAATCTAAAGAAGTACATGCCTATAAAGATACAAGAAGCTTACAGAACAACAATAGATTGAACCAGAAGAGAAAGATTCCCTCACCACATAATAATCAAAACACTAAACATACAGAATAAAGAACATTAAAAGCCTCAAAGGAAAAAGGCCAAGTAAAATGTAAAAGCAGACCTATTAGAATAACACCCACGTTCTCAATGGAGACTCTGAAAGCCAGAAGGTCCTGGATAGATGTCTTGCAGACTCTAAGAGACCATGGATGCCAGACTATACCCAGCAAAAGTTTCAATCACCATAGGTGGAGGAAACAAGTTATTTTGTGACAAAGTCAGATTTAGACAATATCAATCCATAAATCCAGTTCCACAGAAGTTACTAGAAAGAAAACTCCAACCCAAGGATGTTAACTACACCCATGAAAACACAGCATTAAATAATTTCATAACAACAAAACCCTAAGAAAGGAAACACACAGACACAGACACACATACCACTAACAACAAAATAACAGAAATTAACAATCATAGGTCATTAATATCTCTCAATATCAAAAGACTCATTTACCCAATAAAAAGACACAGGCAAACAGAATGGATATGATAACATGATACATCCTTTTGCTGCATGCAAGAAAGCACATCTCAACACCAAAGATAGACATTACCCCAGAGTAAAGGTTTGGAAAAAGATTTCCCAAGCAAATGTACATAAGACGCAAACTGGTGCAGCTATTCTAATATCTAACAAAATAGACTTCTGAACAAAATTTATCAAAACATGTGGAGAAGGACATTTCATACTCATCAAAGGAAAAATCCACCAAGAGGACATTGCAATTCTTAACACCTATGCCCTAAATGCAAGGGCACCCACATTTGTAAAAGAAGAAGTACTAAAGCTTAAGTCACACATAGAGCCTCACACATTAATTGTGGGAAACTTGAATACCCCATCCTCACCAATGAACAGGTCATCCAGACAAAAACTAAACAGAGAAATACTGTAGCTAACTGGCATTATGACTCAAATGACCCTAACAGATATCTATGAAACATTTCACCCAAATACCAAATAATATAACTTCTTCTCAGCATCTCATGGAACATTCTCCAAAATTGTCCGTATACTCAGTCACAAAGCAAGTCTCAATTCATTCAAGAAAATTGAAGTAACTCCCTGTACCTTATCAGACCACCAAAGATTAAAGCTGGATTTCAACAACAGAAACCCTACAAAATCATGAAAATTGAACAGCTCTCTGCTGAATCACCACTGGGACAAGGAAGAAATAAATAAATAAATTAAAGACTTCCTAGAATTCAATGACGATGAATGCACAACATACCCAAACTTATGGGACACAATGAAATCAGTACTAAGAGGAAAGTTCACAGCACAAAGTGCCTTCATAAAGAATGTGGAGAGATCTCATACTAGTGACCTAACAGCACACCTGAAAACTCTAGAACAAAAAGAAGCAAACACACCCAAAAGGAGTAGATGGCAGGAAATAATCAAACTGAGAGCTAAAATCAATAAAATAGCATCAAAGTAAACAGAATACAAAGAACCAATGCAACAAAGAGTTGTTTCTTAGAAAAAATCAACAAGTTAGACAAACTCTTATCCAAACCAAATAAAAGGCAGAGAGAGGATATCAAAAGTAACAAAATCAGAAGCAAACAGGAGGATAAAATAACAGACACTGAGGAAATACAAAGAATCATTAGGTAACACTTCAAAAATCTGTACTCTACAAACCAGGAAAATCTAAAAGAAATTGACAATTTTCTCCATAGATATCACTTTATCAAAGATAAATGATATAAATAGACCTATAACTGCTAAGGAAATAGAAGCAATCATTAAAAGCCTCCCAACCAATAAAAGCTCAGGGCCAGATGGTTTCAGTGCAGATTTTTACCAGATCCTCAAAGAAGAGTGAATACCAACACTTCTCAAACCCTTCCACAAAACAGAAACAGAAGGAAGATTGATAAATTCATTTTATGAGGCCACAGGTAGCCTGATATGCAAACCACACAGACTCAACAAAGAAAGAGAATTACAGACCAATTTCCCTCATAAACATTGATGTGAAAAGAATCAGTAAAATACTCATAAACCAAATCCAAGAACACATCAAAAGACCACCATGAACAAGTAGGCTTCATCCAAGAGATGCAGGGATAGTTCAAAAAACAAAAACTCTCAATGTAATCTTTAGTAGAATATAATTTTAAGGTGTGTTACTTTTGTTTATGTTGCATTTGTTTAACTCTGTGAACCTGTGTTACTTTGCCTGTCTTATACTCCTGATGGTCTAATAAAGAACTGAAAGGCCAATAGCAAGGCAGCAGAAAGGATAGATGGGATTGGCAGGCAGAGAGTATATATAGAATGAGAAAACTGGAAGGAGGGAGGAGGAGGACTCCAGGGGCCAACCACCCAGCTACACAGCAAGCCATAGAGTAAGAAACAAAGAAAGGTATACAGGAATAGAAAAGGAAAAGCCCAGAGGCAAAAGATAGACAGGATAATTTAAAGTTAAGAAAAGCTGGCAAGAAACCAAATCAAGCTAATGCCAGGCATTCATAACCAAGAATAAGCCTCTGTGTGTGATTTATTTGGGACCTGGGTGGCAGCCCCCCCCCCAAAGAGCTAAAAGAGTAAAAAATACCAACAATAGTAATCCATTATATAAACAAACTGAAAGGAATAAAAGCACATGATCCTCTTTCTATATGCTGAAAAAAGTCTTTGGCAAAATCCAGCATCTCCTCATGATAAAAGTCTTGGAGAGATCAGGGATACAAAGGACATACCTAAACATAATAAAGGTAATATATAGCAACCCTATAGCCAATATAAAATTAAATGTTAAGAAACTTAAGGCAATTCCACTAAAATCAGGGAAAAGACAAGACTGTCCATTCTCTCCATATTTATTTAACATAGTATTCATGTTTTAGCTACAGATATAAGACAACTGAATGAAATCAGTGGGATACAAATTGGAGAAGAAGTCAAACTATCACTATTTGCAGATGATATGATAATATACATAAACAACCACAAAAATTCTACCAGAGAATACCTACAGCTGATAAACACTTTCAGCGATGTGGCTGGACACAAAATAAACAAACAAACAAAAATTCGTTGTCCTTCTATATACAAACAATAAGTGGATTGAGAAAGAAATCAGGGAAACAACAACCTTCAGAATAGCCACAAATAATATAAAATATCTTGGTATAACTCTAAACAGGAAAGTGAAAGACCTGAATGACAAGAACTTCAAGTGTTTGAAGAAAGAAATTAGAGGAGATATCAGAAAATGGAAGATCTTCCATGCTCATGGATCAGTAGGATTAACATAGTAAAAATGGCAATCTTACCAAAAGCAATCGACACATTTAATGCAATGCCCATCAAAATTCTATCACGATTCTTTAGAGAACTTGAAAGAATAATACTTAACTTCATATGGAAAAACAAATATCCCAGGATAGCTAAAACAATCCTGTACAATCAAAGAACTTCAGAAAGTATCACCATCCCTGATTTCAAATGGTAGTACAGAGCAATAGTAACAAATTACTGCATAATACTGGCACAAAAACAGACAGGTTGATAAATATAATCAAATCAAAGACCCAGAAGTAAATCTACTCACCATTGGATACTTGATATTTGATACAGAAGCTAAAATTTTACAATAGAAAAAAAGAAATCATCTTCAACAAATGGTGCTGGTCTAACTGGACATCAGCATGTAGAAGAACACAAGTAGATCCATATCTATCACCCTGCACAAAACTCAAGTCTATGTGGATCAATATTAAACCAGGTACACTGAACCTGATAGAAGAGAAAGTGGGGAATAGACTTGAACACAATGTTACAGAAGACAACTTCCTGAACATAACACCAATCATGTAGGCACTAAGATCATCAATTAGCAAATGGGAGGACTTCATAAAACTAAAAGGCTTCTGTAAGGCTATGGACACTGTCAAAAGGACAAAATGACATCCTGCAGAATGGAAAAGATCTTCACCAAACCCACATCTGACGGAGGGCTATATAAAAAAATCCCAAATAAACTAGACATAAAACCCAACAAATAACCAAATTAAAAATTATGTATAGATCTAAACAGAATTCTCAACAGAAGAAACTCAAATGGCTGAGAATCAAAGCAATGTTCAGTATTAGCCATCATGAAATGCAAATCAAAATGGCAATGAGATTCCATCTTACACTTGTCAGAATGGCTAAGATAAAAAAACACAAGAGACAAATCATGTTGAAGAGGATGTAGAGCAAGAGGAATACTCCTCTACTTCTGGTGGGAGTGCAATCTCATACAGCTACTTTAGAAATCAACCTGAAGTTTTCTTAGAACATTAGGAATCTATCTACCTCAAGACCTACCTATATCATTCCTGGGCAAAAGGACGCTCTATCACATCACAAGGACACTTGCTCAACTATGTTTGTAGCAGCTTTATTCATAGTAGCCAGGAACTCGAGACAATCTAGATGTCCCTCAACTGAAGAATGGATAAAGAAAACATGGTACATTTATACAGTGAAGTACTACTCAGCTTTTAAAAACAATGACATCAGGAAATTTGCTGGTAAATGGATAGAATTAGAAAAATATTCATCCTGAGTGAGGTAACTCAGACCCAGAAAGACAAACATTGTTGTAGAATATTAGTTGAAGATGTGTTACATTTGTTTATGCTATGGAACATTCATTTAATTGCTGCAAAGATATATTCCATTCTTTTATATTGCATTTGTTTAACTCTGTAAAGCTGTGTTACTTTGCCTGTCTAAAGCACCTGATTGGTCCAATAAAGAATGTGCAATAGCTATGCAGGAGAAAGGATAGATGGACAAATAGGAGGAGAAATCTGGGAGGAGGATATTGAGGAGTATGGAGAGGAGGATACCAGGGGCCAGCCACCCAGCCACATGTATTAAGAAGGAAAGAAAAGATATGCAGAAAGAGAGAAAGACAAAATCCAAGAGGCAAAAGGTAGAGGTGATAATTTAAGAAAAGTTGGATAGAAACAAGCCAAGCTAAGGCCAGGAATTCACAAGCAAGAATACATCTCATATATTTATTTGGGAGCTGGGTGGTGGACCCCCAAGAGAGAAAAGAATAAAAAACAATTACAAAACGTGGTATGTACTCACTCATAAGTGAATATTAACCATAACATAAAGGACAACCATGCTACAATACACAGACCCAGAGAAGCTTAGTAACCAGGAAGGCTTAAGGGCAGATGCATGAATATCACTGTGAAGGGGAAATAGAATGGACATTGCCAGTGGACAGGGAGAGGGGGCTGGAAGAAGGGTGAGGATGGGGAAAGGATGGATTAGGTGCAAAGAGGGTAGAAGGAGAGAGTACTAGGAGAGACAACTGGAATCTGAGGGTTTCTCTGTGATGAGCTAGAAACATAAAGCCATAGAATCTCCCAGGAATCTATGAGAGTGACCCTAGCTAAGACTCCTAGCAATAGACGATATAGAGCCTGAACTGGCCATACTCTGTAAGCAAGGAAGAATTCCAGGGGAGTAACTGTTACAGCAACCCAGCCACAATTTGTTCTGCCTACAAGGTGTACCAGGGTAAAGATGATGCAGCAATTGTGGGAATATCCAACTACCATGAAAGGGCATCCACCCCGACACTGCCTGGAGGACCAGGACCCAGAAGGTGGATATCCCAGAGACCAAGGATAGAACCAAATTGCAGCAAGCCACAAGAATATATTATAGAGATTCAGCTGTGTATAATAAGCTATACCTTGATCAACCAAGGAGTCCTTCAAGAGGAAGCCATTTATCAAGGAATATTTGGTGTTATTTAACTTATTAAAGTATATCAGCTGTTTTCTGCTATGAAATTCTTGTGTACTCATATACTACTAGGCCATATGTCAAACAATGTAAGCTTCTCAGACCTACTGCTGATTAACTAGGTAACACCCCTGCAGATCCTAGGAGACAGGCAGGCTGTAGATGCATAGCTTTGTTTATTTTGCAAATGAAGCTCAGACCTCTGCTCCCCACACAGGGGAAATGGCATTCCAGAGCAATTGACTCAGAACAAAGGAAGTTTTTGCATATCCAGGTGGAGTGAAGGGTGGGACAGGATTCCTGGCCAGAGCAGAGTTGCATGGCCAGGAGAAAAAGAACAAGGCAATTTTCTGTAAATGGTAGACAGAGCCACATGGCTGGAGAGACGAGGAAAAGGCAGAGATTCTGTGGATGGTAAGGCAGATCTTTTGTAGACTTTTCTCAGAGCCAGGAGTAAGGAGCAAGGAGAGAAAGATGGAGGATGAAGGAACAGAGCACAAAGATGAGGTCAAAAGCCTAAAAGCTTAGTTAGGACTATGAGAAGACAGGAAAAGTAGGTTCAGAGAAGAGCTGAATGTGAGGATGGAGCTGAAGCTGTATAGATAGAATTTTGTATTAGAGAAATAAAGTAAACTTATGAAAGAGCATTATATTTATAGATTCTTTTCCCTCAGATAACCCCATGCTGGATATAGCATCTTCCCCAGGATCCTGGGAAGGATTTTTTTCAGGGCAGGCCCTTGGGAAAATTCCTTACCAAATGTGACTGGTAAAAAAGTCAATAAAATGGCTTCTAATGATATTCTGCTATACTCATAGACTGGTGTTCAGCCCAGTGGTCATCAAAGAAGCTTCACCCAGTGTTGGGGTTCAGTGTTGGGGTTCAGCCTTGATCTATCAAAGAGTCCCTTGAAGAGGGAAGTGAGGAATTGGGAAACGATAAATAGAAATATAGAAGTAGATATAGAAAAAGATAGAGACACAGAATAGTTTTGGGAGAGCCCTGGGTCAAGTTTATTTCTAATGGAATTTTATACACTAGCAAGGGGAGAGGCAAAAGACCTCCCCCTTTTAGGATCAAAGCACAACATACAACCAAGTATAGACCCTTCAAAACACATCTGGTACCCATACCCCATGGCAAAAAAAAAAAAAACAAAAAAAAACAAAAAAAACCAACCCAAAAACCTGTGATTAGGCCTTTGTATAGGATACCTGGTAACCATGCCTTTTCACCCTATAATGAGAGCAACATATACTCTGACTCTCAAACCTGGGAAACAAACCACAAGATGGAATCTGTGGGTTCCCACAAATTCCCCCTTCTTAATATATTTTTATAAGGTCCCCTTGGACCTCTCAGATGACTGTGTACAACCTGGAAAATCACAAGTAAGGGTGCTGAGCTTAGCTCCTTATGGCTTCAATACCTCCTAATAAAGGAGTAGAGGATGTCCCTTTTAAATTGGTTCAGGATGTCTACAGCAGTTTTAGCTGCATAAAATCTTTTTAAAAATCAGTCATTGTAAATAGAAGAGTCTACACACACCCAGTTATATTCAGCATAGCATTTCAAATGAACTCTTATTTTTAACCTAATTAGAAATTAGGACCTAGTTTCTAATTCTAATCATCTAATTCTAATCATCAACCCAGTCATTTTGCAATGTGTACTCAAGGCCTTTTAAATTCCTTGGCTGAACTTATAACCCCTTGTTGTGCCCAGATCGTGACCCCCAGAGAGACCACCAAAGATGAGCATGCCGGAATGCAAAAGCAAGGTTTAATTCTGGATATCCAAAAGCAATACAAGCCTAGGCAGGGACTTCGTCCAATACATCCAACGCAGTGGAGGTTGGAGGAAGTGCCCACCTGTCTGCAAGCTCAGCTTTTAAAGGGAAAAGTCACAAGGTTACATCATTTAGGGGGTGCTAGTACGGGTACAATTCTGATTGGCTTGTGTCTAGGAATTCCAGAAATCACAATTCAGTTTTCCTTCTAAGGAAGTAGTTGCCCACCACCATTTTTCATTGGCTGCCCCCAGATGGGGGCATCTGGTGATTACACAGTCACTATGGAAACTAGGGTTGGGACATTCTATGGTCAAGCAGTTGCCTAGGGGGCCAGGGAGAGGACATTCCATAGTCCGGCAGCCATTACCTCCTGACTACCTTGTGACTCTGTACTTTTACACTTCCTGGTTTCTGGAATCTGAACTGACTGGTCTCAGTAACTTCTGGCCTGTTCTCAAAAGGAGAAATCTTAGGCCTTAATTTTAGGGTGAAAGCATTTTGGTCTTATTTCTAAGATGGCTGATTTTGGTCTCACACCCTTATCATCACACCATGGTTCACTAACATTAACAGGTTAATACCATAATTCTAACATGAATATTAACAATAGATGCCATTACAATTCTCACAAACTTACACCCAAAAGTGAACTCTTAATAGATCTTATTTATAGTTCCTAAACTTTAGCAAACATCCAAAAGCAATCTCTCTTTTTTTACTTTGAATTGATTTTTTAAAATAATTTTATTTTATAATTTAATTTAATTTTACATATCAGCCACAGATTCCCCTGTTCTCCCCCCCTCCCCGCCTTCTGCCAGCCCACCCCCCATTCCCATCTCCTCCAGGGCAAAGACTCCCCTGGGGATTGAGTTCAACCTGGTAGATTCAGTCCAGGCAGGTCCAGTCCTCTCCCCCCAGGCTGAGCAAAGTATCCTTGCATAAGCCCCAGGCTCCAAACAGCCAGCTCATGCACTGAGGACAGGTCCAGGTCCTACTGCCTAGATGCTTCCCAAACAGTTCAAGCTAATCAACTGTCTCACTTATCCAGAGGGCCTGGTCCAGTTGGGGGCTCCTCAGCTATTGGTTCATAGTTCATGTGTTTCCATTCATTTGGCTATTTGTCCTTGTGCTTTTTCCAACCTTGGTCTCAACAATTCTCGCTCATATATACTCTCCTCTTTCTCGCCAATTGGACTCCTGGAGCTCCACCTGGGGCCTGGCCATGGATCTCTGCATCTGGTTCCCTCAGTCATTGGATGAGATTTCTAGCATGACAATTAGGGTGGTTGGCCATCCTATCACCAGAGTAGGTCAGTTCCGGCTTTCCAGCAATCTCTTAATAGAACTATTTACATTTCCTACTAACAAAACATATGGTATATTAACATAGGCTAACATTAATCCACTCAAGGGACAAGAACTTTTTTTTTTTAAATTTTAAGACTGAGGAATATAACTCTTCCTTTCTTTATATTTTTGAAGATGCGTCTTGAGCCTGAGTAGAAAAAACTAAGTTCTCCCTTCCTACACAAAACAGTTCCATTCCTACACAACACAGTTCCATTCCTACACAAACAGTTCATGAGTTACCACAGTTGATTGAATATATATGTGTAGGTTGTTGTTGGAGGTTTTTGCTTTTTTGGGGGGGGGGCACCACCCAGCTCCCAGATAAATCACACATGGAGGCTTCTTCTTAATTATGAATTCCCGGCCTTAGCTTGGCTTCTTTCTTGCTAGCTTTCCTTAACTTAAATTATTCCATCTACCTTTTGCCTCTAGGCTTTTCCTGTTCTGTTACTTCTGTAAGTCTTACTCTTACTCCATGGCTTTCTGGTTGTGTAGCTTGGTGGCTGGCCCCTGATGTCCTCCTCCTTCCCTGGCTCCTAGCTACTTTTTCCCCTTTCCAAATTTCTCCCTCTCTATATATTCTCTCTGCCTGCCAGCCCCACCTATCCTTTCTCTTGCCTTGCTATTGGCCATCAGAAGTTTTACACAGGCACAGTAACACAGCTTCACAGAGTTAAACAAATGCAACCTAAACAAAAGTAACACACCTTAAAATAATATTCTACTACAGCAGGTGAAATCAAAACTCTCCAATTTCTGAGGTCTGAAAAATTCAAAAAATCAGTTTTGATACTAGTCTTAATGTTCCATGGAAAGCCCAAGATCAGGGCCAGTTGCTCTGAAGTCTTTGTATAGCTGTCTTAGTCATAATGAATCTGAAGTGAAAAGCTCTAAATACAAAGAAACCCATAATCAAAAACTTGTTGCAGTTCCCTTGCATGCAACAACCCAGTTCGAACAAGAGTCTCTGAAACCTTGCTTTCAACTACAGAGACACTTTCCAGCCAGTAGCCTTCCCCTAGGAAATCTGCTCTAGGGTGAAGGCTGCACCATAGTAACTAGGCTGGTGCAGACCTCTTCAGAAGAGTTCTCCATGCAGCCATCATGAACCAGGGAGCCATCTCTTAAAGGAGTCACACATTTGTTCACCCCCAGCAAACAGAAGTTGCATGGCTTTGCCTGCTGGCTCTATCCAATTTGGCTTTTTTTTTTTTATAGTCCCAGTCCATCTGCACCTCCCATCTGTTGTATTTTAAAAATGGTGAGGAGTCACACCATACAACAGGGCCCATGTAGGAGGCTTATTGAGGGGAGGGGAAAGAAGGGTCAGAGACTGGTCCTTGGGGATGAGAGCAAAAGAAAAGAGAGAGAGAGAGAGAGAGAGAGAGAGAGAGAGAGAGAGAGAGAGAGATGGGAGGTGTACAAAGTCTACCTTTTATAAAGAAATGTAGCAAATATACACAGGAGGTGCTTTTAGTGGCTATAGATGAGTTATATCCTGTCAGGACCCTAAGGGTAGGCCAGTACAGATACTTAAATGCTAACATTCCTCCCTTTTGTTTATTATAAAAAGGTGCAGAGTTAGAAAGGGGTGGCAGGTGAGGTGGGAATGAGAATGCCATGTTCTTGAGACTACTTCCTGCTGGCCTTGGGGTCATTGATCATCTTTGGGGCACCTGAGAAAACTAGAGTGCTGGCCATGTCCTGGGGTAGTTGGCTATTTCACTTTACTGTCCAGGCTCTGTGGAACTGTCTGGCACCACTTGGACCTGGCAAGATACTGTTCAAGATGGATCCAAGTTTACTTCCTGGAGCTCACAAGAAATCATGATAAGGTCACCAGCCAAGATGGAAGAGAACCATGTGGTTGCTATTAATAGTTACATACATGCACACAGAATTAAACAGGAGTTGAATAAATAGAAAGAGAGAACCAGCATATGTGCAGAGCAAGTCAAAGCTGGTTTCTCCATTTCTGATTCGCATGTCACAGCAAACAGAACATTTAGAGAGAAAGAGCAGACAGACACAAACAGGTCTTGGATCAAAGAAAAGGGAAGAAAGTGGAGAATTCTTTTTTGGTTCCCCAACTGCCTGGTCCAAAGAATGGTCAGTGCATCTCCAAAAGACATCCCAATGGGAGCAAGGAGGTGTACAACACAGTTCCCAAGGATGAGGCAGAGAGAAGATCCAAGAGCCTGAATGTTCTGATGTCCCAGGGAGCCAGGAAGGATCAGATTAACGGGATGCAAGCTGTTCAGTGCTCTGTCATGCAAGAACAAGGGCTGAGGACTAAGAGCCCAAGAGAGACACAGTCTCCTGGTATCAGGACTTTGAGAAAAGCCAGAAGGCAAGGAGAGGACTGTGCTTGAGAAATAAAGCCTCACATCTAGGGGAATGGTCAGAGGTGAGTGGCCCAACCAGAGACCCAATTGTTGGTATTGAATGGAAAGCAAAGCTATTGGTGAATGAGAAAGCAGATTCGTTGCAGGTGGAAGAGAACAGATCTGCTGCAGGTAGAGCATGTGGTTTGGGTCCTAGAGTAAAGTAGGTACCTTTAGTGGGTCCTGCCAAGGTATTCCACTAAGCAAACATGCCACATACAACAGAGTTTGTGCAAAAGGCTTAAGGGAGGGGGAGAGCAAAGAGTGAAAGAGTGAAAGGCTACATGGGAGTAGGGATTTGATAAAAGAAAGCTTGAAAGTAGGGTACCTATTTCCATCTATCAGATTGCTGGCAGAAGTTACAAAGGTCTTGTAAAATACCAGGATATGGGATGCTGGTAAGCAGCCACTTTGATTGGTATCTAAGGAATATTGGACCAAGTCTGACAGCAAAGGCAGATAAGTCAAGCCCTTCAATCAGGTGCTAGATATGGAGTTAGAGAAGGTCCAAGAGCTGGAATCTCTAGTGTCCCAGAGATTCAGTGAGGACTGACGCGGAGGCACAAGCTGCTCAATGGACCACCATTCAAAAAGGCAGGGACCATGGGAGAAAAGTCCAAGACACAGTTGCCTGGTACCAGGACTTGGAGAAAAACCAGAAGACAAGGACTATGTTCGAGAAACAAAGCCTCATTCATGGGAAATAGCCGGAATTGGGGAGCTTATCAATAATAGGTGTTGAATGGAGTGTTCCAGCAATCTGTTAGGTGGGAAAGTAGGTCTGTCATAGGTGGACCAGGTTCCAGGGTCCCAGCACATTTCAAACTGCCAGAAGAGCCCTCTGGGTCAGGGAACCAATGATGTATTTTAAAAACGGCAAGAAGGAGTCACACCATACAATACGGTCCATGTATTATTATTTATTGAGGGGAGGGGAGAGAAGGGGCAGAAAAGGGGGCAGAGATCAGTCCATGGGGATGAGAATGAAGAGAGAGAGAGAGGGGGGTAGTGTATAAGGCCTGTTTTTTCCCCACTCTTTTTTGATTTTTCGAGACAGGGTTTCTCTGTGTAGTTTTGGTGCCTGTCCTGGATCTCACTCTGTAGACCAGGCTGGCCTTGAACTCACAGAGATCCACCTGGCTCTGCCTCCCGAGTGCTGGGATTAAAGGCATGTGCCACTGCCACCTGGAAAGGCCTGTTTATTTTTAAAATAAGGAAACAGTGAATGTGCACAGGAGGTGCTCTTAGTGGCTGTAGCTGAGATATATCCTGTCAGGACCCCAAGGGTAGGCCAGTACAGATGCTACCACTGCCTCTGGCCTGTCTGCCTGGAGACCCCAGTGTCCTGAGGCCCAAGGGCTCTCAACCACCTCATGTCTCATGGGCTCAAGGTGCCTCCTTGTTACTACAAGCTGTGGGTTCCATTCAGCATTCCGGGTCCTGTTGTCTGCTTTGCTGGTAGTCTTTCTCTGTGTGCTGCCTTGCTTGCACAGCTGAACACCAACCTCAGGGAAGCTCCAGCGCTCTGCCTCACCAGGCTGCTGGGCTCCTGGGCTGGCCTGGGTTCCAGCTTGTCCTTGCCATTCAGCTTGGAGCATGGCTCTGCCTCACTTCAACAGTTCCAATGCTGCAGCTGCAGGAGACTCAGATCCTATGCTTTATATTGCAGGGAGAATTTCAAGACCCGGGTGTCCTGTCAGCCAGCAGTCTCCCATGGGTCTGCAGCACTGCCTCTGCCAGTGTAGGTCATTCACTTCTCCCTTGGAGTCTCTGCTTGGCTCGTCAAGGTTGGGGAGTGTAGCCTCCCGCTGTGTCAGTCCAGTTCTCACAAACACTCCGGCTGACTCTGTTCTCTTGACCAGTGTTCCTTCACAGCAGAAAGCATACAGACCCCAGCTGCTTGCTCTGGCTCTCTTGGCATCTGCTGCCTGTGACTTGATGATGCCCCAAGGGTCTCAGCCACTGAGGCCTGGCTGGAACAGCTGCTGCTCTTGCTGCTGCTGCTGCTCCTACTGTTGGTGGCTTCTGGAGTGGCTTCTCTCAGACTACTGAGTTCACAATGGGTGCTCAGTCCCAGATGCTGCTTTCCTATTCTCCTCTGTGTGTCTGCGTCCAAGGTCCTTTGCTTGGGAAGACCTACTCTACTCTGTTACTTTCCATTGAGCCTTCACAATATCCCTATACCTAAAGCCAATATTTCTCAAACTTCACAAAAACTTCCATGACTTACTTATAACTTTCCTTTAGGAGAGAGAGAGAGAGAGAGAGAGAGAGAGAGAGAGAGAGAGAGAGAGGCTGCAGCCTAACTTTAGCTCCTCTAGCTATATTTAAAATATCTTTAAACAGCTGTCTACTTTTACTTTGCTTCATATTTACATTTTACTTCTGAAAAGAAATCACCACACTCATGTAATTGTCTGAGCCTGCTCACTTCAACCTGCAGTGTTCCTTCACTTTATCCCCTATATTCAAGGTTCCATGTTCAGATGTCATATGTCAGGGGGCCAGATCCAGGCCTATCGAAGGGTCCCTTGAAGAGAGGAATGAGGAATTGGAAAATGATAAATAGAAATATAGAAGTAGATGAAGAAAAAAGATAGAGACATAGGATAGCTTTGGGAGGGCCTTGGGTCAATACCCAGCAGCCTCAAGTTTATTTCTAATGAAACTTTTATACACTAGCAAGGGGAGAGGCAAAAGACTTCCCCTTTTTAAGATCAAAGCACAACATACAACCAAGTGTAGATGCCCCAATGCAAAGCATCTTGTGTTCAGGCATTGAAGTATAAGACACTTGGTAACCATGCCTTTGCACCCTATTATGCAGCCTTGGAGAACAACATAAACTTTGACTCTCAAACCTGGAAACAAACCACAAGCTGGAATCTTTGTGGACTCCCACAACCCAGTAACTGATGGAAACTGATGCAGAGACCCACAGTCAAACATTAGGCTGCACTCAGAGAATCTTATTGAAGAGGTGGATGAAGGATTATAGGAGCC
The DNA here is from genome assembly GCF_049852395.1 of Peromyscus maniculatus bairdii. Classification (NCBI taxonomy): domain Eukaryota; kingdom Metazoa; phylum Chordata; class Mammalia; order Rodentia; family Cricetidae; genus Peromyscus; species Peromyscus maniculatus. Next base: position 126,010,100 of record NC_134875.1, on the reverse strand, counting down.
AGTGGGGTGCTACCAACTCAGAACCAAGTGTTCAAATAATTGAACATGTGGGGGACATTTCTCATTCAGACCACCACAATCCCCCAAATTAACAGGAAAGGGGGGACAGAAATGTAATTCAGCCAACCAGAACATCACCCAGAAATATCATAGCAAAATCAAATCCTTTTCAATAATAATCTTAAATGTAAATGACCTCAACACAATAACAGAAAGATGTAGACTGGCTGGACTGAAAACAAGATAAGAGGCTGGGGAATTGGCTCAGTCAGTAAAATGTTTGCTGTGCAGGAATAAGGATATGAGTTTGGACTTCACCATTCATGTAAAAACACCAGGCACAGTGGTGTGTGCCTATAATCTCAGCATAGAAAACAGGCAGGTAGACCAATGGAACAGAATAGAGGACCCAGAAATGAATGCATACAAATATGGATGCCTAACATTTGACAAAGGTATTATAAACATATTCTGAAAAAGAAACCCAGCTTATTCAACAAATAGTTCTGGGAAAACTGGACATCTACCTGCAGAAGAATGAAATTAGATCCCCATCTCTCAGTTTGTACAAAATTTAGTAAAATGGATGAAAAACTTTAGAATGAAATGTGCAAGAGCTAGAGGTAAACACAGGGAGTATACTTGAACACATAGGTATAATTAAGAACTCTCTGAACAGAGAACTCTTTGAATAGCAAAGGAAATAACTCTTAGAAGAAACAAATAGGGCAACATGAAATGTAAGACTCTGCCCAGCAAAGGAAACTATTAGCCTACAGAATGGAAGAGAATCTTTTCCAGTTATACTTCAAGTGGGGGATTAATATCTAGAATATATAAAGAATTACACACACACACACACACACACACACACACACACACACACACACACACACACACACGAAACTGACAGTGTGGATATTCCTCAAAAGGCTGAAACTAGAACTGTTGTATGAATCAGCTACACTGCTCCTGGGCATGCATATTCAAAGGACTCTGTCTTACTGTGCATACTTGCTCTTCAATATTGTGTATCAGTTTCCTCTGATAGTAAAAATTTCCATTTTGGAGGCAAGCTCTTTGAGACACAGGGTGTTAAAGAAGAGATGAAGCATCCTGTCCTGCAGGAAAGCTCATTCAAATAGAAAGTAAACAACTTGAAATGGCTTTAAGAAGTTACTGAACCAAATTCATGAGTTCCCTCCTGTAGACAAATTTCTAAATGGTCTTATTAAATAAAAAAGATGGAACCAAATATAGGTGTGAAAGCCTTAGAGATCAGTGAAATAGGAATAGCCACCAGCTAACCTTACCTCATCACGCTGCAGCTTCCAAAGTGCCAGATGTAACATGAATCTTAAACGGTCTTATTAATAAAAACAAACCCAAAGCCAGGTATTGGGGTGAATGCTGAAAGATCAGAGAAACAGAACAAGTCACATCCAACCTCACCTTGCCAACTTCTCAGCTGATCTTGTTTCCTCAAACTGGAAGCCTCTGAGTCCTCATCCAAATGAATCTCAGTTGAAGTGCTGCTAAAAGCTTAAAAGCCTAAAAACTTAAAAAGCCTCTAGTTCCTGGTTCTCATGCCTTATATACCTTTCTGCTTCTTGCCATCACTTTCTGGGATTAAATGTGTGTGTCACCATGCCTGGCTGTTTCCAGTGTAGCTTTGAACTCACCGAGATCTGGATGGATCTCTGCCTCTGGAATGTTAGGATTAAAGGTGTGTGTGCCACCATTTTCTGGCCTCTATGTCTATCTAGTGGTTGTTCTGTTCTCTGACCCCAAGATAAATTTATTAGGGTGCATAATATACTGGGGGATATAATATCACCACACCTCCCTCCCTAAGAGTATATAAGCAGTAAAGATTACTGAGAGTCACTCTCAGATTAACTGAGCTGCTGATAATAGGCTTAGACCAATGTCCCAGAAGAAGCACCATCCAACCATGCAGCCTAGAAGAAACAAAGACTAACTGAGCTGCCTGGAAGAGGTTTAGAACAATTGAGCTGCACTGTGCTCCAGGTATCCAGTTTTCACGAACTGTCACCCAAGCTGGGGTGGGCTTTGGTGGTGTAGCTGTCTGAGTTGTTTCTATTTCTGTAAGCAAGCCTTCACCCATATTCTTATAAGTGACTCCAGTAAAACTCATTGGTTTACTAAGTCAGACTTTGGTGATATCCATACTCTTTGGTTTGTCACTAATTTCCTGTTTGGGGTGAGTAAACATTTGTTCATATCTCCCTAGAAATAGTGTCATACACACACGTTCATAGATTACTCATAATAGCTTGGAAATAGAATCAGATTAGCTGTCCATCAACTGGTAAATGTATAATTAAAACATGGTACATATATACATTGGAGTTTTATTTAGTTGTAAAATAAAATGAAATAAAATTTGACTGTAAATGCATAGATCTGGCAAATGTTATATCAAGCAAGGTGACCCAGACTCAGAAAGACAAACACTGCATGTCCCCCCCCTCCACATGTGGATGCTAGCTTCTAACTGTTAAATGTGTGTATTGAGGTTGGAGTGTATGTGGAGGCTACAAAACTAGAAAAAGGTTAGTAATATGGGAGAAAGAGGTTTTAAAGGAGGATGTTGGGGAAGATAAAATAGAACTCATGAGATATGGAAGTGGAAGGGATATATTAGGGCTAGAAAGGTTCATTGGGAAAAGGGGAGTGGGAGAGATTTGGGGTTGAGGAAATTACCTCAAACTGATTATGTATGAAATGCTATAAGGAAACCTACTATTTTGTAAGATAATAAAAAAACTTCAAATAAAACCTTAACACAAAATCACAAACACATTTAAACAAAAAACAAAACACAAAAATGAAAAGAAATATAAGTATAGGTTACAGCTTCCAAATACAGAGCAAAATAGGTTTTCCTGTATGTACAGTTTGTTTAGAATTACTTCTATTCTCCCCAATTAAGTAATTTGTTGCTATTAGTTAAAGATTTTTGCTTAAAAGTCATACAGATCCCTGACAGATTTTTCTAGAAATAGTTCTTCATGTGGATGCTTCTCCAGAGTAGGGATTTTTTTTGTTTGTTTTGCCTCCAGCATTCAGAGCAGTTTCTACTAAATGCTACTTCAAGCTAAGTAAAAATTCAAGACTCAAATTTAATATATGATTGTTGTCTCAGGGTTTCTATTGCTGTGAAGAGACACCATGGCCATGGCAACTCTTTTTTTTATTATTATTAAGAAATTTTTTTATTAATGTTACATACCAATCACAGATCCCCCTCTCTTCCCTTCTCCCGCCCCCAGCCCTCCCCCAACAACCCACCTCCCACTCCCTCCTACAAGAAGGAAAGTCCTCCTATGGAGAGTCAACAGAACCTGGTACATTCAATAGAGGCAGGTCCAAGCCCTGCTCCCTGCCTCAAGGCTGTGCGAGGTGGCCCACCATAGGTAGCGGGCTCTAAAAAGCCAACTCATGTACCAGGGATGGATCCTGATCTTACTTCCAGGGGGCCTGTGGTAGTATTGTGTTCCCCAAAATATTGTGCACCCCAATAAACTTATCTGGGGTCAGAGAACAGAACAGCCACTAGATACAGAAGCTAAAAAATGGTGGCACTCATACCTTTAATCCTAGCCTTCTGGAGGCATGGATCTCTGTGAGTTGAAGGCCACACTGGAAATAGCCAGGCATGGTGACTCACACCTTTAATCCCAAGAAGTGAGGCTTTAATCCCAGGAAGTGAGGGCAGAAAGCAGAACGGTATTTAAGGTGTGAAGACCAGAAACTAGAAGCTTTTTAGCAGGTTAAGCTTTGAGGCTTTTGAGCAGCACAGTTCAGCTGAGAGGCATCCAGTCTGAGGAAACAGGATCAGTTGAAGAATGGGCAAGGTGAGGTGGCTGTGGTTTGTTCTGCTTCTCTGATCTTCCAGCATTCACTCCAATACCTGGCCTCAGGTTTGATATTATTAATAAGAACTTTTAAGATTCATGCTACAGGGGCCTCTTAAGCAGATCAAGCTATGCAACTGTTTCGCTTATGCAGAGGGCCTAGTCTAGTTCGGTGGAGGCTCCATAGGTGTTGGTCTAAATTTCATGAGTTCCCACTAGTTTGGTTTGATCATCTCTGTAGGTTTCCAAGTCATGATCCTGATGCCCCTTGCTCATACAATACCTCTTCTCTCTCTTCTACTCGACTCCTGGAGCTCAGTCTGGTGTTTGGCTGTAGATCTCTGCATCTGCTTCCATCAGTTACTGGAGAAAGGCTCTATGATGACAGTTAGGGTATTCACTGATCTGATTACTGGGGTAAGTCAGTTTAGGCACCCTCTCCACTATTGCTAGTGGACTAAGCTGGGTTCATCCTTGTAGATTCCTAGGAACTTCTCTAGCACCTGGTTTCTCCCTAACCCCATGATGTCTCCCTCTATCATGGTATCTCTTTCATTGTTCTCCCACTCCGTCCCTGTTCCAGCTTGACCATCCCATTCCCTATGTACTCATCCCCCATCCCCTCCTGTCCATTGCTCACTCTTTATCCCTAGTTTACTCATGGAGATCTCATCTAGTTCCCCTTTCCAGGGCGATCCATGTGTCCCTCTTTGGGTCTTCCTTTTTAGCTAGCTTCTCTGGAGCTGGGCCACAGAAACTCTTATAAGGGAAAGCATTTAAGTGGGGGGTGACTTGCAGTTTCAGAGGTTTAGTCCATTATCATCATGGCAGGAATCACAATTGCAGTAAGACGTGGTGCTGGAGAAGAAGCTGATCTTCTTAATTCACAGGCAGGAGGCAGAGAACTGGCTTGAGTTTCTGAGACCTCAAAGCCTACACTCTAGTAACACACTTCGTCCAACAAAGCTACACCTACTCTAACAAATCTACATCCCCTGATAGTGCCATGTTCTATGGACCAAGTATTCAAACACATGAATCTATTGGAGCCATTCCTATTCAAACCACCACAGTAGTAATAACAATTAGGACAACTGGACTCTTCCACATATTACAAAATTCTTATAAGCATAGGAAGGGAAGACTCTTGCATAACTTCTTTTTTATCCTTAAGCTTCTTTTGGACTCAATCATAAAGTCTTTCCCTTTCAGAAACATCAAAAATTAAGAAAATCTGAGGCTCAGCACTTAAATAAATCTATACGGTAGCCATAATTTAGAAAGAGGCATAGCAAACTCTGATTGTCTAATTCAGTGATGAAATACACAAGTAAGTGAAAAGCTCCACTTAGGAGCTTTGGCTAGCAAGTCATTGAGAAGGTCGGGTTGGAGAGATGGTAAAGTAAGGGATGGATTAATGTGCATGTGACTTACTGTGGTATCAGCTTGGCTGAAAGCAATGGTGCCCAGGGTTAGAGATCAGGCAGTGAAGATAAAAGCAAAGGCTCAATGTGGGAGGTAATAAGAACGCTTGATCTGCATGGTTTGGAAACTGAACCAATGATAGAATAAGGAAGAAGCAAGAATTCAGGTATGTTCAGAACTTTCAAATCTTGGTGTTTAAGAAATTATAGTACTATTGCCTGAATCTGGGAATGAGGGAAAGGGGATAGGACTGGAAGACCTTTTGGGCCTTTGAACATAAGGTACTGATATAGGGCTTCTTGATTGAACTCCATGAACATGATTGCTTAAGTTGATCAGAATGTGCCCAACTTAGCTATTTCCCAGTTCCTTTATCCCCTCTTTGATGATAATCATCATCATAATAACAAATAAAAAAAGTAATAATAAATATATTACTGAAATCTATTTACACTTCAAAACTCATATTCTCCTAGTGTGCCAGTCTGATGACACTGAAAACATGTGCCACCACAGCATTTTCCTTGTGATTTCCAACTCATCTGTAGTGATTTCCAATGTTTGTTATAAGAGCTTGAAAGTAGTCATTCAATAATAAAGTGTAGATTTTCTAGAGGCCACCTCACCCTCCCCAAACAACAAGGCATGTCTGAAAGTCTTTAGTCTCTGCATACTTGTATTGCTTTAAAATTTTAAAATGATACTTTTATTCTTTGAAATTTTTATGCAACATATTTTGATCATTACAACCCTCAACTCCTTCTCTACCCTCACCTTCCTACCTGCTCAACTTTGTGCTCTCTTTCTCTCTATTCCTTTCTCTCTCTCTCTCTCTCTCTCTCTCTCTCTCTCTCTCTCTCTCTCTCTCTCTCTCTCTCTCTCTCTCTCTCTCTCCCTTGTCCCCCCTCTTTTTCCTCATTCCCTTCCTCCTTTTTCTTTCCCCATTGAATCCAGTTTGTGTTGCTTGACTATGAAAGTGAGGCCTTCCCTGAAGTGTGATTAACTTACCAGGGGTCACATTGTTAGTGAAAGCTGACTCTCCCTTTTCCAGATGCTATCAAGTGCCAATAGCTCCTCAGCCAGTGGTGAAATTTAGTGCCCATGCTGCTCCCTCAACCCCATGCTGGAATTTATATGACTTAAGTCTTGTGTATGCTGTTACAACAGTTATGAGTTCATATATACTACTTTGCTGTGCCCAGAAAATATTGATTCTTTGAAGATATCATCCACCTTTGGCTCTTAGAGTCTTTCCGTCCCCTCTTGCATAAAGTTCCCTGTGCTTTGCAGTGGATGAGTGTGATGTATATGTCCCATTTAGGGCCAAGAACTCCACAGTCTCTTATTCTCTGTATTCATCAGTTGGGGTCTCTGTGTTAATTTCCATCTGCTTCAAGAAGAGGCTTCCCTGATGAGAGTTAAGAGATGCACTCATTGCTCCATGGGTATAGCAATACCTATACTAATAATCATTAGGAGTCATTTTGATACTATATCCTTTTAGTAGAATAATAGTAGTAGGTTCTCCCCTGGGGCCTAGGATCTATTTAGCCACAAGTTCATTGCACCATTAACAGTGCCAGGTACAGCTTCTATCTTATGGAACAGGCCTTAGAGTCAATCAGAAAGTGGTTGGTTATTCCCATAACATTCATGCCACTATTGCACCAGTCTGTATATCTTGTTTTTTCCAAGTGACCCATCTATTGGTGAGAATAGAATGTTGAACTCACCCACTTTAATTGTGTCAGTCCATGATTTAGATATAATAGTGTTTCTTTTATGAAGTTGATACATACCCCTGTGCTTGGCATATAAATGCTTTGAATTGTAATATCTTTTTGAATTTTCCCTTAATGGCTATGAAATGTTCTTCCCTTTTCTCTTATGACTAGCTTTGGTTTGAAATGTATTATATCAGGTATTGGAATAGCTACTCCTGCTTGTTTCTATGTTCCACTTGCTCATACCATTTTATAGCCTTTTACCCTAAACAGTACCTATCATTTGTTGATGATAAAGTGTGTTGCTTGGATGCATCAAAAAAGATGAATTTTGTTTTCTTTTTTAAAAATCAATCATTAATAATTAATTAATTATTTTTATGGCTGGATCACAGTTTCAGCTAGCCATGGTACATCAAGTTGCAGTAAGACTAGGCATCTCCTCTCCTATTAAGGCTTTCTTCCAGGAGGAGGAAAGGGTCCCAAAAGTAGGTAACAGAATCACAAATAGCCCTTGTTGCCACTGTGAGAAGTCCCACAAGAATACCAAGCTACACAACTGTGATATATGTGCAAAGGGCCAAGGTCAGTCCCATGCAGGTTCCCTGGTTTGTTGGTTCAGACTCGGTGAGCCCAGGTCAGTTGATTCTGTGGGTTTTCTTGTGTTATCCTCGACTCTCTGGCTCCCCAAATCCTTCCTCTCCCTCTTGCCACAGGATTCCCTAAGGTCTGCCTAATGTTTGGCTGTGGGTCTTGGCATTTTTTTCCATCAGTTGCTGCATGAAGCATCTCTGATGACAGTTGGGCTAGGCACCAATCTATGAGTAGAGCAGAATATTGTTAGGAGTCATTTAATTGCCTTTTTTGCCAGTCATGTTTGGTTCTATTCTAGTTCTCTGGGCTGTCTAGCCTCTGGATCCTGTCCCTCCCAGGCAGTGTCAGGGGTGGGCTCCCTCTTATGGTATGGGTATCAAGCTGGACTAGTCATTGGTTGGTTACTCCCATAATTTCTGCCCTACCTATTCCCTAGAATATTTTGTAGGCAGGGAAAATTGTAGGTCTAAGGTTATGTGGCTCGGTTGGTATCCCATTCCCTCCACTGGAAGTCTTGCCTGGTTACAGGAGATGGCCAGTTTAGGCTATATTATTTCCTATCACTAGGAGTTTTAGCTAGGGTCGCCCTCATAGATTCCTGGGAGTTTCCATTGCTCTAGGTTTCTAGCTTATTCCAGAGATGCCCCTGATTCTAGTTTTCTTTCCCAGTACTCTCTTCCTTCATCCTCCCCCACCTGGTCCCTCCTGTTACCATGCCTACTCCCTATCCAGACTCCTTCCCCATCCACTTGTGATGTATATTCTATTTCTCCTTCACAGTGAGATTCACATGTCACCATTTGAACTCTCCTTGTTACTTAGCTTCTTTGGGTCTGTGGATTATAGCATGGTTATCCTTTACTTTACAGCTAATATCCACCTGTAAGTGAGTACATACCATGTTTGTCTTTCTGAGGCTGGTTTACTTCACTCAGGATGATCTTTTCTAGTTCCATCCATTTGCCTGCAAATTTCAAGATGTCATTGTTTGTAACAGTTGAGTAATACTCCATTGTGTAAATGTACCATATTTTCTTTACCCATTCTCAGTTGAGGGACATCTAGGTTATTTCCAGGTTTTGGATATTACGAATAAAGCTGTTATGAACATAGGTAAGCAGGTGTCCTTGTGGTATGGTAGGGCATCCTTTAGGTATATGCCCAAGAGTGATATAGCTGGATCTTGAAGTAGGTCAATTCCCAATTTTCTGAGAAACCACCATATTGATTTGCAAAGTAGCTATACAAGTTTTCACTTTCACCAGCAGTAGAGGAGTTTTCCCCTTGCTCCACATATTCTCCAGCATAAGCTGTTATCAGTGTTTTTGATCTTAGCCATTCTGACAGGTGTAAGAAGGAATCTCAGTGTCATTTTTGATTTGCATTTCCCTGATGGCTAAGGATGTTGAATAGTTATTTAAGTGGTTCTCAGCCATTTGAGTTTCTTCTGTTGAGAATTCTGTTTACATCTTTACTCAATTTTATTTGGATTATTTTTTGATGTCTAGTTTCTTGATTTTTTAAATGTATTTTAGATATTAGCACTCTGTCAAATGTGAGTTTAGTGAAGATCTTCTCCATTCTCTGAGATGTCATTTTGTTCTTTTGATAGTGTCCTTTGCCTTACATAAGATTTTCACTTTCACGAGGTCCCATTTGTTAATTGTTGATCTTAGTGCCTACATGACTGGTGTTCTATTCAGGAAGCTGTTCCCTGTGCCAATGCATTCAAGGCTATTCCCCAATTTCTCTTCTATCAGGTTCAGTTTATCTGGTTTTATGTTGAGGTCTTTGATCCACTTGGACTTCAGTTTTGTTCAGGGTGATAGATATGGATCTCTTTGCATTCTTCTACATGCTGACATCCAGTTAGACTAGCACCATTTGTTGAAGATTCTTTTTTTCCATTGTATAATTTTGGCTTCAGTATCAAAAATCCAGTGTCCACAGATGAGTAGATTTATTTGTGGGTCTTCAATTTGATTACATTTATCAACCTGTCTGTTTTTATGCCAATATCGTATGTTTTTTTTTTAAATTACTGTTGCTCTGTAGAACAGTTTGATATCAGGAATGTTGATGCATTCAGAAGTTCTTTGATTATACAGAATTGTTATAGCTATCTTGGATTTTTTGCTTTTCCATATGAAATTGAATATTGTTCTTTCAAGTTCTGTAAAGAATTGTGTTGGAATTTTGAATGGGAATTGCATTGAATCTGTAGACTGCTTTTGGTAAGATGGCCATTTTTTTTTTACAATGTTAATCCTAACAATCTATGAGCATGTGTGATCTTTCCATCTTCTGATGTCTTCTTCAATTCTGTCTTTAAAGACTTAAAGTTCTTGTCATACAGATATTTTCCTGGCTTAGTTAGAGTTACCTCAAGATATTTCATATTATTTGTGGCTATTGTGAAGGGTGTTGTTTTACTAATTTCTTTCTCAGCCCATTAATCATTTGTATATAGAAGGACAAATTGATTTTTTGGAGTTTATTTTGTACTCAGCTACTTTGTTGAAGGTGTTTATCAGCTGTAGGAGTTCTCTGGTATAGTTTTTGGGGTCATTTATGTATACTATTATATCATCTGCAAACAATGATACTTTGACTTCTTTTCTAATTTGTTTCCCCCTTATCTCCTTTAGTTGTCTTATTGCTCCAGTTAAAATGTTAAATACTATACTGAATAGATATGGTGAGAATAGACATACTTATCTTGTCCCTGATTTTAGTGGAATTGTTTTGAGTTTCTCTCTATTTACTTTGATGTCAGCTGTTTGCTTGCTGTGTATTGCATTAATATGTTTAGGTATGTTCCTTGTATCCTTGATCTCTCCAAGACTTTTTATCATGAAGGGATGTTGGATTTTAGCAAAGGCTTTTTCAGCATCTAATGAGATGATCATATGTTTTTTTCCTTTAGTTTGTTTAGCTGGGGGATTACATTGACAGACTTTCATATGTCAAACCATCTCTGCATCTATAGGATAAATCCTACTTGATTATAGTAGATGATCTTTTTGATTTGTTCTTGGGTTCAGTTTGTGAGTATTTTATTGAATATTTTTATATCAATGTTCATGAGGGAAATTGGTCTGTAATTCTCTTTCTTTGTTGTATCTGTGTGGTTTACATATCAGGGTACCTGTGGCCTCATAAAATGAATTTGACAATATTTCTTCTGTGCCTGTTTTATGGAATAGTTTGAGAAGTATTGGTATTATCTCTTTTTTGAAAGTCTGGTAAAATTCTGCACTGAAACCATTTGGCGTTGGGCTTTTTTGTGTGGGAGTCTTATAATACTCCTACTTCTTTAGGGGTTATAGGTCTATTTATATTGTTTATCTTATCTTCATTTAACTTTGATAAGTGGTGTCTATCGAGAAAAATTTCCATTTCTTTTAGATTTTCTAATTTTGTAGAGTACAGGTTTTTGAAGAATGACCTAAAGATTCTTTGGATTTCCTCAGTGTCTGTTATTATCTCCTCCTATTTGTTTCTGATTTTGTTAATTTGGGTATTCTCTTTCTGCCTTTTATTTGGTTTGGATAAGGGTTTGTCTAATTTGTTGATTTTTTCTAAGAAACAACTCTTTGTTGCACTGATTCTTTGTATTCTGTTTACTTTGATGCTATTTTATTGATTTTAGCTCTCAGTTTTATTATTTCTTGCCATCTACTTCTCTTGGGTGTGTTTGCTTCTTTTTGTTCTAGAGTTTTCAGGTGTGCTGTTAGGTCACTAGTATGAGATCTCTCCACATTCTTTATGAAGGTACTTTCTACTATGAACTTTCCTCTTAGTACTGGTTTTATTGTGTCCCAAAAGTTTGGGTATGCTGCACATTCATCTTCATTGAATTCTAGGAAGTCTTTAATTTATTTTTTCCTTGACCCAGTGGTGATTCAGTAGAGAACTGTTCTATTTTCATGAGTTTGTAGGGTTTCTGTTGTTGTTGAAATCCAGCTTTAATCTTTGGTGGTCTGATAAGGTACTGGGGGTTATTTCAATATTCTTGAATCTGTTCAGACTTGCTTTGTGACTGAGTATATGGTCAGTTTTGGAGAATGTTCTGTGAGGTGCTGAGAAGGTATATTATTTGGTATTTGGGTGAAATGTTTTGTAGATGTCTGTTAGGTTCATTTGAATCATAATGCTGGTACAGTATTTCTCTGTTAGTTTTTGTCTGGATGACCTGTCCATTGGTGAGAGTGGGGTATTAAAGTTTCCCACAATTAATGTGTGAGGTTCAATGTATGATTTAAACTTTAGTAATACTTCTTTTACAAATGTGGCATTTAGGGTATAGATGTTAAGAATTACAACGTCCTCTTGGTGGATTTTTCCTTTGATGAGTATGAAATGTCCTTCTCCACATGTTTTGATTAATTTTGGTCAGAAGTCTAGTTTGTCAGATATTAGAATAGCTGCACCAGTTTGCTTCTTACATACATTTGCTTGGGAAATCTTTTTCCAACACTTTACTCTGAGGTAATGTCTATCTTTGGTGTTGAGGTGTGCTTTCTTGTATGCAGCAGAAGGATGGATCATGTTCTCATATTCATTCTGTTTACCTGTGTCTTTTTATTGGGTAATTGAGTCCACTGATATTGAGAGATATTAATGACCTATGATTGTTAATGCCTGTCATTTTGTTGTTGTTGTTGATGGTGGTGGTAGTGTGTGTGTGTGTGTGTGCGTGCGTGCGTGCGTGCGTGTGTGTGTGTGTGTGTGTGTGTGTGTGTGTGTGTGTCTGAGTGTTTCCTTTCTTTGGGTTTTGTTGGTGTGAGATTATTTATTGCGTGTGTTTTCATAGGTGTAGTTAACATCCTTGGGTTGGAGTTTTCTTTTTAGTACCTTCTGTAGAGCTGGATTTATGGATTGATATTGTATAAATTCAACTTTGTCATGAAATATCTTGTTTTCTCCATCTATGGTGATTGAAAAATTTGCAAGGTATAGTGGTCTGGGCTGGCATCCATGGTCTCTTAGAGTTGCAGGACATCTTTCCAGGCCGTCTGGGTTTTAGGGTCTCCATTGAGAAGTTGGGTGTTATTTTTATAGGTCTGCTTTTATATATTACTTGGCCCTTTTCCTTTGCAGGTTTTAATATTTTTTTTTTATTCTGTATGTTTAGTGTTTGATTATTATGTGGTGAGGGATCTTTCTTTTCTGGTCCAATGTATTTGTTGTTTTGTAAACTTCTTGTACCTTTATAAGCATGTACTTCTTTAGGTTAGGGAAGTTTTCTCCTATCATTTTGTTAAATATATTTCCTGGATTTTTGTCCTGAGATTCTACTTTTATTCCTATTATTCTTAAGTTTAGTATTTTCATGGTGTTCAATGTTTTCTTGATGTTTCATATTAGGAGTTTTTTTAATTTAACATTTTCTTTGACAAATGAATCTGTTTCTTCTACTGTACCTTCAATGCCTGAGATTCTCCCTTCCATCTGTGATACTTGTATCTATAGTTCCTGTTTGCTTACTCAGATTTTCCATTTTCAGTATTCCCTAAGCTTGTGTTTTCTTTATCTTTTATTACCATTTTCGGGTCTTGAACAATATCCTTCACTCATTTGTTTGTTTTATTCTTGGCAATCCTTAAGGGATCTATTGATTTCCTCCATTTTTTGTCTTTTCCTCAATTTTTTAAGGAATATTTTTATTTCCTTTTTAAGGACCTCTGTCATCTTCATAAAGTTGGTTTTAAGGTCATTTTCTCGTGCTGTGTTGGAATGTTCAAGTCTTGATGTTACAGAATAACTGGGCTCTTGTGGTGCTATATTGGCCTGTCTATGCTTGATTTTGTTCTTACATTGACATTTAGGCATATGGTTTTGGACAATTATTGATCTAGGTGTTGTTTCCTGAGTTTGTCTTTGTTGGATAGCTGTTTTGTCCCTTGGTTTCTGTTTTCTCTTCATTCTTCTTGCCTAAGTGCCCAAGTGATCTGTTCACTAGCAAGTCTATAATCTAGTAGGATATCTTCACTGGTGTTTTGGGCATCTGCAAGACCTCTGTGGTTTTGGGTGCCACTATTGCCTCTATGGGTCCAAGTACCTGTATGGCCTCTAGTGTTCTGGGTACCTGCTTGTCTCCGAGTTTCCTAATTAGGTGTGGTCTCCAGTACAGAAATCTTCTGCCAAAGTTGTGGGCTACAATACAATTTTTGTGAAGTACAGGTTTTTGAAGAATGACATAAAAATTCTCAGGATTTTCTCATTATCTGTTATGTTCCCCTTTTCATTTCTGATTTTGTTAATTTGGATATTCTTTCTCTGCCTTCTAGTTAACTTGGATAGAGTTTTGCCTAGCTTGTTGATTTTCTCAAGAACCAACTCTTTGTTTCATTGATTCTGTTTTGTTCTCTTTGTTTCTATTTCATTGATTTCAGCCCTGAGTTTGATTATTCCCTGCCATCTACTCCTCCTGGGTGTGTTTGCTTCTTTCTGTTTTTAGAGATTTCATGTGTGCTGTTAAGTTGCTAGTATGAGATCTCTCCACATTCTTCATGAAGGCATTTAGTATATGAATGTTCCTCTCAGCACTGCTTTCATAGTGTCGCATAAGTTTGGGTATGTTGTACATTCATTTTCATTGAATTTTAGGAAGTCTTTAATTTCTTTCTTTCTTTCTTCCTTGACCCAGTCATAATTCAGTTGAAAGTTGTTCAGTTTCCATGAGTTTGAAGGTTTTCTGTAGTTTGTGTTGTTGTTGAACTCTAACTTTAACCCATGGTGATTGATAATATACAGGTGGTTATTATAATTTTTTTATATCTATTGATATTTTCTTTGTGACTGAGTATGTGGTAAATTTTAGAGAAGGTTCCATGAGGTCCTGAGAAGAAGATATATTCTTTTTGTGTTTGAGTGAAATATTCTGTAGATGCCTATTAAGTCATAATATCCACTAATTCTCTTATTTTTCTGTTTAGTTTCTGTCTAGAATACCAGTCAACTGGTGAGAGTTGGGTGTCAAAGTCTCCCACTATTATTGTGTGGGGTTTGATGTATGATTTAAACTCTGGTAATGTTTCTTTTACAAATGTGGTGCCCTTTTGGAGGGGGGGAATTTCCAGAATTGAGACTTCATCTTGATGGATTTTTCCTTTGATGAATATGAAATGTCATTCTTCATCTCTTTTGATTAATTTTAGTTTGAAGTCTATTTTGTTAGAGATTAGGATAGATACACCCACTTACTTTTTAGGTCCATTTGCTTGGGAAAATCTTTTACCAACCCTTTACTCTGAGGTAGTGTCTGTTTTTGAAGTTGAGGCATGTTTCTTGAAGCAGAAGAATGTATCCATTCTGTTCACCTGTGTCTTTTTATTGGGTAATTGAGTCCACTGATATTGAGAGATATTAATGACTTATGATTGCTAATGCCTGTCATTTTGTTGTTGTTGTAGTTATTGATGGTGATGGTGGTAGTGTGTGTGTGTGTGTGTGTGTGTGTGTGTGTGTATTTCCCTTCTTTGGGTTTTGCTGGTGTGAGATTATCTATTGTCTGTATTTTTGTGGGTAAAGCTCACTTCCTTGGGTTGAGGTTTTCCTTCTAGTACTTTCTGTGGACCTGGGTTTATAGATAGGTATTGTATAAATTTGGTTTTGTCATGAAATACCTTGTTTTCTTCATGTATAGTGATTCAAAGTTTTGCTGGGCATAGTAGTTTGGGTTGGCATCCATGGCCTCTTAGAGTCCGCAAGACATCTGTCCAAGCCCTTCTGGCTTTTAGAGTCTCCACTGAGAAGTTAGGTGTAATTCTGATAACTCTGCTTTTATATTTCACTGGGCCTTTTCCCTTTGCAGGTGTTAATATTCTAATATTCTTTCCTTATTCTATATGTTTAGTGTTTTGATTATTATGTGGTAAGGGGACTTTTTTTTCATACAGTCTATTTGTTATTCTGTAAGCCTCTTGTACCTCCATTGGCATGTACTTCTTTAGGATGGGAAAATTTTTTCCTATGATTTTGTTGAATACAGTTTCTGTGCCTTTAAGCTGGGATTCCTTTTCTTCTTCCATTCTTATTATTCTTAGGTTTGGTATTTTCATAGTGTGCCAGAATTCCTGGACATTTTGTGGTAGAAATTTGTTGGATTTAACTTTTTCTTTGACCAATAAATCCATTTCCTCTATCGTATCTTCAATCTCCTGAGTTCTGTTGGTGATGCTTGCATCTGTAGTTCCTGTTCTCTTATCCAGATTTTTCATTTACAGAATTCCCTTGGTTTATGTATTATTTATTGCTTCTATTTCAATTTTCAAGTCTTGAACCATTTCCTTCACTGGTTTGACTTTTTTTTTCTCGGTGCTTTTAAAGGGATTCATTGATTTCTTCCATTCTTTGTTGTTTTCTCAATTTCTTTTTTTAATGGTTTTTCAAGACAGAGTTTCTCTGGGTAGTCCTGGCTATCCTAGAACTCAATCTGTAGACCAGGATGACCTCCAACCCAGAGATCCACTTACCTCTGCCTCCCAAGTGATGGGATTAAAAGCATGCACCACCACAATCCAGCTCCTTGATTTCTTTAAGGGAACTTTCCATTTCTTCTTTAAATATTATCTTTATAAAGTTATTTTTAAGGTTATTTTCTTGTGCTTCAGGTACATTAGAATTTTCAGTTCATGCTAGACCATAGGATCACTGGATTCTGGTGGTGTCATATTGCCCTTTCTATTATTGAATGTATCCACACACTGGCATTTATGCATCTGGACTTGGGATGATTATAGGTCTGGGTGTTGATTCTTGTGTTTTGTTCTTTTATTGTCTGTTTCCTTTATTGTCTTTTGGCCTGAATGGCCAAGGGTTCTGGTAACTAGCAGGTCTTCAGATCCAGTAGGGTTTCTCAGCTGAAGTTTGTTGGGTTTTGGGTGCCTTGATCCAGCATATCCCCTTGTTCTTCCTACTGGTGTGGGCTGTACCTGTGCCTATGGAGTCTGCTGGAGTTGCAGGGAAGGCTTGGCCATGGGGAAGATGATGAAGTGGGTGGGGTTGGGAAGCAGAGTGGGTCTTTTTGGAAAAGAATCCAGTGAGTGGTAGCACTGGTGGTGCAATCTACAGTCAGCTCTCTCACCTGCTGGCTGGATGGTGGGGACTGCACCAGAGCAGTGGAATTCCACAGAGTTGTGGGCACAGGTGCTGAGATGGGAGGGGGAGCGGCATGGGTTGTGCTCTGGGGCTTACGGTCTGGAGACTGGGGCAGCTCAGCTGGGAGGCCAGTCACTCACCTGTTCTTCCAACTGGTATGGGCTGTACTTGTGCCTATGGAGTGTGCTGAAGTTTCAGGGAAGGGCTGGCCATGGAAGATGATGAGGTGGGCAGAGTTGGGTGGCTGAGGGTGTCTTGGGGGACAGAATCCAGTGGGTGGCAGTAGTGGTGCTGCAGTCTGTAGGCAGGACTCTCACCTGCTGGTCTGCTGGATAATGTTTATTAATTACTGTTTTGTTGTGTTGTTTTTCTTAGATACTTTTTGTTAACTGTTCTGGGATTACATATTCCTTGTGCCCTCCTGTATATATGTTTACTCTTTTCTTCAGACAAGTTTTCTATTATCTGTAACAGAGTATCAGAGTATCTTATTTGGGCCCCAGACCTTAGCACAATTGATTCCATGATGGAAGTACCATTCAGGTCATAAAACTCAGCATGTAAACAGTACCACCTGCCAAAATGAAAGCAGAGACCTAATTCATCAAAGTCCATAGTTCTGGAAAAGTCTCTGAATGTACTAACCTGGCTTGTTGGTTTTTGTAGTTCTGCTTCTGGCTAACTGCGCTTGTTAACTGAAGTATGTTAACACAGAACATGGTTTTTGTGCTTAAAAGCTCACACTGAGAACAGCTCAGAGCTACACTAAACACCCAGTGTCGCTAGCTGGCTAATAAAGACTTTCTATTGGCTTAAACCCATGTCTGAACAGTCTTCTTTGGTGGACACCTCACAAAAAAATGTCTTAGAACTGGCCTTATGAAGACAATTTCCTTAAATATGTTTTTGTTATGGAAAGTTTTTCTTTCTCCATTGGAGAAAGAACTTATAGAACATCAATCTAGCCCCTTCTGGAAATTCAGCTGTTATCTGATGGGTCCAGTTGTACATGTGACTCAGTCTTTCTGTCTTCACACTTTCAATATCTTCTCTTTGTGTTGCACATTTAGTGTTTTGATTACTATGTGACATGGAGAATTTTCTTTCTGGTCCTGTTTATTTGGTATTTTTTATGCCTCTTGTACTTTGATGGGCAACTCTTTCCTTAGATTTGGGGAACTTTTCTTCTATGACTGTATTAAAAATATTTTCTGTGCCTTTGATCTGGGTTTATTCTCCTTCTTGTATACCTATTATTTGTAGATTTTGTCTTTTTATAGTGTCCCAGGTTCTCTGTATGTTCCATTCTTTTTTTTTTCCGCTTATAAGAGTTTATTAGAGATAAAGGGATAGAGAGTGCGCAGGCCTGTGGGAGAGACACGTACGTGGAGAAGAAGAGGAGAGAAGAGAGAACCGGGAACATGGCGCTCTGCTTTAAAACTGGCTGAGGGCATGGCCAGGTCACATCACTACTCCACGTGTGTGCGTAGATCACATGGTCACGTTGCGCGCTTACGTGGCCATGTAACGTCAGGAATCCTGATTACTTGAGACGCCTTGACCCGGAAATGGCTATCTTGACCTGGAAGTGGCTAGGCGGAGTTGTCCAGGTCCGCCGGGTATCCTGGTTACGAGAGACACCCTGACCCGGAAATGCCTATCCTGACTGGAATTGGCTAGGCGGAAGTGTCCGCCCGGTATATGCAACCGTGGGGGCGTGTTGTGAACCCTTCATTCCCAACTCTTTCCTTTTTAAAAAAAGAAAAAAAATGTGGTTGACTGGGTATGGGGGCGATGTTTCTCTCAAAGACTGCTTCCAGCTGAATAGTGGGCGTTGGTTGGCTCCTGGGGGGATGAGGGGTATCTTGTGAAGTCCTGGGATGATGGTGGAGGTCCTGGAATGACTTTCTGCCGTCCCCTCGTTCTGCAGCTGTCCATCCGTGCTGCTGCTGGGGACCTTCTGTTTGACAAGATACTGTTGACATAGAAAGAGCTTAGAGAGAAAGAATCATTATTATTTTATTTTGGAGTTGGCATTTGTCTGAGGTAGATCTGGCCTGCCCAGATAGAGGCATGTGACATTTACCTGAGGTAGATCTGGTCTTAGTACTCTGCTTAATTTCTATCTGAGACAAGCCTTATTAGAGGTAGTTCATTTAAGGCACCTGTTTTCCTTAGGCAAGCCTTGCTGGAGGTAGTTTATTTAAGGCACCTGTTTCCCTTATTAGGTTAGCACTTAGGAAATGTAGGTGATCAGTTGCTGAGTAATGAACAATGATAAATTGTTGTATTACATTATTCCTTACCGCCTGGCTATTTTTGATGGTCCTTTTGCCTCCAGCTCTGTGTGGCCCTGGTTGGGAAAGGAAGGGGTGATACCTTATTCCTCTGGAATTGGTGACAAGGCAGTGGATCCTGATGTCCTCTGGAGCTTGAGAGTGAGAGGCCCTGTTTGTTTCACTGTATATGAAGAGAGATTTTTCTGGGATGGAGGTGAGATAAAAGGTTTTAGGTGAGACAGGTGGACCCAGTGAGGAAAGCCCTCTAGTTTAGCAGCTGTGGGGGTTACAAGAATTACTTTGAAGGGTCCCTGCCACTTAGGGGGAAGGGGTAAAGGGCGCTGGCCTGGAGGAAAGAGAAAAATCTGATCCCCAATGTGTATTGGAGATGGGCAAGGATTGTCACACAGCTGAGGTAATGAACAGTCTGTAAATCTCCATAGAATAGACCTTAGGTGATATAAAAGAGGAGTTAACAGGTTATCTGGAACAGTTGGAGGCTTGGAAAAAAGACCTGGTGTTAGAACTGGTCTGAGGAGATATTTAACTTTTCCTGACGGTGGGCATATGGGTAAAATCGAGCTGTAGCCCTGGGGAGGTGGGAAGCCTCCAGCATGGCCATTATATGGCCTGAGTTAGACACGGATCCTCCTTTTGCTGTGAGAAGTCGACTCTCCCTCCCAATAGCAGCGTGGGACAGGAGGATATTGGAGTCTGTAGAGTTAGTGGCTAGGAGGAGAAGTAGGAGAGCTGCTGGCATGTCTGGGATGAGGCGAATGTGTGGAGCGAAAGAAATGGACGCTCCTACCTTAGCTAGGAGATCCCTCCCCATTAAAGGTACAGGGCAGCTTGGCACCACTAAGAATGTGTGTGTGAGAGGGATGTCTCTGAAAATACAATTGAGTGGCGGTGTCTGATGAGGCAGGTAAGGCTGTCCTCTGTACCCGACAATAAAGGAGGTGGCATCCCAAAACTCCCAGGACTGAGTCAATGGCTCTGGTGTCCAGAAGGAAAGAAACAGATCGCTTCCCTGCTGCGTTTCTGGGTTCCCTGCCATGTCTGTAGCCAAGCCTAGGTCTGTTGGAGGTCTTAGGTTGATGTACCCATGCATCTTGGTGCCTGGGGGCAGTCAGCTGACTCTTTGTCTTTCTAGGCAGCACTTTTAACAAGGCTGTTGATGGCCTGGCAGGGCATTCGCTAGCCCGTGGCCTTTCCTCACTTAAAACAGGGACCCAACAGCTTTTGGAAGTCAGCGAGTGCCAGCACTTGGCAATTTTGTTTTCGGGCTTTTATCTTTTCCCTGGCACACCTTAAATGCCACAGATGACTCTTTTGCCTGTGGGGTCAGGAGACTTGCTCTCCAGATGCTTAAGTTTTAGTCGGGGAGGTCTGGGAAACAAGAGACAGATGGATTTTTGTATTTATCCTGAACTATTTACTTGTTTTAGGGCAGCCTTACGGAGGCCTGTCAGGAGACAGGTAATAAACCTATCTCTGGATAGACAGCCACTCTGGGTGTTGTAGTCCCAGTGTGGCTCTCAGTCAGGAAACGCCTCAGCTCCTGGGGGGTGTGAAAGGTTCATTTGATGAATTTCATCTGCATGAGTCCTAGCCGGCTCCCATACCCGCCTGAGCTCCTCAGGAAGTCATGAAAGGTGAGACTATAAGATTGAGTTATATATTGAAACTGTTTAATAAAGGAAGCAGAATTAGACGTATAAGAACCCAGCTTACTTTTTATCTGAGAGAGTTCTGTTTGAGAGAGAGGATGGAACATGAATTTTAATTATTGGTTCTTTAGCAAGATCTAGAGTCAGAGATTCCAGAGTCTGGTTTACGTATAGCTAGGAGCATATGAACAGGAGAGAAGGAAACGAGAAGAGACAGTTTAGCATTGAGAAAGAAGAAAGCAACTCTTTCCATTTGCCTGAACGCCAACAGTGATTGGATAGCTCCCGCAAAATATCGGGATCCAAGGAGCCGCTAGGCAGCCATTTTTTGCTATTTTCTAAAGCATACTTTGGCCACTTTTTTGAATATAGATGAGTTAGCTTAGAAATCTTTATGTAAGCATTAAACTGAGAGGTTTTAAAGCTTCAACAAGACAGCCTAACGGAGAGGAAGAACTAACAGGGTTGGAAGCCTTGTTTCCCATGTCTGCAGCGGAGAGGCAGAAAAATAATAAAAAAAATAAAAAAATAAACGTGATCCGGAGCCAAGACCCCAGGCGTCCCCAAGGTTAAGGGCGGATACCAGGCGCAAGCTGCTCCTTGACTCGTCAGCCACAGAAGCAGGGTCCCCCTCGACGGTGAGAAAAGGATTCCCCAGGAATCCAGACAACGTTTGCCCCTTTGTCAAGGAGATGGACGTGCCGGCCTCACGTGGCTCCCAGGATGCACCAATGGCGGTGGCCCTAACGTGAGAAATATCTCAGGCTGCAGACGTGGGAGACGGCTAGAAAAGTTAGGCCTGCGATAGGGGCCGACTGTAGCCAATGAAGACTGTGGTCGGGGGTTCCCCTGGTCTCAAGAATACGTGTGAGGCGCCGGACGATCAACGGTCGTTGTATGTTCCATTCTTAAGGTGTTTTGTTTGATCAATTTAACATTTTGTTTGACTGCGTGATAATTTATTTTCTCTACTTTGTCTTGGAGACCTGATATTCTCTCTTCCACTTGATCCAAATGGTTTGTTGGAATTTCTTCTGAGCTTTTTGTTTGACTTTCTACATTTTTCATTTGGAGTTTTATTTAATTTCGGGGTTTCTTCAGAAATTCTATCTCTTCATTAAATTCCATTGTCATATCTTTAATTGTTTTAATTATTATCCTTGTGCCCTCTTGTGTATGTGTTTTCTTGTGACTGTGTTTTCACAGTCCTCATTCAGGCATCTGTTCATAACCTTTGAGTTCTTTGAACATATTTATAATTGAGGCTTTGAAGCCATTGTCCTGTGCACTAATTTAAGTTGTTTTTTTTTTTCAGGGAACAGCACAATGGGGGTGCTGATTACTGGGAGATACATGTTATCTTGGTTATTATTGTTGCTTGTGTTTTTACCATAGGACCTAGGCATCTACAATTAGATGGTTAGTAATGTTTCTTGGTGTGGATATCTAATTTCACCTTTGTGGAGTGAGTCTTTGGATTCTAGTTTCCTATTACACCAACCTGTCATGTTATGGACTAACCAAATGGTACCCAGTCTAGGGGTCACTTGGTGTTGCTGTGTAAATGGGATATAAGAAGTAGTCCTAGCTTGACTAAGGATAGGTACAACTTCTGGACTTAGGAGTAAACCTTCTGTAGGTTTATTAAATTCCCTCTGTTGACTTTCAGGAGTTTGTTGAGGAACTTACTGGATTCTGCAGTTGGACTCTGGGTAGCAAGTCCTGGGGTCACAGCGAGAGTGATCAGTGTCCCATGTGGGTGGGGGTGCAGGATGTCATACTATCCTCATGTGGAGGTGGGTGGAGTAGAGGCCAGATTAAGCAGTCTTTATCTATCAGGAGCACAGGTTTCTATACTATCACAGGGTGTCTTGATAGGTGGGGTGGTGCATTGTTTCTGGGGACCCTACCCAGAGTTCTGGGTCAAAGTTCACCGTGGGCTGGTACTGGAGAGGGTGGTCATTAGGGTGACTGATAGACAGGCAAGAGGGAGACTGGATCTGGGGAGACCTACCTAAAATTTCATGTTGGACTCTATACAGTACTGGTGCTGTTTGGGGCCATGGAAGTGAATAGTAGTGAGTAGGAGAATGGGTCTGGGGAACCTATGATGGGTTTCCTGCATGTTATTTAGTACTGCAAAAGCCACTAACATGTAAGGGCTCTGGTTTTTTAAGAAAGAATGTGGGGTTTGGTGAGATGACTCAGTGGGTAAAAGTACTTGCTGCCAAGCCTGGCAACCCGAGTTCAATCCCTAGGACCCACATGGTGGAAGATGACGACAAACTCCTGTAAATTATCTTCTGACCTCCATAGCAATCACACCCAGCGACAATAAATAAACAACATAGTAAAAATATTTTAAAAAGAAAGTATGAATATTGGCATTAAGGTGTACAGTTAGTTAATGTCTCCAATTCTTAACACTTTAGGATCCACTCCGTCTGTTTCTTGTCTTTGATGGAACAGCCTTGGTCTGGCTACCTCTACCCATCATGGAATTCCTTCAGTGGCTCTAGAGTACCTGCATGGGATTTGATTAGTTCTTAGTAATATCACCCTTACTCTTTAATACTAGAAAACAATTCTCCTCATTTAAAAAGCTTGCATCCTACCTCATTGCCTGTAAGGGGAACTTCAAGGGGAAGATTTAACCTTTCATAATTCTCTGATTGTCAGGCTCAAGCTGTGTACCTTCACCTGAGGAGCTGTCTGGACAGTCCTCAGATACCCCTGTTGCAAGTATAATAGCAAAACTTCTTCTTTGTTTTGAGATAGAATCTCACTATGCATCCTAGGCTTGGGTGTCAATCCTCCTGCTTCAGCTTCCTGACTGCTAGGATGACAGGTGAGTTCCACAACGCTCAGCATAATGAATCCTTTTACAACATGAAAGATAGAAACAAATAATATAGCTGTTAACATTTCTGAGTATTAACTTTAATGTGGTTACAGTTCATTTATGCCACATCTGATTTTTATTTAAAAACTCACAGAAATAAGTTTCTATGCCATTAAATACTTTTTCTAAAAGAGAATCTTCCAAGGATGTACAATAAGTGCTATAATTTATTGAAGCAGTCTTATTAGGCATCTGCTAAGAATCATGCTGAATTTCATTCCTCAAGTGTCAGTTTTAAAACAAAAACATTTTGCTCTGCCTCCTCACATCTTTGAAAAGGTGTGGGAGGCAAAATATCTTTAATGACTAGTAACAGGTTAGTTCTACTGGAATTGGTCTAAATACTGAAGAATCTGTTATCCCACATGAGAATTCCTGAGTTTCAGTGGCTCCCGTAGCTTTAACATGCAATCAAGGAAGCAAAATCCTTTCGCCACTTCACTTTGCACACTAATGAGTCAGTTTTCCCTCTAGGCTGGCTTCCACAGTCACACACGAGTGGCTGCATTTCTGGGTATTCTACCAAAATGTGTCAATTTCCAGTGCAAGAATAAGTGACGTGTCTGATTTGTGCTTCTCTTGAGGGGTAGCAAAGCACTATTTCCAAGAATTCTGACTTTACATCTTATCAGATAGAACTGAGGCAAATCAGACCACATTGCAGGAGAGCAGACTGAGATCACTGTGGTTGTCTGTATCCCTATAGTAAGACATAGGAGTACATTTTCTGCAAAATGAAGCCAAAACAAGAGAAATAAATTAGGGGCCACGAGAGATGGAGGGTGTCTTGGTTTGAGTTTACTAGAGACAAACTGAAACTAGGATTTTAATGTTAGAGATCATTTGGAAAATGTTTCTAAAAATGTGAGTAGGGATGTATGTAGCTAGCTGCACTATGAAGCCAGTTACTACTATGAAAAACTGCAGAACTCCATGTTATGGAATTCTGAGAGACATTGTAGAGCAACACATTTCAGAGTTATCATGACTGAGGGCCAGAGAGCTGGGGAACTTATAGACCAGCTTTCACCATTCACTGGTCGAGGGCTGATCTGGAGGGTATTAACTCAGGTTCTACCTGGTGAATTTCAAAGGTCAAACAAAAGAAGATCCCAGCAAAGCATTACCATGTCTGAAGTCGAAAGTTGCCAGTTAACTCACAGGTATAGAAGCAAAGCAAGTGCCATGGCAGGTTGGAGTACAGCCAACAGTGTGTACCACAGTAGGCATCTGGTAAACACGTCAATATCAAACTGAAAACTGAGAACTAGTTAAAACAACAGGAGAAAGCATGAACCTTTGGAGCTAGAAGTAACACCAGCAATAATCTAGGTTACTGGACTGTCCCCCACAGGCTCATGAGTTTGAGCACTTGGTCTCAGCCAGACACCGTTTCAGGAGGTTATGGGGCCTTTAGGTTCTTCCTAACTAGAGGAGGTAAGTTGCTGGAGCCTGGATCTTGAGGGTTATAACCAAGCCCTACTTTTTCTTTTGGTCTTTTGAGACAGGATTTCTCTGTATAGTACTGGCTCTCCTGGAACCCACTCTATAGACCGGGCTGGCCTCAAACTCAGAACTCTCTCTGCCTCTACCTCCTGAGTGCTGGAATTAAAGGCATGCTCCACCACTGCCAGGCTAAGGCCCTCCTTTTGATCCCATGTCTTTTTGCTTCTTGACTGTGGTTATAATGTAATCAGCTGCTCCACATTCTTTGCTGTCATGGTGTCACTCATTGCCATGTTTTCACCACTACATTGGACTATGTCCTCCTTGAACTGTGAGCCAAAACAAATCCATTGTATTTTAAGTTGCTTTTGTCATACCAATGTGAAAAGTGACTAAAACAGAGGTAGATATTTATGACCTATTATTAGCAATGTTTTTTATGTATATCAAAAGCACAAGCAGAAAAGTGAATAAGTGCATAATTTGTACTTCATAAAAGTGAAAAAAAAATGTGTACCAAAGGATAGCACTTGAAAAGATGCTCAATGTTATTAGTCACGAGGGAAATGCAAATCAAAACAACAATGAGATACCACTTTACTCTATTCAGGATGGCAATGATCAAAAGGCCAAGTGCTGAGGAAGATATAGAAAGTACTGGAATACTTATACATTGGAGGTATGAAAATTGTACAAGTGGTATGGAAACGTTTAGCAATTCCTCAAAAAGCTGACATATATACTGTGTCCTACTAGCTTTCATGCCTAAGAGAATTGGAAACATGCATTTAAATGCCTGTACACAAGTATTCCTAGTAGTACTTTTTAAAATAGCCCAAAATAGAAACAACTCAACTACTTATAAAACTGTGAATGGAAAAGCAAATTTTGTAATGCCCATTCAATAGTCTAGTATTCTATCATTAAAAGATTGTCAGGAATGTATAAAAAATACCTGTCAAATACCCATAATACTGTATTTAATAAGTGATAATACATATTATTTCAAAATACTAGTCAACTTATTGAAGTTTTCAATGATTAATCAGACCTGTCTTGATTGACTTCATCATAGATTTTATACTAGGAAATTTCTCTATTATTTTTATATTTGGGATAGTAAATGTGTTCTATACTTATCAGTGTCACACTGCTTTAATTATTATAGTTCTGTAATAAGGTTCAAAATATGGTTCAATATCCAGAAGGATAACTAACAACAGACTGTTATTCTTTTGTATGGTTTGTATTTTTAATTGGGTCTCTCTCTCTCTCTCTCTCTCTCTCTCTCTCTCTCTCTCTCTCTCTCTCTCTCTCTCTCTCCCCATCCATCCATCCATCCATCCATCCATCCATCCATCCATCCATCCATGTGCATGCTCATGTGTGTACACACATGTGGAGTTCAAAGGACAACTTGCCTGAGTTGGTTCTCTCCTTCCACCATGTGGATTCCAGAGATAGAACCTAAGTAGCCAGGCTTGTTGGCAAGCACCTTTACCCACTGAGTCATCTCACTGGTCCACTGTATGGCTTTTATTTAGTTTTATTTTTTTGATACAGGATTTTGCTATGTAGCTGAGACTGGCCTTAAACTTTTTTTAATTAAAAATCTTTTAAAATTCATTTTACATACCAACTGCAGATCACTCTCTCATCCCTCCTCCCACTCCCCCTCAGCCTTCTCCCTGACCCTCCTCCTATTCCCTCCTGGATAAATTAATGTTAGTTGTTTGATAACCTTGGGCTGTTCCTCTCTAATTTTATAATGTAATGGTGAGGTTGATTCTCCTTTAAATTCCTCTGTCTGTGTCTGAATATCTCTATTCTCTGTTTTTATTAAGTTTTTTCTAAGGTTTGTGTATTATCAGTCACCCTTTTGCTCTCTTCAGCAGTAAATATTTCTAGAGATTTTATCTTATCAGTCAAAATTGTATTAATTTCCTTAGTAATCATTTGTAAGTCTTGCATATTATCACTAGTAACCTTTTCTAAGGCTTGTATCTTTTGAATAGTAATCTTTTCTAAGGTTTGCACATTATCAGTCACCTTTTGGCCCTATTTGTCAGTAAATATTCCTAAAGTTTTTATTGTATCTGTCAAAATTGTATTATTCTCTTTAGTAATTACTTGTAAGGCTTGCATATTATCAGTAGTAGCCTTTTCTAAGGCCTGTATCTTGGCACTCATATCAACCAACGTTTTTAGTAATAAAACAAGAATTATTAAACTGATAATGTTTATAATTGACATTATGTAAATCCCATCTAAGTTAATTATCCCCTCATTTAATTGTTCCATTTTTTGAACCATCTAGTATGTAATCATACAGAGACCTAACTCCCTCCATTGTAATACTGTTTCCCATTTTTTAGTGTAGGAAAAAACTCTCTTTCTTTTTTAAATATAATTCCCCCTTTTAAGAAGTCCCAATTATCTCACCAAATCTGCTGGCTATGCTGGTGACATGTGAGGTGTAGCACATCTGAGCAGAGAACACAGGCAGTGGTGCTCAGCCTGGCTGAGGACAGCTGCCACTGATCGAGTGACAGTAGCCTGAGAAGGGTGTCCAGGGAAAGCCCACAACCCACTGGGGAAAAGAAGCCAAAAAGCCAGCTGTCTGCGCGGGGGAAATGTGTGAAATCTGCTAATTCTGGCAGCGTTTAGAACCCAAGCGCCTGTGGTGTTTGCTGTTGAGAGGCTGCAACAGAAAAATCCCAGACTCGTTCAGAGAGCTTGGGGGGGGGGTCGGAGAGAAGACCTAGTGACAGAGTGGTGACTCCGGCATGTGCCATTGACTGAAAAGCCATTGGGCAAGTGTTTTTTTTTTTTTTTTTTTTTTTTTTTTTGTGAATTTGTGCCCGCAAAGTTGGATGCCAGATGAAGCATGAACATAAGTAGTCTTATCAATAAAAACCAGGAGTCAGATATCAGGGTAATAACCTGAAAGATCAGAGAAGCAGAGGAGCAGCCACTAGTGACTTCTTACCTCTCTGGATCCTCTGATCCTCTGCCTCTGCCCTGCCTTATCACTTCCTCTCTGCCTCTCAAGTGCTGGAATTAAATGCATGAGCCATCACCACCTGGCCTCTATGGTTAACTAGTGACTAGCTCTGTCCTCTGATCTCCAGGCAAGCTTTATTTGTCACAACACAAGCAAAATATCATACAACATGCCCTGTTCAGTTGATATCCTTGGGAGGCCTGCTCTTTTCTGAAGGGAATCAGAGAAAACAGTGGATCTGGTGGAGAAGAGTGGTAGTCGGGGGCTGGAAGGAGTAGAGGGAGGGGTGGCTGTGGTCAGAGTGTATTGTATAAGAATAAATAAAAAGAAAAAAATGATAAAATTTAAAAAATAGAAAAAGCCCTGACATGATATTATGAGACAAGGAACTTTCAAAGATGCCTTTGAATTTGTTTACTGTTGGCCATGTACTGCTAGGCATGGAGCCTACCCTTAAGAGTAGTTTGTTTCCTCAGTGGAAGCTTCTTGGAGATCTTTTTTTTTGCAAGTGTTTATAAATTGGAGAATAAACTTTCATTTGCAAGTGTTTATCAGTTGGAGATAGCTTTTGTGTTAGGGATGGATCTGCTCCTTTCAGGACCCCATCTGGAGCAGACCCTGTGCAGGCCCCATGCATGCTGCATCAGTCTCTGTGAGTTCCTATGTGTATGGATCCTGGCAGCGGTTCTCAGCCTTCCTAATGCTGTGACCAGTTAATACAGTTCCTCATGTTGTGGTGACCCCCAACCATAATTTTATTTTGTTGCTACTTCATAACTGTAATTTTGCTGCTATTATGAATTGTAATGTAAATATCTGTGTTTTCTCATGGTCTTAGGCAATTCCTGTGAAGGGGTCATTTGATGACCAAAGGGTTCATAACCTACAGATTGAGAACCACTGAGAAGGCCCTCTTTCCTTGGTGTTCACTATTCCCGCTGGTACTTATACTCTTTTTGCCTCCTCTTCTCTAAAGAGTTCCCTGAACTCTAAGAGGAGGAATTTAATGGAGACATCCCATTTAGGGCTGGGCATTCCAAAGTCTTTCACTCTTGTATATTGTCAGGCTGTTGGTCTCTGTATTTGTTCCCATCTGCTATAGGAGGAGGCTTCTCTGATGATGGCTGAGCAAGACACTGATCTATGAGTATAGTAGAATGTCACTAGGATTCATTCATTCATTTTATTACTATATTCCTTTAGTAGATCAGTAGTATTTGGTTCTACTCTAGGTCCCTGACCTACCAGTCTCAGGTTCTTAGTCACCCAAGCAGTGTCAGGTATGGATTCCATCTTATGGAGTGGGCCTTAAGTCAAGTCACATATTTGTTGATTACTCCTACAAGCAGTTGGGTTGGTATTTGTTTGTCCAATTACAAGGTGCTTGTTTTTGTTTTATCTTATGTTTCATTTTATTTTTATTATCATCCCTTAGATGCCTGTTGTTTTCATTTTTGTTTGTTTTTTAAAGAGATTATTTATTTTACATACCAACCACAGATTCCCCTTTCTTCCCTCCTCCTGCCCCCCAGACTTCCCCTCTAACCCATCCCCCATTCCTACCTCCTCCAAGGCAAGGTCTCCCATGGGGAGTCAGCAGAGCCTGGTACATTCAGTTAAGGCAGGTCCAAGCCCCTCCTCCCTGAACCAAGGCTGTTCAAAGTGTTTCACAATAGGCACTAGGCTCCAAAAAGCCGGCTCATGCACCAGGGATGGTCCTGATTTCACTGCCTGGGGGCCCCTATACAGTTCAAGCTAAACAACTGTCTCACTTATCCAGAGGGCCTAGTCCAGTACCATGGGGGCTCCTCAGCTTTTGGCCCACAGTTCATGCATTTCCACTAGTTTGGCTAGCTGTCTCTGTACTTTTTCCAGTCGTGGTCTCAATATCCCTTGCTCATAGAATCCCTCCTCTCTGTCATTGATTGGACTCCTGGAGCTCTACCTGGGACCCAGCCATGGATTTCTGCATCTGCTTCCATCAGTCACTGGATGAGAGTTCTATGATGACAGTTAGGATATTCAACCATCTGATCACCAGAGCAGGCCAGCTCAGGCACCCTCTCAATTATTGCCAGTAGTTTATGGTAGAGTCATCCTTGTGGATTCCTGGGGACCTCCCTAGTACTCTTCTTCTCCCTATTTCCATGATGTCTTCATTTATCATGGTATCTCTTTCCTTGCTCTCCCACTCTGTTCCCATTACAGCTCAAACCTCCTACTCCCTTAAGCTCTCATCCCCCATCCCTTGCCCTCCATTACCACCCTTCACCTCCAGTTTGCTCATGTAGATCTCATCCATTTCTCCATCACTGGACAATCTATGCATCCTTCCTAGGGTCCTTTTTACTAGCTAGCCTCCTTAGAGCTATGGGTTACAGTCTGGTTATCCTTTGATTTATATCTAGTATCCACTAATTAGTGAGTATATACCATGTTTATCTTTCTAAGTATGGGTTACCTCATTCAGGATGATTTTTTCTAGTTCCATCCATTTGCCTGCAAACCTCATGATGTCATTGTTTTTTCTCTGCTGAGTAGTACTCCATTGTGTATATGTACCACATTTCATCTATCCATTCTTCACTTGAAGGGCATCTAGGTTGTTTCCAAGTTCTGGCTATTACAAACAATACTGCTATGAACATAGTTGAGCATGTGTCCTTGTGGTATGATTGAGAATTCCTTGGGTATATGCCCAAGAGTGATATAGCTGGGTCTTGAGGGAGATTTAATGCCAATTTTCTGAGAAATGGCCATACTGATTTCCAAAGTGGCTGTACAAGTTTGCAATCCCACCAACAGTGTAGGAGTGTTCCCCTTGCTCCACATCCTCTCCAACATAAGCTGTCTTCAGTGTTTTTGATCTTAGCCATTCTGACAGGTGTAAGGTGGTATCTCAGAGTCATTTTGATTTGCATTTCCCTGATGACTAAGGATGTTGAACAATTCCTTAAATATCTTTCAGCCATTTGGGATTCTTCTGTTTAGCTCTATAGCCCGTTTTTTAATTGGATTGGTTGGTGTTTTGATTGGATTGTCTAGTTTCTTGAGTTCTTTATATATTCTGGAGATCAGCCCTCTGTCATAAATACAATCTGCTCAGCTCATATATTACTTATATATAAGTTTTCATGGATGACCATTTGGTATAGGATAACCAATGTGCTCTTCCTTGGGGAGACTATTTCTTCTGCTATCTGTACTCCTTGGATACCTATAGTTGTTTGTCTAGTATTGAAGCCTCCTAAGTTTTTCCCTGTCTATGTTAGCATGTCTACTATATTGTTCTTGTTCAGTTCTTGTTTATGAAAGCATACTGTTGTAACTTCATGAGTTTTGCTTCTCTGACATTTCTAGGAGAGTTAATTTTACAGCAAACTTCTTGTTCCTCTGGCTATTAAAATCTTTCAACTTCCTTTTCCACAATGATCCCCAAGCCTTAGGTGCAAGAGTTGTGCTATAGATACATCATTTAGGACTGAGCTCCACAACTCTTCATTTTGATTGGATGTGTTTTTTTTTGTAATGGTCTCCTATTTGTCTGTATTCAGAAGGACATACATTGAGAATGTAGTTAGGGATCATGATTGGTTATCAAAGTAGCAGTTTTAGGTTCTCTTCCAAAGTCCATGACTTCTTTAGCCCTGTAGTTGACTAAGAGCCAGTATCAGGTGTGAATTTCTCCCTTGTTGAGGTGGTCTTAAGTCCAATTAGAGAGCTGTTAGTTACCACCAAGGTATGCTTGCTTCTACTGCACCTTTTCATGCCATGCTGGTCATTGTTGTGGTTCATAGGCATCATAGCTGAGTAGGATTATTGGTTGCTTTCCTCCTTTGGAAGCTTGCATGGAATCTTCCAATACCATAAAAATTAGTCCTCATGGAGGTGGCTTTCAAATAATTTCCAGCTCTGGTTCCCTGTGTCCTGTGTCCAAAGTACATGGTGTTTTGAGCAATAGCAACTTATTTTCCTCCTCTGGGAGGCAACAACGGGCAACAGCAATAATCCATAATGTTTCCGAAGTCTCTTGGACAATAAGTCAAAAGAGCGCTTCTCATGCCTACTGTTGAGGGTTTTGTTAGATAGCCTTGGCAGAAGGAGGCTTGTCATCCCAGATGGAGAAATTTCATTCAAACTATATATGCTTATGTATATACAGAATTACACTCATTACAGGTATTTTTAGGTAACTAGAAGATAGGTAAAAATATGATTCCTTATGACTTTTTCAGACATCCTTACTGTTATTTTACCCTCATTTCTCCTCCTGTATTTATCTCCTTAACTCCTCCCTAATTAAAGTGCCCCATGTATTTCCCATATCCTATTTAGATTTCTTGTGTCTTGTTATTCTCCTCTCTGTTCCTCCCCTGTGCCAGCAATAGTTCCTTTTTTACTGTCTTGGTTTCTGCAACAACTTCAGGATTTCTCTGTGTATTTGTTGGTGTATAGAAAAGTTACTGATTTTTGCAAGTTGATTCTGTGTCCTGACCCATTACTGAAATTGTTTATCCTTATTAGAAGTTTTCAAGCAGAACTTCTGGTACATCTTATATTTAAAATCATGGCACCTGCAAACAGGGATAGTTTGACTTCTTCATTTCCTATTTGTATTACTTTACTTTAATTTCCTTCTCTTGCTTTATGCTCCAACTAGTGCTTTGGGTACCATATGGAAAAGGAGTGGGGGTGATTTCAATGAAATTGCTTTAACTTTTTCTCCATTTAGGATGATGTTGGCTGTGGTTTTCTTATAGATTCTTCTTATTATTATGTAGAGTTGTGTTCCCTCTAGTCCTACTTTCTCTAAGACTTTTATCATGAAGGCATGTTGGATTTTGTCAAAGGCTTTCTCTGCATCTATTGAGAGGATCATGTGATTTTTGTCTTTAAATAGTAGGAGTTTGTGAGCATTCATTCTGGATATATATATAATTTAAAAAGGATTGGCTATAGATCTTCTTTGATATCCTGGAATAATTATGCTGAGATTGTCCTGAACTTTTGTTTAGCTAGAAGGCTTTTATTACTACTTCAATCTCCTTATTTGTTATGTTTGTTTAGGTTGTTGAATTCTTCTCTGTTTAATTTTGTTGGTTTGGATTAATCTAGAAATTTGTCGATTTCTTTTAGGTTTTTCAACTTAATGGAGTAAAGAGTATAAAAGCATTCCCCTTTAATGCCCCAAATTTCTTTTGTGTCTGCTTTAATGCTTTCTTGCTCATTTCTGATTCTGTTCATTTGTGCCCTCTCTTCTTTCTTTGTGAATTGGGTCAAGGGTCTGTCAATCTTGCTTATATTATCAAAGAACCAGATCTTATATTTGTTGATTCTTTGAATGGTTTTCTTTGTTTCTATTTCATAATTTCTGCTCTCATTTTCATGATGGTTTGGATTTGGTTTGTTCTGTTGTGTTTTATTTTCTTCTTCGAATTTTTGCATTCCATCAGTATCATTTGTTTGTGTTCTTTCTTATTTTTTTTGTTTTTTTCCTTTTATTTTATTTTACAATACCATTCAGTTATACATATCAGCCACGGGTTCCCCTGTTCTCCCCCTCCCACCCCCTCCCCTTCCCCCCAGCCCACGCCCCATTCCCACCTCCTCCAGGGCAAAGCCTCCCCCAAGGACTGAGATCAACCTGGTAGACTCAGTCCAGGCAGGTCCAGTCCCTTCCTCCCAGACTGAGCCAAGTGTCCCTACATAAGCCCCAGGTTTCAAACAGCTGACTCATGCAATGAGCACAGGACTCGGTCCCACTGCCTAGTTGCCTCCCAAACAGATCAAGCCAATCAACTGTCTCACCTATTCAGAGGGCCTGATCCAGCTGGGGGCTCCTCAGTCTTTGGTTCATAGTTCATGTGTTTCCATTCATTTGGCTATTTTTTTCAATAATTGAGTAAACCCGAAATTTATTATAAGCCACAGTCATCCTAGGGACCTCCATGCTGTATATATATATAGCCTCCATGGTTCTATGGGTTGTGGTCTGACTGTTCTTTATTTTATATCTAGAATCCACTTATGAGTGAGTACATACCATGACTGTCTTTCTGGGTTTGGGTTACCTCACTCAGGATGATTTTTTTCTAGTTCCATCCATTTGCCTACAAATTTCATGCTTTCATTGTTTTTCTCCATTGCGTATATGTACCACATGTTTTTCATCCATTCTTCCATTGACAGGCATCTAGGTTGTTTCCATGTTCTGGCTATTACAAATAGTGCTGCTTTGAACATAGCTGAGCATGTATCTTTATGGTATGAATCAGCATTCCTTGGGTATATGCCCAAGAGTGGGATGGCTGGGTCTTAAGGTAGTTCGATTCCTAATTTTCTGAGAAACCACCATACTGATTTCCACAGTGGTTGTACAAGTTTACATTCCCATCAACAGTGGAGGAGTGTTCCCTTTGCTCCACATCCTCTCCAACATTGACTGTCATTGGTGTTTTTGATCGTAGCCATTCTGACAGGTGTAAGGTGGTATCTCAGAGTCATTTTGATTTGCATTTCTCTGCTGATTAAGGATGTAGAGCATTTCTTTAAATGTCTTTCAGCCATTTGTGATTCTTGTTTTGTGAATTCTCTGTTTAGCTCTTTAGCCCATTTTTTAATTGGACTGTTCAGTATTTTGATGTCTAGTTTCTTGAGTTCTTTATATACTGTTGAGATCAATCCTCTGTCAGATGTGGGGTTGGTGAAGATCTTTTCCCATTCTGTAGGCTATCTTTTTGTCTTATTGACTGTGTCTTTCGCCCTGCAAAAGCCTCTCAATTTCAAGAGGTCCCATTTATTAATTGTTGTGCTCAGGGTCTGTGCTGTTGGCGTTTTACTTAGGAAATGGTCTCCGGTGCCAATACGTTCAAGAATGCTTTTCTTTTCTATTAAGTTTAGTGTAACTGGATTTATGTTCAGGTCTTTGATCCACTTGGACTTGAGTTTTGTGCATGGTGACAGATATGGATCTATTTGTAATCTTTTACATATTGACATCCAGTTATGCCAGCACCATTTGTTGAAGATACTTTCTTTTTCCATTGTATAGTTTTGGCTCCTTTATCAAAAACCAGGTGTTCATATGCGCACCAGGCCTGCCTGCCTCTGCCAGGCCAGTCTACCTTTCCTGGCCGCCCCGGGCCTACCTGCCTCTGCTTGTTGCCGCTGCCGTGCCTGTCTACTTCTGCGGGCCGCCACTGGGCCTGTATGTCTCTGCTGGCCGCCACTGGGCCTGTCTCTCCTGGCTGCTGCCGGGCCTGTATGTCCCTCCTGGCTGCCACTGCCACTGGGCCTGTCTACCTTTGCTGGCTGCCGTTGGGCCTGTATGTCGCCGCTGGGCCTGTATGTCCCTGCCAGCTGCTACCGCTGGGCCTGTATGTCCCTGCCGGCCACCACCGCTGGGCCTGTCTGTCTTTGTGGGCAGCTGTCGTGCCTGTATATCCCTGCCGGCTGTTGCCACTGGGTCTGTC
Source organism: Peromyscus maniculatus bairdii (assembly GCF_049852395.1). NCBI lineage: Eukaryota > Metazoa > Chordata > Mammalia > Rodentia > Cricetidae > Peromyscus > Peromyscus maniculatus. Next base: position 125,974,598 of record NC_134875.1, on the reverse strand, counting down.
TGCCTCTGCCTGTCGCTGCTACCGGGCCTGTCTACCTCTGCGGGCTGCCGCCGGGCTGCCGCTGCGGGCCTACCTGCCTCTGCTTGTCGCCGCCTGTATCTGATTTTTTAAAATGTAGGCCTGAGGCCTATATGTTCCTCTTTCAGGACCGCTTTAGTGTGTTTTGTCGTATTGTGTTTTTGTTTTTTATTTAATTCCAATAAATGTTATTCCTTTATTCTTTGACCCATTTATCTTTCAATACTGAATTGTTTATTTTCCATGAGTCTCTTTATTTACTAGAGATTTGTTTGCTTTTAGTTTTAAATTTTATTGTGTTATATTCATATAGGATACGCAGAGTTAGCTTTAAAGCTAAGATGTGCTTCTTTTAAGTAATAGATAAATTTGGTCTCTTGATCCATTAAGACAGCTCATATCCTTTGATTAGAGAACTGAGGGCATTAATAGTTAAATTTATTGCTGAAAAGTGTGCATATTCATTTCAGCCATTGTGTTGTTAAGTTTTGGTCTTGTTATTACGTGTTCTCAATTGCATTTTGTGTTCTAGTAGTTACAGCTTCATATCTTTTCATGGTCTCTTGACTACACTAATTTCACTCTCAAAGACAAAATATTGCACCCTGTACATTTTTTAGGCTTAGTTTGTTGGGTATAATTTTTTTAGGCTGTTCATATCATGAAAAGTTTTTCTTTCTCCTTCAACTGTGCTGGAGAGTTTTTCTGTGTAAATTAGTCTAGGTTGTCCACAGTAGTCTTTTATGGCTTGGAATGTATTGCTCCAGGCTCTTCTGGCTTTCAAAGTTTCCACTGAGAAATCTGCTGTTGTTCTGACAGGTTTTCCTTTATATGTGATTTGTGTTTTTTTTTTCTCTTGTAGGTTTCAATATGCTTTCTTTGTTCTGTATATTTAGTGTTTTAATTGTGATGTGGCCTGGGGATTTTCTTTTCTGGTCTTGTCTATTTGGTGTTGTGTGTGTCTTTCCTTTGTTTGGGGAAATTTTCTTCCATGATCTTGTTGAAGAGTTTGTCTATGCATTGACTTGGGAGATTTCTCTCTCACTTATGTCTTTCCAAAATTTGCTCTTTTCACAGTATCTCACATTTCCTGATGTTCCTTTCCTGTGTTTCAATTTTTCTTTTATTTACTTATTCTGTCTAGATCCTCTACTTTCTTTTCAAGTTCTGATGTTTTATCTTCTGCTTGATTCATTCTATTTGTAAGCCTTTCCTTTGAGTTTTCTACTTGAGTTATTACATTTTTCAATTCCATCTTCATTTCAGTTTGAGTCCCCTTCAACATTTCTATTTCTCTATTGAACTCCATTTTCAAATCCTGGATTGTCTTGGTCATTTTCATCAGTCTTATGTTTGTATTTTCTTGAGCACCAATTTGGCATTTATTGTCTTTAAGTTCATTTTGTCTGTTCATTGAGCTGTTCTCTCTCTCTCTCTCTCTCTCTCTCTCTCTCTCTCTCTCTCTCCATGTTCTTTAAACTCCTTGAATTTTTTGGTGAGGTTTATGATTATTCTTTCAGATTTTGTGTTCTGTGGTTCATGCAGATAATTGTCATTTACAAGCATTTCTATAGAACTGGTAATAATTTTTATGTGGAGGATATTGTCTTAAACTTTCATATTTGTAGTTTTGCAATGTTAACTGGGCATGTGGGCTTGTTTTGTTAGTTCTGTATCCAGTTAGACACTGGAGAATGATGTGCAGGTTCTAGCTGAGTGGAGAGTTTCTAACTTTCTTAAAATGTTTATGGCAGTTGCTTACAGCTCTTCACTTGGAAGCTTGCCCTCTTTTCTGAGTTCTAACTGAAAAGGTGTACCTTTCCTCCTTTTCCCTTTCTATCTTTTCTTCAGAAAATCTTACATTTCTTTGAGGACTCATCTTACCCCTCAGTACAGTTGCTTGCTGACCTCTATAGCTGAACATATCTGCTCTCTCAGACCCTAACTCATAAGACATGGCTATCTTTCCTTTTCTTATCCATCTCTCTCCTCCTACCAGCTGCTGAAATTGACAGATTTTTTGCACTGTTACTATTTTATCTAAACTATATTGAAATAGTCTTTGAACTAAAAAAATATATTTACCAAAATTTTACCTATTTTAAAGATGAAGTCTATTGTCTTTGATTCTAATTAATTTCTGACTTTCTATCATTTCTGTCCCCCTCCTCTCCTTCTCTAATGATGGATATTAAACCAAGGGCCTTGTGTGAGCTAGTCAAGTCCTCTACTACTGAGCTAAATTCTCAGCCTTAAGTAGAATCTGTTATTTCTGGAAGTCTGCTTTGTTCAATAGCTCTTACAAGCTATTTGTCACAGTGAGTATAGTGGTTTTTTTAAATAAACATTTTAGGTTTAGGGTTTCATCGTGGTATTTTCATACACATGTGTTATTATGCTTTGTTATTATTCATTTCTTTTCCCTACTATTCTTCTCCATGCTCATTGCCTCTTCTAGCTGTTTTCAGTAATACATTCAATTATCTAACTTATTTCCCTTAAGATTTCTTCTTCCTCTCTCATGATTGTCTTTTTGTTCCATAACTTACAAATATACATATGTAAATACACACATAGATGTATGTTGTATATTACATATATATTCATATAATTTCAAGATTATGTTCTGTATATGAGAGAAAATATGCAGTATTTATCTTTCTGAGACTGACTTATTTCATTTAACATAATAATTTACAGTTGTATCCATTTGCTTTCAAATGTCATGATTTTGTTTTTCTTTGTAGTGGCATAAAATTTCATTATGCATACATACCACATTTTTATATTTGTTCATCAGTTAACACGCATCTTGATAGTTGAATTTCCTGGTTATTTTAAACAGTACAATGTAGCTAGAGTTTTCCAGCCTTGTCAGGACAACTCTTTGTCACCCGCCAGTCCCACAGCCGCTCAGACCCAACCAAGTAAACACAGAGACTTATATTGCTTACAAACTGTATGGCCATGGCAGGCTTCTTGCTAACTGTTCTTATAGCTTAAATTAATCAATTTCCATAAATCTGTACCTTGCCATGTAGCTCGTGGCTTACTGGCATCTTCACATTCTTCTTGTCCTGGCGGTGGCTGGTAATGAGTCCTTCTGCCTTCCTGTTCTTTTTTTTCTCCTCCCTGTTAGTCCTGCCTATACTTCCTGCCTAGCCACTGGCCAATCAGTATTTTATTTATTGACCAATCAGAGCAACACATTTGCCATACAGAACATCCCACAGCAGTTCAGCAAGAAACATTGATGTGTAAGTATCTCTGACATGCATTAAGCATTAACTTAGATTACTTTGGGTATATATCCAAGAATGGTATAGCTGTGTCATATGTTAGTTCTAGTTTCAATGTTTTTGAGTAATCTCCATAGAGATTTCTATAGTAGTTATACAATTCTATAATTCTACCATCAGTGAATAAAGGCTCCTCTTGTTCTAAGTACCCATTAGCATTTGCTACCATTTTTCCTTCCTTCCTTCCTTCCTTCCTTCCTTCCTTCCTTCCTTCCTTCCTTCCTTCCTTCCTTCCTTCCTCCCTTTCTCTTTCTTTCTTTCTTTCTTTCTTTCTTTCTTTCTTTCTTTCTTTCTTTCTTTCTTTCTTTCTTTCTTTCTTCCTTCCTTCCTTCCCTCCTTCCCTTCCTTCCTTCCTTGCTTCCTTCCTCCCTTCCTCCCTTCCCTCCTTTCCTTCCTTCCTTCCTTCCTCCCTCCCTCCCTTTCTTCCTTCCTCACCTCTCTTTCTATTTTTCTTTTTCTTTCTTTCTTTCTTTCTTTCTTTCTTTCTTTCTTTCTTTCTTTCTTCTGTTTTTGGATGATAGTCATTCTACAAAGATATTAAATACTTTTTCAAATACTTATTGACCATTTATATTTGTTCTTTTAACATTTAGCTTATTTATTAATTGGATGATTTTTTGGTGTTTAATTTCTTTATACACCTTACAGATTAGCTCCCTTCATGATGTTCAGTTGGAAAAAAAATCAATCCTGTAGACTTTCTCTTCACTCTGGTGACTGTTTCATTTGAGAAGCTTTCTATTTTCATGTAGTTTCATTTGTTAATCCTTGGTTTTCTTTCCTAAGCTATTGGAGTCCTTTTCAGAAAGTCATTGCCTATTCCTATATCTTGAAAGGTTTGACTTGTTTTTCTCTAGTGATTTCAAAATGTCAAACTTTACTGTAAGATCTTTGATCCATTTTGAATCAATCCTTTTACAACTGTATTCTGCTGAAAAAAATTGGGACTGCTGTCAAATCATTGTATCTGTTACTAAATTTGCCTGCCCCATGAGAAGTAAAGGGAAAACATAAAATCAAGTAAAGAAAACTCACCAGGAAGACTCTCATGAAATAAAATAAACCAACACAAAGAGTGATAAGAAGGGGAAACAAAAACCGGAGGACACATCCATCCAAACACATATATAAAATAGAGCAACGAAATAAGCAGACCAGAAAAGAACACTTTCATCTATAAAAAAGATTTGGTTTCTTTTTAATTATGTGTATATGCGTGTATGGATTAGTATGTGCACATGAATACAAATCTTGTGGAGGCCAGAAGAGGGTGCCAGAGTTGCTGGAGCTGGAGTTACACTTGTGAGTCATCTGATACTGGTGCTGGGAACTAAGCTTGGGTCCTCTGAAAGAGAAATATGTTCTCTTAACTGCTGAGGCATCTCTTCAGTTCCATCATTTTCACCTTTAAAAATATTCACATATTTGTTCTTATTTTCTCTTGATCTAATAATTACACAGAAAATATTATACCATAATTGACATAGATTCATAAAAATTATACCTATTTCCTTCTACTTTTTTAGAGACAATAATATGGTAATATGCCTTTTGAGTTTCTAGGAAAGTAACACATAAGCAGAATTTCTTACAGATTTGCTCTTGTTACTTTTTGTGTCACATTGAACCATATTTTACATGTTAGGGTCAGAGATCAAGGAAGCATTGTTCCAGAATAGTGACTGTTCAAATAATAAAAAGTGACATGCCAATTGCTTGTTGTGAACTCAGATTAGGCTGTGGTTAGCTTAAACTCTTTAATCAGATCTGGACAAGAGGTCAGTGCCTTGGCTCAGCCTAGATCCCCTGGGCACCAGCCACTCCGGGGAAGACCTGCCCAACTTGGCCCCAGGTTCTGGCCATTGGGCAGGATACCCTTCACCCCCACCAGGAAGGCTCCCCTTCTCCAAGACCTCTGGCAGACCCTGTGATCTCCATGCCCTGCCCCCACACCCATCTGCCCAAGACCCCAGCCACTTCCTGAGACTTAGAGACTGGCCCCCAGCTCCCATCCTGCCCCGGACTCCCCATGTGGATAAGAGGTGAGTGCCTGGGCTCACCCTAGATCCAATCCCTGGGCACCAGCCATTCCGGAGAAAACCAGCCCAACTTGGGCTCAGGTTCTGGCCATCAGGCAGGATCCCCTCCACCCCAACCAGGAAGGCTCCCTTTCTCCAAGACACCCAGCAGACCCTGCAATCTCCACGCCCTACCCCCACGCCCATCTGACTGAGACCCCAGCCACTTCCTAAGACTTAGAGACCGCCTCCCCCCAGCTCCCATCCTGCCTTGGACCTCCCATCTGGACAAGAGCTCCCATCCTGCCCTGGAGCTCCCATCTGGAAAAGAGAGAGAGACTTCCTGAATCTGTCAGCTTTGTCTGGACCAAGTACACCCAAAAGACCAAGAACGAATCCACAAGGAGATGGACAGACGTCAAGGCAGAAGTACATGCAACAAAATGAAAAGCAATACAGCATCACCAGAACCTAGCCCTCCTCCAAAATCTAGACCTGAACATCAAAAAATGGAAGAAGCAGAAGAAACCAGCCTTATGAATAACATCATGAAGAAGGTAGAGGCTTATATAAAAGGAATCACAAATGAAATTAAGGAAAAAACAAACAAAAAATGGGAAGAACGCTATAAAAAACTAGAGGAAAGGACAAATAAAGCAGAAGAAAACAATAAAGCCCTGGAAGAAGAGAATAAAGCCCTGAAAGAAAATCATGAAAAAACAATGAAACAGATGAAGGAAACAGTCTAAGACCTGAAAAGGGCAATAGAAAAAATTAAAAGGGCAATAGAAAAAAATAGAAGACACAAACAGAGGGAATGCTGGAAATAGAAAATCTGAGTAAATGAACAGGAACTTCAGATGCAAGTATAACCAACAGAATGCAAGAGATGGAAGAGAGGATCTCAGGCGTTGAAGATACAGTAGAAGAAATAGATTCATCAGTCAGAGAAAACATTAAAGCCAACAAAGTCATGACCCAAAATGTCCAAGAAATTTGGGACAACATGAAAAGACCAAACCTATGAATAATAGGAATAGAAGAAGGTGAAGAATACCAACTCAAAGACACAGAAAATATATTCAACAAGATCATAGAAGAAAACTTTCCCAACTTAAAGAAGGAAATGCCTATGAAGATACAAGAAGCCTATAGAACACCAAACAGACTAGAGCCCCCCCCAAAGTCAGCCCTTGCCACATAATAATTAAACAACTAAACGTACAGAATAAAGAAAGAATATTAAGAGCAGCAAAGGAAAAAGGCCAAGTGACTTATAAAGGCAAACCCATCAGAATAACACTCAGTTTCTCAATGGAGACTTTGAAAGCCAGACTGGACAGATGAAATGCAGACACTAAGAGACCACGGATGCCAGCCTAGACTAATATACCCAGCAAAACTTTCAGTCATCATAGATGGAGTGAACAAGACATTTCAAGACAAAGCCAGATTTAAACAATACTTATTCACAAACCCAGCCCTACAGAAAACACTAGAAGGAAAATTCCAACCTAAGGAAGTCAGATACACCCATGAAAACACAGGTAATAGATAATGCCACAGGAGTAAACCCCAAAGAAGAGAAGTACACACACACTACCACCAAAAAATAACAGGAATGAACAATCACTGGTCATAATATCCCTTAATATCAATGAACTTAATTCACCTATAAAAAGACACAGGAAAACAGAATGGATACAAAAACAGGACCCATCTTTCTGCTGTATACAAGAAACACACCTCAAGTTCAAAGATAGACACTACCTAAGAATAAAAGGATGGAAAAAGACTTTCCAATCAAACGGTCTTAAGAAGCAAACTGGTGTAGCCATCCTAATATCCAGCAAAATAGACTTCAAGCTAAAATCAATCAAAAGAGATCAAGAAGGGCATTACATACTCATCACAGGAAGATCCACCAAGATGAAGTTTCAATTCTGAACATTTATGCCCCAAACACAAGGGCACCCACATATGTAAAAGAAACATTACTGAAGTTTAAACCACATATAAAACCCCACACATTAATAGTGGGAGACTTCAACAACCCACTTTCACAACTTGACAGATTTCCCAAATCAAAACTTAACAGAGAAATAAAGAACTTAACTGATGTTATGACTCAAATGGACTTAATCAATATCCACAGAACATTCCTTCCTAAGAAAAAAGAATATACCTTTTTCTCAGCACCACATGGAACCTTCTCTAAAATCAACTACATACTTGGCCACAAAGCAAATCTCAACAGATACAAAACAAGATCAACTCAAAAAAATCAGTAGCTCTCCTATATACAATTGACAAACAGGCTGAGAAGGAAATCAGAGATACATCACCCTTTACAATAGCCACAAATGATATAAAATACCTTGGGGTAACACTAACCAAGCAAATGAAGGACCTATATGACAAGAACTTTAAGTCCGTGAAAAAAGAAATTGAAGAAGATGTCAGAAAATGGAAAGATCTCCCATGCTCATGGATAGGTAAGATTAACATAATAAAAATAGCAATCTTACCAAAAGCAATCTACAGATTCAATGCAATCCCCATCAAAATACCAACCCAATTCTTCACAGACCTGGAAAGAATAATACTCAACTTCATATGGAAAAACAAAAAACCCAGGAAAGGCAAAAGAATCCTGTACAATAAAACAACCTCTGGAGGCATCCACAATCCCTGACCTCAAGCTCTTCCATAGAGCTACAGTAATAAAAACAGCTTGGTACTGGCATAAAAACCAACATGTGGACCAATGGAATTGAAGTGAAGACCCTGACAGTAATCTGCACACCTATGAACATATAATTTTTGACAAAGAAGCCAAAACTGTACAATGGAAAAAAGAAAGCATCTTCAACAAATGGTGCTGGCATAACTGGATGTCAACATGTAGAAGGCTGTAAATAGATCCACGTCTGTCACTATGCACAAAACATAAGTCCAAGTGGATCAAAGACCTCAACATAAATCCAGTTACTCTGAACCTGATAGAAGAGAAAGTAGGAAGTAGTCTTGAATGCATTGGCATAGGTGATCACTTCCTAAATATAACACCAGTTGCTCAGACACTGAGAGAATCAATCAATCAATGGGACCTCTTGAAACTGGGAAGCTTTTGCAGGACAAAGGACACACTCAATAAGGCAAAGTGACAGCCTACGGAATGGGAAAAGGTCTTCACCAACCCCATATCTGACAGAGGACTGATATCCAGAATATATAAGGAACTCAAGAAATTAGACATCAAAATGCCCAACAGTCCAATTAAGAAATGGGCTATAGAACTAAACAGAGAATTCTCAACAGAGGAAATTCAAATGGCTCAAAGACATTTAGGGAATTGCTCAACATCCCTAATCATCAGGGAAATGCAAATCAAGATGACTCTGAGAAACCACCTTATGCCTGTGAGAATGGCTAAGCTAAAAAACACTGAAGACAGCTTATACTGGAGAGGATGTGGAGCTAGGGGAATTCTCCTCCACTGTTGGTGGGAATGCAAGCTTTTACAACCACTTTGGAAATCAATATGGTACTTTCTTAGAAAATTGGGAATCATTCTCCCCCAAGATCCAGCTATACTACTCTTGGGCATATACCCAAGGAATTCTCAAACATACCACAAGGACACTTGCTAAGCTATGTTCATATCATCATTGTTTGTAATAGCCAGAACCTGGAAACAACCTAGATGCCCTTCAACTGAAGAATGGATTAATAAAATGTGGTACATATACACAATGGAATACTACTCAGCAGTGAAAAACAAAGACTTCATGAGGTTTGCAGGCAAATGGACTGATCTAGAAAAAAATCATCCTGAGTGAGGTAACCCAGACTCAGAAAGACAAACATGGTATGTACTCACTCATAGGAGGATACTAGATGTAAAACAAAGATGACTAGACTGCTACTCACAACTCCAGGGAGGCTACCTAGAAAACAGGACCCCAAGAAAGACACAGGGATAGCCCAATGACAAAGAAATGCATGAGATCTACATGAACAACCTGGACTTGAGTGGGGGTAATGAAGGGCAAGGGTGGAGGGAAAGAGAGCTTAGGGGAGCGGGAGATCCCAGCTGGATCAAGAACAGAGAGGGAGAACAAGGAATAAAAGACCATGGTAAATGAAGACCACATGAGAATAGGAAGAAGCAAAGTACTAGAGAGGCCCACAGAAATCCACAAATATACCCCCATAATAGACTACTGGCAATGGTAGAGAGACAGCCTGAACTGACCATCTCTGGTGATGGGATGGCCAAACACCTTAATTGTCGTGCTAGAAACCTCATCCAATGACTGAGGGATCCGGATGCAGAGATCCATGGCCAGGCCCCAGGTGGAGCTCCAGGAGTCCAATTGGCGAGAAAGAGAAGGGTTTGTATGAGCAAGAATTGTTGAGACCAAGGTTGAAAAAGCACAGGGACAAATAGCCAAATGAATGGAAACACATGAACTATGAACCATTAGCTTAGGAGCCCCCAACTGGATCAGGCCCTCTGGATAAGTCAGACAGTTGATTAGCTTGATCGCATTGGGAGGCATCCAGACAGTGGGACTGGGACCTGTCATCTGTAGCTAGAGTTTTCCTTCCTTGCCCAAATCTTTGTCACCCGCCAGTCCCACAGCGGCTCAGACCCAACCAAGTAAACACAGAGACTTATATTGTTTACAAACTGTATGGCCATGGCAGGCTTCTTACTAACTGTTCTTATAGCTTAAATTAATCCATTTCCATAAATCTATACCTTGTCATGTAGCTTGTGTCTTACCAGCATCTTCACATGCTGCTTGTCCTGGTGGTGTCTGGCAGTGACTCCTTCTGCTTTCCTGTTCTTTCTTTTCTCCTCTCTGTTAGTCCCGCCTATACTTTCTGCCTAGCCACTGGCCAATCAGTATTTTATTTATTGACCAGTCAGAGCAATTTGACATACAGAACATCCCACAGCAGTCCTCAGTTCATGAGCTGGCTGTTTGGAACCTGAGGCTTATGCAGGGACACTTGGCTCAGCCTGAGAGGAGGGGACTGGACCTGCTTGGACTGAATCTACCAGGGTGAACTCAATCCTCAGGGAAGTCTTTGCCCGGGAGGAGATGGGAATAGGGGGTGGCCTGGGGGGAAGATGGGGAGTTGAGTGGGCTGGAGGGCAGAGAACAAGGGAATCCGTGGCTAACATGTAAAATTAAATTAAATTATAAAATTAAAAAAAACTATAAAAAACCTCTTTAACCATTATACTGTGTAGTAGAACATCCAAACTTACTCCTCCTAACTGTAACTTCTTTCTCATTGATTCAACACTTCCCTACCTTTCTCCTTTCCTCCCCAGTCTATGGTAACCACTGTTTTACTCTTAACTTTTATGCAAATAATTTCTTTAGATTTGAAATATGAGTGGGATCATGTCTTTCTATGCCCAACAAATGCCACTTAGGACAATGATCTTTAGTGCTATTCACATTGTTACAAATGACAGGATTCCTTTCTATTTATGGCTGGACAGTATTCTCTTTTGCATAGGTACCACATTTTCTCCATTTATTCATCTAAGTGATGATGGATATTATATTGATTCCATTCCTTTGCTATTGACCTATTGATTTCATTTTCGTCGTGTCCATAATATATTGTATATTTCAACATATCTAAGAAAGGATTTTGAATGTGACCACAAAGAAGTGATGAATGTTTGAGGTGACAGATATTCTAATGACCCTAATTCAATCACTCTCTCTCTCTCTCTCTCTCTCTCTCTCTCTCTCTCTATATATATATATATATATATATATACATGTATGTATGTATGTATTTCAATCATATGTATGCTTTGTGTATATTGATATACCATAATTTACCCTATAAAATGTGCAATTGTTATATATCATTTAAAAATAAAACAATGAAAAAGAAGAAAAGATAGTTTAGAAATAGGCTCAACAATGTTCCAGATTTCAATGCAGCCTTGATGTCTTGTGATCTGAGATGAAAGGCTTCATTAAATTCATTTCTCCTGAGTTTTGCTTTACTTATCAAAGAGCATTTTAATGTTGTGATTCAATATTCATAAAATCATGTTGTCTGAACTTAGCTACATTTTATTCTATTTTATATACATGAAGTATTATTTAGTGAAACAATTGTTTCATTTCTATGTATGCTTTGTGATGTAAACCAGATTAGTTTCACAATGCTGTGGCTGAATGAGCCAAAAATCAGTCCCAGGATATCAGATGAAAAGCATCTCAGACAGCTGTGAGGATGAAAGGAGATGAGTCAGGTGCCAGGAATCCATCATATCCAGCTGCTGTTAAGGATGGCTGCAGAATTTTCCATGCTCAGTGGACTAAAAAGCAGAGGCCCTTGTTCAAAGGGCTGGAGACAAGTTCTTTTCCTCCATAGCCTTGCTCTCTGTGTGTCCTATTGTTTGTGTTTGCTATTTAATGCTGTATTTCCTTGGATGTGTATACTAAGAGTTAAATGCAGCACTACTTCACCCCTCACACAATTCAGGTAAATGAAAGCTCGGCCCTGGCCTCACCAGCTGCCAGACTGGTTTATAGTATGGCAATGTTGGGAAAGTCTATTTAGGTATTTCCTCTTCCAGTGGGTCCACTGCACCCCATAGCATATACAAAAAGGGTATCCCTGCATAGGATTTTTGCATTTGGACTTGCTCTGTGCCTAGATGGAGTTGGGAAGGACTTGGCCTCCAGAGAGTCAGGTATTGAATGTTCAGGCAGTACAGTGAAGCTGTTGTCCATGCCCACAAAAGCCCTGCTCTTGGTCAGCTTTAGGAGTAATTCTGGAGGGGATGTAGGGCAGCAGAAACTATCCAGGGAGATGAAAGATAAGGATGAGTGGTTCCAAGTCTCTCAAGCATGCTCCATGGTTGAGTATTTTGCTATGCCCTTGAGCTCTTCATTCTCCTGCTTCCAGCTCTCCAGGGTATGTCACAACACCTGGTGATAACAGTCTCATCTGACTTCAATTACAAACAAAACCCAAAGATAAAATGTAGCATGCTAAGTTGCTAACTCCAGAGCAGTAAATGCTAGTTTGGAGCCAAGTTGGGATTCCCCTAGTGTTTTGTTTTGTTTGAGAGACAGGGATGGAATTCAGGGTCTCCTACTGAGCTATATCCCCATCCCTATTTTTATCTTTTTTTTTTTTTTAAATTCTCCTTCTCCTCTTCCTCCTCCTTCTCCTCCCTCCCTCCCTCTCTCTGTGTTTGTGTGTAGATCAGAGGATAATTTTGGGCAGCTTGTTCTCTTCTTCTATCTTTATGTAGATTTTGGGGGTAAAACTCAGGTTGCCAGGCTTGCATGGCAAGCATTTTTACTACTGAGCCATCTTGCAAGTCCATTCATTTTTTTTTTTTGAGACAGGTTATCACTATGTTATCCAGGCTAGATTTGAACTCATAATCTTATGACTCTGCCTACCAAGGCACTGAGATTAGAGGGGTATGCCATTGTGCTTGACTAAAATAGCTTCACATGGGTTCTTTGTTGCAGTGTTATGAATTGAACCCATGGCTGTTGAGACAGGAAATTATATGGGTGGGCGGAGAAAGGTATATAAGGTATGAGGAGACAGGAACTAAAGCCTTTTGGCTGAGGAAAGCTTTTCAGACTGAGGTGTCCTAGAGGTAAAAGGTGGCTTGTTCTTTTGTCTCTCTGATCTTTCAGCATTCACCCCAATATCTGGCTCCAGGTTTTTTATTAACAAGACCTTTTAGAATTTGAGTTACATGTGGCCTTGTTAGTGCCAGGCAAGTGCACTACCACTGAGTACATGCCCAGCCTGGCCACCCCTAGGTCTGATGATTTGCTAAGAGGCATTACAGTCATGGCTATGATTTATTGCAATCAAAAGCTACAAAGCACAGCCAGCAAAGTTATGGATAAATAGGACAAAGTCTAACAACAGCTATTTTTCTCAGAGTCTTCTCTTAGTGGAGTCACAAACAAGTTGGTAGGACACATGCATGAGGCTGCCAAGCATAGGAACTTATAGCAACTCATCACCTGGATTTTTATTGGGTTGGTCACATAGGCACCACTGTCTGGCACTTGTTCAAACTTCCAGGAAGGCAGATGCATAAACCATATAGTGTTGGCACAGTGAACAGTCTTGTCAGTGAGGGAAGGGTTAGAACCCTTCCCAAACCCAAGTTCTCAGACACTAGGACCCACCTTGGAGGCAGGCTAATCAATGAGGCTGGCTACGAGCTTCTCACAGAACAGACAACTTTATGACCAAGAGGATATGTGAGACTGTACTGGATGCATACCCATGATGTGGTCCTGGCCATTGTTCTTGAACACAGAGTTGCCTTGCTATGGGAAAGACTTCAGGAAAGCAGGGAATACAGCTGTATTCCAAGGGCCACGGGCACAGAAAAGAGTTTAAGATTAAGTGGGTATTGATATTTGATACACGTAGCCTTTGTTACTTCTTTCAATAAGAAATTCATCTTCATTTTAAAAGTAATGAAAAACTGAAATGATATGCATTCTAATTAGGTACTGTATAGCAAACCACTCCAAGCAATAGTGGCTGAAAATACTATTTATCTTATGATGTGGGTCAGTAATCCAAGCTGGGTTCAGCTCAACAGTTCTGTTAGTCTCAGTTATACTTACTAACACATCTGTAGTTGGCTTTACAGTAACTTGTATGCACTCATTTCTTCCCATTTAAAAAATTCTGACCTGGAAGAAGAGGGAGGTTCCCAAGACTCAGGAAGCTAGGGAAGTTTACAAGTCTCGGGACTTTCACAAAGTGAAAAGTCTTCTTCCCAAACATCAAATAGTCGCTGGGGAAGAGAAGACTCTTTGCTGGAGCTTCCTACAAGTTGGGCAACAGAGGCCCAGGAATCAGGCTTCCTCAAGTTATCACCCACTCCGGAGTGGGCTGTTTTGATGATATAGGTGTCCATCAGTCAGCCATGCTCCTGTAATTAACCTGAATATGCTCATTGGTTCACCCAAACCAGACTCGAGTAGAATTTTTCTTCTGTCTCTTGTTTCCCTATTTGAGGTGAACAGATGCTTGTTCATGTGTCCTCAGAAAAAGTCAAGCAGTAGTTAATGATTCTGCTTCCAGGGATGGGCCTGAAATGGCTGTGGTGTCTCTCAGGCCAGATCTTGTTCACCTAAGTATAGGCAAGTTTTCAAAAGAAGCTTTAACATGCAAATGTATGTAGAGTCTCTTGTTTCATGAGTAGTAATGTGCCATTTGCTAAAGCAAGCCACATGGCCAGCTTGGATTCAACAGATAACTTGCAATACCATGTTCAGGAATATGTGTGATGAGAGAGAAGAAACTTGCAGTTATCTTTCAAGTTACATAATATGCCATTAGCTCACTGGAAAAATCCCATTATAGGAATCAAAGTAAAGAACAACTAGTATTCCATTTAAACAAGACCCTAATGCCACTGTAGAGGTTGCTGTTCATTTATTCCTTTGGGAAGACTTTGTCATTTATTTTATTTATTTATTTTGAGAAAGGATCTCTCTACATAGTCACGGCTGTCTTGGAACTCACTCCATAGACCAGAGTGACCTTGAACTCAGAGATCTGCCTGCCTCCACTTTCAGAGTGCTGTGATTAAAGGCATGTACCATCATGTCTGGCCAAACTTTGTTAATTTATGAGGTCTGAATCAAATATAAGAAGAGAAATCAGCTCATTTTAGGGGAAAACAACCTGATAACAATAAAATATACACTCACAACTATTGATTCATTTTGAGTATAAGAAAAATCATGTACTAGAAACCACATTGGACCTCTTGACTCCAGAGTATTCTAAATTGTAAAAAATATCAATGAGACCTGCTTGTCAGTTCCCCTGTCCCTTTCCTTGAATTGCCACTCTTCTTCTTCTTCTTCTTCTTCTTCTTCTTCTTCTTCTTCTTCTTCTTCTTCTTCTTCTTCTTCTTCTTCTTCTTCTTCTTCTTCTTCCTTCTCCTCCTCCTCCTCCTCCTCCTCCTCCTCCTCCTCCTCCTCCTCCTCCTCCTCTTCCTCCTCCTCCTCCTTCTTAACTGTATGGCTGTGACAGGCTTCTTGCTATCTGTTCTTATACCTTTTATATTTTCTTTTTTAAAATTTTATAATTCATTTAATTTTACATATCAGCCACGGATTCCCCTGTCCTCCCTCCTCCCACCCCCAGCCTTCCCCCCAACACCCACCCCCTTCCCACCTCCTCCTAGGCAAGGTCTCCCCTGGGGATTCAGCTTGGCCTGGTAGATTCAGTTGAGGCAGGTCCAGTCCCCTCCTCCCTACCTCAAGGCTGAGCAAAATGTCTCAGCATAGGCCATAGGTTCCAGAAAACCAGCTCATGCCCTAAGGACAGTTCCTGGTCCCACTGCCTGGGGGCCTCCTAAATAGTTCAAGCTAATCAACTGTCTCACTTATCCAGAGGACCTGATCCAGTTGGGGGCTCCTCAGCTATTGGTTCACAGTTCATGTGTTTCCACTAGTTTGGCTATTTGTCCCTATGCTTTTTCCAGTCATGGTCTCAATAACTCTTGCTCATATAATCCTCTCCCTCTGGCCCATTGGACTCCTGGAGCTCCACCTGGGGCTTGGCCATGGATCTCTGCATCTGCTTCCATCAGTCACTGGATGAGAGTTCTACCATGACAGTTAGGGTGTTTGGCCATCAGATCACCAGAGTAGGTCACCTTTGGCTTTCTCTTGACCATTGTCAGCATTCTATTGTGGAGGTATCTTTGTGGATTTTTGGGGACCTCTCTAGTACTTTGCTTGTTCTTATTCCCACAGAGTCTTCATTTATCATGGTCTCTCTCTCCTTGTTCTCCCACTCCACTCCCCTAAGCTCTCTTTTCCCCAACCCCCTACCCATGTCCAGGTTGCTCATGTAGATCTCATTCATTTCTCTGTTGTTGGGTGATCTCTGTGTCTTTCTTAGGGTCCTCTTTACTAGGTAGCCTCCCTGGAGTTGTGAGTTGCAGTCTGGTTATCCTTTGATTTACATATAGTATTCATTTATGAGTGAGAACATACCATGTTTGTCTTTCTGAGTCTGGGTTACGTCACTCAGGATGATTTTTTCTAATTCCATCCATTTGCCTGCAAACCTCATGATGTCATTGTTTTTCACTGCTGAGTAGCACTCCATTATGTATATGTACCACATTTTATTTATCCATTCTTCAGTTGAAGGGCATCTAGGTTGTTTCCAGGTTCTGGCTATTACAAATAATACTGCTATGAACATAGTTGAGCATGTGTCCTTGTGGTATGTTTGAGAATTCCTTGGGTATATGCCCAAGAGTAGTATAGCTGGGTCTTGAGGGAGATTGATTCCCAGTTTTCTAAGAAAACACCATATTGATTTCCAAAGTGGCTGTACAAGCTTGCATTCTCACCAACAGTAGAGGATAGTTCCCCTTGCTCCACATCCTCTCCAGCATAAGCTGTCTTCAGTGTTTTTGATCTTAGCCTTTCTGAAAGGTGTAAGATGGTTTCTCAGAGTCATTTTGATTTGCATTTCCCTGATGATTAAGGATGTTGAGCCATTCCCTAAATGTCTTTCAGCCATTTGAGCTTCTTCTGTTGAGAACTTTCTGTTTAGCTCTATAGCCCATTTCTTAGTTGTACTGTTGGTTATTTTGATGTCCAATTTCTTGAGTTCTTTATATTCTGAATATCAGTCCTCTGTCAGATGTGAGGTTGGTTGAAGATCTTTTCCCATTCTGTAGGCTTTGATTTGTCTTGTTGACTGTGTCCTTTGCCCTGCAAAAGCTTCTCAGTTTCAGGAGGTCCCATTGATTGTTTCTCTCAGTGTCTATGCTACTGGTGTTATATTTAGGAAGTGATCACCTATGCCAATGCATTCAAGACTACTTCCTACTTTCTCTTCTATCAGGTTCAGAGTAACTGGATTTATGTTGAGGTCTTTGATCCACTTGGACTTATGTTTTGTGCATGGTGACAGATGTGGATCTATTTGCATCCTTCTACATGTTGACATCCAGTTATGCCAGCACCATTTGTTGAAGATGCTTTCTTTTTTCCATTGTACAGTTTTGGCTTCTTTGTCAAAAATTATATGTTCATAGGTGTGCAGATTACTGTCAGGGTCTTCAATTTGATTCCATTGGTCCACATGTTGGTTTTTATGCTAGTACCAAGCTGTTTATATTACTGTAGCTCTATAGTAGAGCTTGAGGTCAGGGATTGTGGATGCCTCCAGAGGTTGTTTTATTGTACAGGATTCTTTTGCCTATCCTGTTTTTTTTTTTTTGTTTTTCCATATGAAGTTGAATATTATTCTTTCCAGGTCTGTGAAGAATTGGGTTGGTATTTTGATGGGGATTGCATTGAATCTGTAGATTGCTTTTGGTAAGATTGCCATTTTTACTATATTAATCTTACTTATCCATGAGCATGGGAGATCTTTCCATTTTCTGACATCTTCTTCAATTTCTTTTTTCACAGACTTAAAGTTCTTATCATACTGGTCTTTCACTTGCTTAGTTAGAGTTACCCCAAGGTATTTTATATCATTTGTGGCTATTGTAAAGGGTGAAGTATCTCTGATTTCCTTCTCAGCATGCCTGTTTGTCATTTGTATATAGGAGGGCTCCTGATTTTTTTTAGTTAATCTTGTATCCTGCTACATTGCTAAAGGTGTTTATAAGCTGTTTCAATTCCTTGGTTGAATTTTTTGGATCACTTATGTATACTATTATGTCATCTGAAAATAGTGAAAGCTTGACTTCTTTCTTTCCAATTTGTATCCCCTTGATCTCCTTATGTTGTCTTATTGCTCTGGCTAGAACTTCAAGTACTATATTGAATAAGTATGGGGAGAGTGGACAGCCTTGTCTTGTTCCTGATTTTAGTGGAATCGCTTTGAGTTTCTCTCCATTCACTTTGATGTTGGCTGTTGGCTTGCTGTAAATTGCCTTTATTATGTTTAGGTATGTTCCCTGCATTCCTGATCTCTCCAAGACCTTTATCATGAAGGGGTGCTGGATTTTGTCAAAGGCCTTTTCTGCATCTAGTGAGATGATCATGTGTTTTTTTTCTTTAAGTTTGTTTATATGGTGTATTACATTGACAGACTTTTGTATGTTGAACCATCCTTGTATCCCTGGGATGAAGCCTACTTGATCATGGTAGATAATTGTTTTGATGTGTTGTTGGAGTCTGTTTGCCAATATTTTATTGAGTATTTTTGCATCAATGTTCATGATGAAGATAGGTCTGTAGTTCTCCTTCTTTGTTGCATCTTTGTTTGGCTTGGGAATGAGGGTAATTGTAGCCCCATAGAGGGAGTTTGGTAAAGTTCTTTCTGTTTCTTTTGTGTGAAACAATTTAAAGAGTATTGGTATTACCTCTTCTTTGAAAATCTGGTAAAATTCTGTGTTGAATCCGTCTGGTCCTGGGCTTTTTTTGGTTGGGAGACTTTTAATGACTGATTCTATTTCCTTAGGAGTTATTGGACTATTTAAATAGTTTATCTGGTTTTGATTTAACTTAGGTATGTGGTACCTATCCAGAAAATTATCCATTTCTTTTAGATTTTCCAGTTTTGTAGAGTACATGTTTTTGAAGTATGACCTGATGATCCTCAATGTTATTTGTTATGTCTCTCTTTTCATTTCTGATTTTGCTAATTTGGAGGCTCTCTCTCTCCCTCTCTCTGCCTTTTGTTTAGTTTGGCTAATGTCTTGTCTATCTTGTTGATTTTCTCAAAGAACCAACTCTTTGTTTCATTGATTTTTTGTATTGTTCTCTTTGTTTCTATTTTATTGATTTCAGCTCTCAATTTTATTATTTCCTGGTGTCTATTCCTCCTGGGTGACTTTGCTTCTTCTTTTTCTAGAGCTTTCAATTGTGCTCTTAAGTCACTAGTGTGAGATTTCTCCAACTTCTTTATGTGGGCATTTAGTGCTATGAATTTTCCTCTTAGCACTGCTTTCATAGCATCCCATAAATTTGGGTATGTGGTATATTCATTTTCATTGATCTCTAGGAAGTCTTTAATTTCTTTCTTTATTTCTTGCTTGATCCCTTGGTGATTCAGTTGAGCATTATTCAGTTTCCATGAGATTGCAGACTTTCTGTAGTATTTTTTTTTTTGTTGTTGTTGAAGTCTAACTTTAAACCATGGTTGTCTGATAGACCGCAGGAGGTTACTCCAATTGTTTTGTATCTATTGAGATTTGCGTTGTGGCCAAGTATGTGGTTGATTTTAGAGAAGGATCCATGGCATGCTGAGAAGAAGGTATATTCTTTTTTGTTAGGATGGAATGTTCTGTAGATATCGATTAAGTCCATTTGAGTCATAACATCAGTTAAGTCCTTTATTTCTCTGTTAAGTTTTGATTTGGGAAATCTGTCCAGTTGTGAAAGTGGGGTGTTGAAGTCTCCCACTATTAATGTGTGGGGTTTTATATGTGGTTTAAGCTTTAGTAATGTTTCTTTTACATATATGTGTGCCCTTGTGTTTGGGGCATAAATGTTCAGAATTGAAACTTCATCTTGGTGGATCTTTCCTGTGATGAGTATGTAATGTCCTTCTTGATCTCTTTTGATTGATTTTAGTTTGAAGTCTATTTTGCTGGATATTAGGATGGCTACCCCTGCTTGCTTCTTCAGACCATTTGATTGGAAAGACTTTTCCCAGCCTTTTATTCTTAGGTAGTGTCTATCTTTGAATTTGAGGTGTGTTTCTTGTATGCATCAGAAAGATGGGTCCTGTTTTGTATCCATTCTGTTTGCCTGTGTCTTTTTATAGGTGAATTAATTCCATTGATGTTATGGGATATTAATGACCAGTAGTTGTTCATTCCTGTTATCTTTTGGTGTTAGTGTGTGTGTCCTTCTCTTCTTTGGGGTTTACTGCTATAGGGCTATCTGTTTGCCTGTGTTTTCATGGGGTGTATCTGACTTCCTTAGGTTGGAATTTTCCTTCTAGTGTTTTCTGTAGGGCTGGGTTTGTGGATAAGTATTGTTTAAATCTGGTTTTGTCTTGGAATGTCTAGTTCACTCCGTCTATGATGATTGAAAGTTTTGCTGGGTATATTAGTCTAGGCTGGAATTCATGGTCTCTTAGTGTCTGCATTACATCTGTCCAGGTCCTTCTGGCTTTCAAAGTCTCCATTGAGAAACTGGGTGTTTATTCTGATGGGTTTGCCTTTATAAGTCAATTGGCTTTTTTCCTTTGCTGCTCTTCGCATTCTCTCTTTATTCTGTATGTTTATTGTTTAATATTTGGGGAGGGGACTTTTTGGGGGGTTCTAGTCTATTTTGGTGTTCTATAGGCTTCTTGTATCTTCATAGGCATTTCCTTCTTTGAGTTGGGAAAGTTTTCTTCTATGATCTTGTTGGATATACTTTCTGTGTCTTTGAGTTGCTATTCTTCTCCTTCCTCTTTCTCTATTATTCATAGGTTTGGCCTTTTCATGGTATCCCCGATTTCTTGGATTTTGTGTTATGAGTTTTTTGGCTTTGGTATTTCCTTTGAGTGATGAATCCATTTCCTCTATTGTAGTCTCTACACTAGAGATCCTCTCTTCCATCTCTTGTATTCTGTTGGTTATGCTTGCATCTGTGTTTCCTGTTCATTTACTCAGATTTTCTATTTCCAGCATTCCCTCTGTTTGTGTCTTCTTCATTTTTTTCTATTTCCCTTTTCATGTCTTGAATTCTTTCCCTCACCTCTTTCATTGCTTTTTCATGGTTTTCTTTAAGGGATTTATTGTTTTCTTCTAATTTTTTATTTGTCTTTTCCTCTATTTCTCTATAGATTTCTTCCCATCTTTTTTGTTTGACTTTTTCTCAATTTCTATATTGATTTCCTCCACTTTTTGTTCACCTTTTCCTCAGTTTTATTTTTCATTTTTTCTTGAAAGGCCTCTAGCATCTTCATGATGCTATTCTTAAGGTTGCTTTCTTCTGCTTCTTCCACCTTGTGATGTTCAGGTCTTGCTGTTGGAGGAGGGCTAGGTTCTGGTGATGCTGTATTGCTCTTTATGTTGTTGTATATGCTTCTGCTTTGACATCTGCCCATCTCCTCATCTAATAAGTATTAGAGGTGCCTGTGTCTGAGCGAGTTGCTGTTGGTCCACTCTTTGCTTGTTGTGTCTGTGTCTCAGGGTGCTCTTTTGTGTCTAATCTTAGCTCTTGGTCTAACTGGAGCAGGCAGCTTCTGTGTCTCAGAGAGCTACTCTTGGCTCACCCAAGCTAGTTGATTCTGTGACTCATGGATTCATTCTTGGTCTTATCAGGGCTCTTGGTCCAGTCAGAGCTGACAGATTCTGTGTTTCCGGAAACCTCTCTTGGTCCAATGAGAGGTGGCAGATTCTACTTCTCAGAAAGCTTCTCTTGGTCTAATCAGGGCTGGCCAATTGATTCCCTGTCTCCTGAGGTTACTCTTGTTCCAATGACAGTTCTTTGTCCAATGAGAGCTCTCTCTCTAGGCCCAATGAGAGCTCTCTCTCTCTGTGCCAGATGAGAGCTGGGGGTTGGTTTCCATGCCTCAGGAAGTGGTGGGGATCTCAGGTGGATGGGTTTGGGGGCAGTGCGTGTAGATTGCATGATCTGCTGGGGAGTCTTGGAGAAGGGGAACCTTCCTGCAGGAGCCCTGCAAGCTGACCGGCAACTGGGACCAAGTTGGGTAGCTGTTTCCCGGGAAAAGCTCCGATTGCTATTCTGTATTGTATTGTGGGCTGCTGTCTGTTCTCAGGACTCGGACATAAAATATAGAGCAAAGGGTGAAATTCTTCTTTTGAAAACACTAATTTTGTAAACAGGGGGGAAACGGTGATAGGCTGATAGCTGCATAGACAGGACTATAGAGAAATTGACCCTGTGTCACTTTGCAGATTGAAAAACTACTTTGCACTTATCTCTTAGTCTTTTGGGATTCTCATTCTTGGAAGAAGCTATCATTATCTTAGAGCCTCATACAACTGGGTGCTGGTAGCACATGCCTTTAATCCTCAGGCTTGGGAGGCAGAGGCTGGTGGATCTCTCAATTGGAGGCCAGTCTGGTCTACAGAGCGAGGTCCAGGACAGCCAGGGCTATTACACAGAGATACCCTGTCTTGAAAAACCAAACCAAAATAAAAAGAAGCTTATGCAGAGATCATAACCATGACTAGATGCTGAAGCCTTAGTGCAAGAGGGGATACTCTGAAGAGAGGAATCTGTGATACAGGGCTTTCACACTCCATCCATCCAGGAAATGGAGCTAGGAGTGAAGAACTCTGTCATGCCTAGAATGACAGGGGTTCTCACACCTCACAGAAGTCTTGACATTCTTTTCTCTTTCAAAAACGAGTTTGGTTCCCAGCATCTTACATCAGGTAGTTAACAACTGCCTGTAATTCCAGCTCCAGGGGATTTGATGCCCTTGGCTGGCCTCCATGGGCACCCACACACATGTGCCACGTCCACACAGAAAGACACATAATAAAATAAAAAGAAATCTATAAAAACGAGGAATCATTATGATCTCATTTCCCCCAGCTTGCATTTGAATATAGAATGGTCACTGTAACAGATCAGAGGCAATTTGAGGCTCATGACTCTTTCCTCCAGTTTAATTGGTTCTTTAACCAAGATTTACGTATTCTGTAGTCTCATGGCTTTCAATATATCATAAGAAGGCCAGAGATTATTGACCAAGTACCTAGTGTCAAGGTCACATGTAGGGATGCTCTAGACATTCCAGCTGAGGTTCCAGCCATGTCTAAATTGTCCAATCTGAAGCTCTAGATACTGGGAGCACAGACAAATTCTCTCCTATCATTGGTCCAAATTCCTGCCCTGTAAGCTCCCTGGGTATCCCCAAATGGCTATTTCTGGACATAACCATGTCAGGCAGGTTTGCTATGCCATTGAAGTGACTGGAACAGAGTTCTTCTTCCTGGTTCAGAGTCTGAAGAAAAGGCATACATCTCTGCTAGAGAAACAGCATTGAAGCAGGATGAGCAATAAAGAAAGTGACCCTATGTCTTTTGCAGATTAAAAACTGCTTTGCACTTGTCTCTTAGTCTTTTGGAATTCTCATTTTTGGAAGGTGCTGACATTCTCTTAGAGACCTTAAAGAATCTCATACAACTGGGCAGTGGTGGCACAGGCCTTTAATCCTAGAACTTGGGAGGCAGGGACTTTGAATCCCTCAGAGCTGTGGTTTTCAAAACTGAAATCAGGAATCTGTGATAAAGTAGCTACCTGGTGGAGAGTCAAGCCCTTCTAGGAGGGCATGCTGCTTTAGTGGAATTCTTGTTTCAGAAGTACTGGGCAAGTGTTCTACCACTGAGCTACACTCCCAATTTCTATTGACATTTTATTTTCAGATAGAGTGTCACTAAGTTGCCTAGGCTGGTCTTGAATTCAAAATCCTCATGCTCCAGTCTCCTGAGTAGCTGAGATTACAGACATCTGCCATCAATTCCGGTTATGCAATTTTTTTTTTTTTTTTTTTGTTTTTCGAGACAGGGTTTCTCTGTGTAGCTTTGCGCCTTTCCTGGAGCTCACTTGGTAGCCCAGGCTGGCCTCGAACTCACAGAGATCCGCCTGGCTCTGCCTCCCGAGTGCTGGGATTAAAGGCGTGCGCCACCAACGCCCGGCAATTTTTTTTTTTTTAAAAATTGACCAACTACACAAACAAAAGTTCTAGTTTATAGTGAGGCAAGTGAGTCAGGAATAAGTCATATCTTTATTTAAAACATTGATGTATCCTTGTAATTTTCATCTTATTTTATTTACTTGTTTATTTAGAGTGTTCTCATACCATAGCACATGTGTGGAGATCAGAGGACAACTTGGTGGAGTCTATTCTCTCCTTCTATCCTGTGGGTTGCAGGGCTCAGACTCTGGTGGCAGGACTTTTATTCATTGAGTCTTCTTGTCAGCCCTGCTGTATTTATTTATCGGGACATTTTTTTTCCTGCACTGATTTTTTATTGTAAACTGTTGCAAAAAAGTTATTATTTACTTAGAGACAGTGTTTTGCTATGGAGTTCAGCCTGGTCTTAAGTAACCCTTCCACCTCAGTCTTTTGAGTACTTGGATGTACTGCCACCTGCTGATATGATTTACCTTTATTGCTGACCTGTTTTTTAAATTTATTTTTATGTGTATGGGTGTTTCGCCTGCCTGTATGTTTGTTGTGTACCACTTGTGGTTCCTGAAGAGGCCAGAAGATGGCATCAGATCCCCAGGAACTGTAGTTGCTGATGGTTGAGAACTGCCTGGTGAGTGGGTGAGTGATGGGAACGAACATAGACCCTGTGGAAGAGCAGTCAGTGCACTGAACTCTTGTGCCATCTCTCCAGGTGCAATTGTTGATTGCTGAGGATTTGGGTGCTCCCTTATATTTTCCATCTGAGGTAGAGGCTTCTGCATCCTGGTGCTGGCTCTGCTACCTGAGCAAGACTTTTAAGGAAGCTGATTACTTTCAATACATCATAAGAAGGCCATAAGGTGGGGGAGGGTCGAGGCTTTGTTTTCCTGTTGCTTAGTACATGGCTTGGCAGTACTTAAAAAGCCCTGTTCCCTCAGTGTAACGGATCCTGCTAGTGCATTCCCTGATGTCTGTCTCTCAGATCAGCTTACCTGGTACTGAGTTTCTGTTTCTGCCTTGTATGGCTTTGCCTGAAGACTCACATCCCTGGACCCTAGGTAAAGATGGACATGTGAAAAATGAAAAGCCCAGCTGTGCTGGTCCCCAGATCTTCCAAACTTTTAAGAATACTACGTGCTTTGTAGCTCCTTGCATGAGCAGCTGATGCTGGGGTGTCACCCGAAGTCACAGCCTTACACGATTCTTCTGCCACCCTCTTCCCACCTTCTCTCGGGAATGCTTCCTTTACGAATAAGTCCTACCCACACCCTGACTTCAGAGGCTGTTTCCAGAAGGAGCTACTGTGGAGCAAAACTTCTGGGCCCAATCTTAAGAAACCCTGAGAGCTTTGTCTCTGGATTTTCTTTCCTCCTCTTCTCCTTCTTTTTTAAAAATTGGTTCTGCCTGTAAAATCAGGTTTCCTTAGCAACTGTAGCCATCACTATAGCAACTGTGAGATATGGTTGCCAAGGCAAACTAGACTTTCTGCAAAGAGAACCCCACTCATCACTTGTCTTTGTGCCTTTTTGCTTCAGCTCCCCACTTTTTCATTCCATGGCAGTTTGTGCATGGGCTGTTGGGTTCTTCACTTCTCTTAAAATGGCTGCTTTCAATGAGACTTGCAGGAGGTCAATCAAGCATGTTCTGCACTGCTGAGGAGGCTGAGCTCCTTGTACTCAGGCTAGAACCAAGAGCATAACACTCACAGATACTTTGACATCTGCAATGAGGCCAAGATGTAACATGGAACCTCCATGTCCCCAGGGCCAGTCACTCTGACCATCACTCCCAAAGTGTCCAGGAGACGATGGGGAAGTGGTGGGCTGGTGCAGTCTAGCCCTGTTAACATATAATGCTTTACTGTAATTTCAAGATGTTTCTGTGGGAGATACAGATTTTCTCCAAAAACACTTGATTTTTCCACATATATGATTTACTTTCAAGTCAAAAGGATTATATAAAAAAACAGCTAGAAGCTTTACATAAGTTGCTGTCTCCTTATGGATGCTTGAGTTTGTTTTCTTCTGAGCTTCTGTCCCTTTGTCTTCAGGCTGACACTGGTTTGGCTGATGGGGAGGCCTGGTAGGTGGGGAGGTACCCTCTTGCCTCTCTGCCTTGCAGCCTACTGCCTTCTATAAAGATCAGTGTGTGTGTGTGGAGGGGGGAGGGTCAAGGCTGCGAGAATGGAAGTACCTTGCTGGCTTTCTTTTTAAAAAGCAACTCGCCACACAAAATCCTCTATTATTCTAAAAAGCCTTTCTTTTTCCTGTTCTGCTGTTTCCATGGAAATGGAGCTAGTCACCAACCTTTAAGTCAATGGCTGCAACAGTTGAATGCTGCTTTTTGTTCTTTTCTCCATGGAAGGAAAATGCCTTGATTTCTATTTGTCATCTTTGTTAATGGACAAGGTGCTGTCATTGTGAAGTCTCCCTGGTCAGACACCTGTCGTGAATGTGTCCAGCAGAGAGAATTGCATCTGTTTTCAAAAGAAAGACCCTCTTCTTCTTCACTGCTACTGAGCCCATGAATTGGTGCCTCTAGGGAGCAGCAGGAGTTGGGTAAGGCAGATTGGATTCAGTTTTGCTACTGGAGACTCAGGAATGGAGATGTACCCTTGCTCCACATCAAACTAAGAGTGTTCTCTCAGGGAAACAGTAACTCAGAGTCGGCCCATATCCCAGCAGAGGAGATAGGTGCTGGTGTTCTGTGTACTAATGGTCCTATACTTGGACCCCTTTCATTCCTTTCCATGATGCTGTGTTTCCATCCTCCAGCTTTGCAGATGTCACCATCAGTGACAGGCATCATCCAGAGGCCACAAATATCATCTCACCTGCATGTATAAGACCTTCATTCTAATAGTCCTACCCATATTGTGACTGGAGTTTTAGGGCAAAAGCCCATGCTCCAGTAGCTCCAATGGGTTAAGCCTAACCACCCATCCAGTATGTCTGAGATGAGTGTTGATGAATCAAAGAAAGATCATTTAATCAACACGTGCATTGAGAAGAACAGATAGAGGGTTCCTGTAACTCCAAGTTTGTGTTTGGCATACTGACATGACCTCTATGTTTCAATGGAGGAAGAATTGGGGTGGTAGGCAGGAGGTGTACAGTTAAGCAGTCCTGCTCAAGGTGTAGCCTGATTGATCAATATCTTGAGTTATGGCTCTAAAAGTTGGTCACAAGAAGCCCTTACCACTATTATTGCTTGAGGGACTCAATCTCAAATTCTTTTAAGATGAACATTCCTGTTCCAGGATGTAACCTCACCATTGCAGATAACTGTACTCAGTTAAGAGTGTTCATGATGGGGGTCTGACCTCTGAGGCTCTGTTGTTCCTGTAATCTAAGGTGACTGCCAATTAGTATTTTGATTCACTTTTCTGCCTTTAGCCTCAAAAGGAAATGAGACAGGTTGAGTAGACAGGTACTTGTTGTGTGATGAACAAACATATACACAGGCAAGCATGAGTCTGATCCAAAGTAAGAGAGACAGACAATAAGTGAAAGCAGAGACACCAAACATTCATTTTACTTTGACTCACTTTTGGCCCTAGATTACTTTTCTGTTGCTGTGATAAAACACTTGACCATGACAACTACCTGAATAAAGAGTTTATTTGGCTTATAGTTACAGAGGGATACAAATCGATCACAGCAGAGAAATGTACCAATGAATGGCAGGCATGATAGCTGGAACAGGAAACTGAGAGCTCACATTCTCAACCACAAGCATGAAACAGAGTGAGCGAAAGCTTTAAACTTCAGTGACATACTTCCTACAGCGAGACCATGCTTTCCAAACCTCCCCAAACAACACCAGTAACTAGGAACGAAGGGTTCAAATCCCTGAGCCTACAGGGTTATTTCTCATTCAAACTACCACAGGACCCAAATGAGGAGTCAATTTCCCCCTTTTTTTAAATAACAAAAGTACCTTCTAAGTGTTTATGATTAATATAATATCTGGAAAGAAGGAATGCTTCACAGACCTTGGGAAGAATCTGAACAGATAGGCCTTGCTGAGTTTGATGAATCTTGTCTACTTGACAGGCTCTAGAGTCACCAAAGAAAAGCCTCTGGTCATGTGTCTTAGTTATGGCTTCTATTGCTGTGGTAAATAACCAAAAGCAACTAGGAGGAGTTTATTTCATCTTACAGCTTGTAGTCCATTATGCAGGGAAGTCAGGAGGCAAGAACTGATGCAGAGGCCATGGAGGAGTTCTTACTTGCTTGCTCCTCATGGCTCATTCAGCCTGTTATACCATCCAGGACCACTCACTCAGGAGTGGCATCACACATCAACCACTATGGCTCATGTACATCATTCATCAGTTAGGAAAATGTACTACAGACTTGTCCATAGGCCAGTCTGGTTCAGGGGTGGGGACATTTTCTCAATTGAGGTTCCTTCTTCCAAAATGACTCTAGCTTATATCAAGTTGACGTAAAAACTAACCAGCACAGTATGCACATGGAGGATTATCTAGATTAGGTTAACTGATATGGGAAGATCCAGCCTAAATTTGGGTGGCCCCATACTCTGTGCTAGATTGGATAAAATAAAAGAAGGGTAACTGGACATCAGTGTTCATCATGGTCTGCTTCCTGACGTGAAAGCAGTGTGACTGGATCCCTTGTGCTTCTGCCACTGCCTTTCCTGTCATGATGGACTGTATCCCCTGGAACTGTAAGCCAAAACAAACTCCTCCTTTCTTAAATTGCTCTTGTTAGGTATTTTGTCACATTAGTGAGACAAGTGACTAATACACTTGGTTTTCTCTCTTGGTCTATTGCTGTCAAATCCCCCTTTAGGACTGATTATATTTCTAGACAGCTAGCTATCTATGCTTCATCAAATTGGGCATAAAAATAGGTCTTTATGTCTTCAAACTGAATGGTGCTATGTTATGTAAGTTACCATAAAATGAACTTATTACACTTTCCTATTGCTAGCCTGTCTTTTGTTATAGGGTGTCTGCCTTTTAAGATAGTCAAGAAGGAGCTCACCTTTCTTTTTTATTCCTATAATACTACTAGTATGCTGGTAAATGTCTAACAATTGACTTCTTAAAAATTCTCTGACATCCTGGTTTGTAACATTGATCATTTTCTATGGTGTAAATACATCCACTGTGGCTGATTTCAAGCTAGCAATGTGAAATTACTGAATTCATAGTTGGAAATTATGTTAAGAAGGCCTGGGATTTATACTGGAATTCTTGTCATAACAGGGCAGATAAGCAATAGCATAGATATGAGAATACAAGACCCAAGTCACTTGTTCCCAAAATCAGCTCTGTCATTTGTGCAACAGATCTCCTTGGGAGAGATCTCAGGGTGAAATTATACTGTTGCCCAGGTTTCTTCCCTTCCTTCTCCTCTTTGTGATAATATTTTATTTGTGCTTTAATAAAGTTTGCCTGGAGATCAGAGGAAATAGCAAGCCATTTTAAGTAAACATAGAAGTCAGGCAGTGGTAGCACACACCCTTAATCCTATCACTTAGCAGACAGGGTCTCTGTGTGTTCAAGGCCATACTAGGGAGCAGAGCCAAGCATGGTGACACACATCTTTAATCCCAATACCAACCATAGAGACCTGGAGGTCTGTACAGACAGGCAGTGACAAGGAAGTGAGGTAGCTGAGCTAAGATAGCCAATGAGAGAGCAGAACAGCAAGGCAAAAAAGGCATAGGTAAGACAAGAAGTAGCTCGCATTTGGAAGCTGCAGAGCTGGTGAGGTAAGGTTGGCTGGTGGCTATTCCTATTTCCCTGACCTCTAAGGCATTCACCCCTATATTTGGCTCTGTGTTTTTTTATTTAATAAGACCATTTAGAAATTTGTCTACACCACTTTGCAGTTGTTTATTTATTTATATTATATTTCCCCCCTCTTCCCTTTCTTTTTCTGCTTCCTCCATTAGCTTACTCAGGGTTACTCTTTTGTAAGCACTTCTCTAATTAGCAACTTGCACATGATTCCTTATCTCATTGTCTGCTTCTAAGACAAATTGATAAGATAGCTGGCTCCATGTATACTTTTATGGGTAGAAAGAGCCTACTTTTCATTTTTTAAAATGTACATAGTGATGAAGGTCCTGGAGTGGATCTACTATTTTTTTTTTACTAAATGGACATGTCAAACTGCCTTCTAAATATTTACATTTATTTCCATAGATTAATTCTGGTATCATCCTTGGTCAGAGCATCACCTTTCAGTTGTGTGCAATGATTAATGCATAAAATATAACTGGTCAAACTATTGAGTGCTCATCCCTAAACAGACCTTATATTTCACCCCATATAATAAATTATGTAAGAGATATAGGATGAGAGGAGTGCTGTGTAAGTCTGTTTTCTGGATATGATGTGGCTGTTGGAACCATGAACATATAGCAGCTGTGGTTACTTGCATAAGAACTTCAAAAGACTGGGCCCATCAGCAGTTCATGACAGATGGGGAAAGGGTTCAAGAGGCCCTACTTGTAGATAAGGAAAACTTGGCAATAAGTGGTTGCTGGGGAGGGGTATTAATTTTCTTTAGTGGTGTAGTCACTGATAGCTTATCCATGCTATAGTAAATGATGCTGAATCCATGCTCATTACAAGAAATTTTTATTACATTCAGTGGATCACAATAAGGACATGTGCTGGTGGCCATGTCAGAGGAGCAACAGATGGCAAATTGACTTCAGGGAATCGGTCCACCAGGAAATAAAACCCTGGTGGGTAA
Organism: Peromyscus maniculatus bairdii; assembly: GCF_049852395.1. Taxonomy (NCBI): domain Eukaryota; kingdom Metazoa; phylum Chordata; class Mammalia; order Rodentia; family Cricetidae; genus Peromyscus; species Peromyscus maniculatus. The sequence goes on along the minus strand of NC_134875.1, from coordinate 125,943,884 downwards.
ACCTTGGATAAGCAAGGCCCAAAGATCACAGACTCAAGAATGTCTTTGGCTTCTGCTGTGCCTTCACATGTTTGCTGCTGCCATCTTTCTCTGGTATCTGGCATGGTGTGAATGGGTGTGGGGAGATCCCCACTGCCTGTAATGTAGTGTGTTTATCTCATGGAAATATCCTATACTACTGGACATTTTTTACCTGTGGATTATTATAAAGATGATTTCTTCCTAAGCTGTACTATCTAATTGTATCTAATTGATAATAATATTAATTTAAGTAGAGTTTTGATGACAAAAAATAAAACAAAGAAGTGTCACACAGCTAGAACACATGAGTTTCTATTGAGGAGCCATACAGACTGTGGCTTAGGTTAATGATTAAGAAGAACAGTTGGGCTCTAGTAGCCCAGCTAGCTTAAATTCTATTAACCTTAATGTTAGGAGATATATTCACAGATTTTTGGAGTGCATCATAGCTGAAACAAGCTTTGAAAATAACTTAAAATTAGACTAAGATGTTTTTGTCCAATAGCTTAGAGGTAAAAAACCCAAGAAGACAATCTAAAGTTTTAGAAAAGCACATAGTTCAAGGAGGAACTTGTTAAGGTCAGGGAACAAGAACAAAGCAGCCCAATTATCATTAGCTGATGTGCCTTTCTTGCTAGAACTGATTGATGACCAAAGGTGATGATTAATTCCTTATACCCATTTCTGCCCTCAATCTCCTGATGTAAGAAACTATTGAGGAGTGGGTATGTACCCTAAACATTTAAAGTAGAGCTGATGGATTCTTTTTCATATGTGAAAGTTTAGATTTATGATTCTTTTAAGATTTCTTGTAAGATTACCTTTTGAGATAAGTAAGAAAGTGATTGGTCCTTTCTTTGTAACTGTAAAACTCAGTCTGCCAGTAAAAAAAATATTTTGCTTGCTTACATACTGTTAATCTATAACAAGTTGCCTGAGTATGAATGTATGTGCATTTGTGGGATAATTTGTTTTTCATTATAATATGTAAAATGTTTAATCATGTAAGGGATATTGAAAACATGCTGTTTTTTTAAACTTGTATTTATTGTAATCATTCACTTGAAAAACAGAATGTAACCACATTGTAATTTTTATATTGTCTGAAAGATTTTGCTGGGATATCTAAGCTGTAAGGGAAAGAATAAAAATAGAGTTAAAATGAGTTAGAAGGAAAACATCAAGAATGAGAGAATTAGGAGGAAGACATTAAGGAAGGAGAAGGAAAATATAAAGACTGAGAGAATAAGAAAGAATAAAGATAGAGTTAGATGGAATTAGAAGGAAACCATCAAGAATAAAGAGAATTAGAAGGAAACCATCAAGAATGAGGTGAGAAAATCACCAGGAAAATGAAGAATAGAGAATATGAAAGAAGAATAAAGAAAAGGTCTACAGGAAACCATCAAGAGGATGTGTGAGTGTCTTTTCCCTTAAACCCATCAGATAAAAAAAACATAGTAGTACCAACTCTGTGGATTCCCTTTGAGCCCTGTGCTGCTGGAGGCTGGCTCCCCAGGCAGCAATAAACAGGAAAATGGGGAGAGAATTAGTTGGAAAAAAAGACAGGAATTATCAGGAGTGGGAAGGGGATAATATGGGGGTAATAGGGAATGAATATAATCATAATACATTATATATGTGTGTGAAATTATAAAAATTAATTTTATTTTGAAAAGCTTTGTAGTGTGATGGACAGGAATCTTCCAGTAACTGTTGGGACTTACATTCAGTGAATTTTAGGGTTCTGTGTATTAGGAATTGGAGGTTATAAAGAAAAAGAAAATAATGATAAATCCTTCCTTGATTATTCTTTGAGTGAATCTTGTCATCATTTAAAAGAGCTAATTTTTCAGATTCATTGATATATAATTGATAAATAAAAGTTTACATATTTAAAATATATAATGTGGATCTCTGTTTTAATCACCATCTACTGCCAATAAAAGCTTCTCAGATAGGAGTTGAGAGATGCATTGATCTTTATGGGTATTCTAAATGAAACACACATATCTGAAAATTCAAAGCTAACACCACAGCTCTTGCTTATGATTCAGGGAACATCACAGAAGAGGGACTGGGGAAGAAAGTAAGAGCTGTAATACCAGGAGGCCTGCTGTAAAACAGTCTCACCTAGAAATTCCTGCATAAACAAGACTTATCGACAATAGCAATATCGACAGTCATGTTAACACAGAAGGGGGGGAACTTTAGTGGGGTCCCACAATAGACAGAGAACTACAAAAATATTGACAGCTGGGAGAAGGAGAACTAACTTCCCCTGGGATTGAACCCTCTTATTAGTCATTCAATACAGAGTGGTCAGCCCTTAAACCATATACACACAAACAATGAAAATGGATTCATACATATATGTAACAAATATAATCAAAGATTTAAAAAAATGGAACATAAAGTTGGGAGGATAGGTTCACCCTTCCTATTCCCACTAGTGCTCTTCTATTCCCCAAATAGTTCCCCTTCTACTTCCATGTACTTGTGTATGTGTTCCACACAAAAGGCAAATATATTTCTCTTTGAGTTTGGATCTAGAAAGAGTTGGGATGTGAACAAGGGAATCTGTGACTGTTATGTAGAACTGAATAGTATTGTAAAATAAAATAAATAAAAGAGAAAAATCTATATGAAACTCTCAAAGAACTAATAAAAATTGTAATATATAGTGCTTTTATATGCATATGCATTATGAATTGATTTCTATTAAGTTAATACATCTACCATATCACATAATTATCATTATTTATTTAATATTGGACTTATGGAGTTTTTTCTAATGTTCCATAGGTCTATTTATCTATCTGTTTTTATAGCAGTGCCAAACTATTTCAATGGCTGTAACTTTGAAAAATATTTTGATGTTAGGAAGTATGATACATTCAGGTTTGTTTTTATTTAAGATTGCTTTTGACTATTTTGGATCTTTGTTGTTCCATGTGGATTTGAATATTTTTCCTATTTCAATGAAAAGTGTCATTGCAATTTTTATTCAGATTGTACCGAATCCTTTGCTTTGGGCAAACCTTGCCATCTATGAGGATATTCTGGAGAAAGTTTGAGGGCTAATTTAATGTCTGAGGAGTTAGGAAGCTGTATGTGAAGAGAAACATTTATCTAAGGAAAGGGAGCTTAGTGAGGATGACAAAAGCAATAAGAGCAAGAATTGTCATTTACTGAGAGCTTACTATAGTTTGAACATATGCTCAGTGCTTTGCTATCATTATTCATAATATGTTTACTTAACAAGTATCTGCTGTGCACTTAGTTTGTGACAGGCATTGGTCTGAGCACTAGCAATAGCATTAGTAAAAAAATTGTTTTGGGGATGCAACTCAACTCACAGGTGGTATAATATTAATATTTACACAGGTAGATGTCTTTTCTGATAAGGTAAATTTTGTATATAAAGCTGGATAGACAGAAAAGGTAATTTAGAGTGAGTCATGTGGCTATCAGAAGAAATAAGAAGTGTGGAGGCCCAAAGGCAGGAACAGGCTTCGTAGACACCAAGAGTATCAAAGAAGCTTGTGCTTCTAGAATAGAACAAACAAAACCAGAGTAGTAGAGACATTAGAAAGGTAGCAAAGGGCCAGGTTCTGTAGGTCCTGATATAGACCATTGAAGTCTTTGGCTTTGACTCTGAGTGAACTGGGGACCATTAGAAGGCTCTAAACAGATAATGGCTGTGATCTGAGCCATGACTTAAGAAAGATACCTCTGCATTACCATCCCTGATCTCACGCTCTACTATAGAGCTATAATAATAAAAACAGCTTGGTATTGGCATAAAAAGCAGACATGTTGATCAATGGAATCAAATCAAGGACTCTGACATTAATCCACACACCTACAAACACCTGATTTTTGACAAAGAAGCCAGAATTATACAGTGGAAAATAGAAAGTATCTTCAACAAATGGTGCTGGCATAAATTCTTCTACATGTGGTAGAATGAAAATAGATCAGTATCTATGGCCATGCACAAAACTCAACTCTAGGTTGATCAAAGACCTCAACATAAATCCAGTAATACTGAACCAGATAGAAGAGAAAGTAGGAAGTAGCCTTGAATGCATTGGCACAGGAGACTACTTTCTAAATATAACACCAGTAGAATAGACACCAAGATTAACAATTAATAAATGGGTCCTCCTGAAACTGAGAGGCTTCTATAAGGCGAAGGACATGGTCAATAAAGCAAAAAGGCAGCCTATAGAATGGGAAAAGATCTTTACCAACCCCACATCTGACAGAGGGTTAATATCCAAAATATATAAAGATCACAAGAAACTAGATAGCAAAATATCAAATAATCTAATTTAAAAAATGGGCTATAGAGCTAAACAGAGAATTCTCAGCAGGAGAATCTCAAATGGCCGAAAGATGTTTAAGGAAATATTCAACATCCTTAGCCGTCAGGGAAATGCAAATCAAAACAACTCTGAGATACTATCTTACGCCTGTCAGATAAGATCAAAGACACAGATGACAGCTTATATTAGAGAGGATGTGGAGAAGGGAACACTCCTCCATTGCTGGTGGGAATGCATTCTTGTACAGCCACTCTAGAAATCAGTATGGCAATATCTCAGAAAACTGGGAATCAACCTACCTCAAGACTCAGCAATACCACTCCTGGGCCTATACCCAAAAGATGCTCAACCACACTACAAGGACATTTGCTCAACTATGTTCATAGCAGCATTATTCATAATAGCCGGCACCTGGAAATAATTTAGATACCCTTCAACCAAATAATAGATAAAGAAAATGCGGTACATTTATACAATGGAATATTACACAGTGGTGATAACCAATGTCATCATGAAATTTGTAGGCAAATGGATGGAACTAGAAAAAATCATCTTGAGTGAGGTAACCCAGACCCAGAAATACAGACACAGCATGTACTCATTTATAAGTGAATATTAGATCCAAAGCAAAGGATAATAAGGCTATGATATACAACCCCAGAGAAGCTAGATAAAGAGGACACTAAGAGGGACACACATGGATTGCCCCAGAAAGGGGAAAGGGTTAAGATCTCCTGGGTAAACTGGGAGTGAGGAATAGAGGGAAGTGGGTGGGAGGTGGGAACATGAGGTCTCAAAATGGCTGAGCTGGAGGAGAGCAATAAAAGAGATATCTTGACAGAATGTACCGTTAAGGGGATGGGGAGAAATCTGCATCCAGGGAAAACCCTAGGAACTCACAAGATTTTCCCCAGCTAAGACTCATAGCAATGGTGGAGAGGGTACTTGAACTAGTCTTCCCTTGCACCAAGATTGGTGTCTACCCCAATTATCATCATATAACCTACATCTAGTGACTGATGGAAGCAGATGTAGAGACCCACAGCCAAGCACTTGGCCAAGATCCTGGAGTTCAGTTGATAGGAGGGAGGAAGGATTATAGGAGCAGAGGGGGTCAGGATCATGGTGGGAAAAACCACAGAGATAGCTGACCAAGCTAGTAGGATTTCACAGACTCTGGACTGACAGCTGAGGATCCTGCATGGGACTGAATTAGGCCCTCTGAATGTGGGTGGAAGTTGTGTGGCTTGATGTGCTTGTGGGTCCCCTGGCAATGGGACCAGGACTTATCCCAGGTACAGGAACTGGCAATTTAGAGCCCATTCCCTATGGTGTGATGCCTTACTAAGCCTTGATGCAGGGGAGAGGGACTAGGTCTGGCCCCAACTTGGTATGCCAGCCTGTATTGACTACCCAAGGGAGGCCTTACCCTCTATGAGGAGGGTTGGGGGTGGGATTGGGAGAGGTAGGGAGAGCAGGAGAAGGGGAGGGAGGGGAACAGGGGTTGGTATGTAAAGGGAAAGAAAAAATTTAAATAAAAAATGAAAAAACAAAACCAACCAAACAAAAACAGAAGGATGCCTCTGAATTTTTTCAACAGGAAAAAAACCTAAGCATGGAGATCAGTGAGGAGGCCAGGCCAAGAATCTAGATGACAGATGGTGCTAACTTGGCCAGAGTGGCAGCTGGGAAGGGGAAAGGAAGTCGATGAATTCTGGGCTTCATTTGAAGACAGAGACAGAACCTGCTTACTTAATTGTCTCAGCAGCATGAGAAAATAACACAAATCCTGATTTTTAGAAAAAGTAAGCCACTACACAGGAAGGTTAGCAAACTTTCCCAGAGTCACACAATTGCTGGCAGAATGAAGTGAGGTGCATACTAGTTCTGTCTAACAGCCTTACCAGTGACCCATGAGGCTTTGTATCCCCTTTATTTCATCCTATTTCATGCCTAAGGCTAGGAGCACAGCCAGTATGCAAAGGACCCTGTAATGGGTGAAAATCCCCACAAAGACATGGCCGTTTAATATAACTCTTAGAACCTGTGAATATGGTCTTATTTGGAAAAATGGTTTTAGCTGATATAATTGTGGATGCCAAAGACAGGAAGGTTATCTTGGGTTCTACAGGTTTGCCCTAAACCCAGTGCCAAGTGCCCTTATAAGAGCAGAGGAGAAGGGAAGGCTGTGGGAAGACAGGGCAAAGGTTGGAGTAATGCAAAAGACTAGGATCAGATTTTCATCTAGAACCTTCAGAGGGAGATGATCCCATACACACTTTGCTTTCAGACTTCTGACATCTGGACTGTGGGATAATAAGGTTCATTGTTTTTGTTTTTGAGACAGGGTTTCTTTGTATAGTCCTGGCTGTTTTGGAAGTATCTCTGTAGACCAGGCTGGCCTCAGACTCACAGAGATCCACCTGCCTCTGCCTCCTAAGTATTGGGATTAAAGGCATGTACCACCATTGCCCAGTAGATTTTCTTATTTTAAGTTGCCAAGTTTATGGCAGTTCATTAGGACAGCCCCAACATGTTAATAACTGAGTCAGCTAAGTAATGAAGCTCTCTTCAGTTTCATGAGAATAAGCTGGGGGCAAACAGGCCCATCTCAACTCCTGGAACTTCATCTCATTTCCACATTACAGGGGGACAAGTCATTCCTGGTTGGGCCCTGGGGAAGAATCATTTCCATAATGAGGCTGGTGAGATGACTCGGGCTAAAAGTGCTTCTGTTAAGCCTGAGGAGCTGAGTTTAATCCTCAGAATCCATACGGTGGAAGGAGAAAATCAACTTTGGCAAATTCTCATCTGCTCCTAGCAAATGTGTTGTGGCCCCCATGCTCTCTTTCTCTGCCAAAATATAAATAAATGAACAAATGTAAAAATTATTAAGTTTCACATGCTTGAAGTCTTTGCAGGGCTGAAGAACATAGCACATCAGCTTTGTCAGTCAAGGCTGGGGACAGATGGATATCCTCAGAAGGAAACAAATCCAATGGAATTGATGTCAAAGGAGTCCTTCTGAGGATATTTAAATATCAAGTTGTTACCCAGTCACTTTAAGCCTCTTGTTTCTGGAATACATGTGAATGACATATATTAGTCCATTTAATTATTCTTTTTGAGTTTAGGCAAATTAACTTAAATTTAAATGAGAAGATTTTTTAATAGACTTTCATCTGCTGAGTGCCATTCATGTGAGCCTATCATGGCTGTGACTGTGGTGAGGGTAAAGCCTCAGATTTCCTATGCTGTGCTAAACTTCAAACTCATAAAAAGCGCTGATAGCTCATTCCTTAAAAGGTTTCTGAAGGCTGTTATACTTCAGTTTGGCTGAATAGTTGGGAGGAAAGCAGGTTTTCAGCTAAGATGTCATCATGAGACAGATTGGAGTAGCCTTCTGCTACTTGTGAAGAAATGAAAGCTCTATGAGACTGGGCAAGGGGCAGTGTGATGGCTTGAAAACATGTCTGCAAATTCTTTAAATTTCCTCCCGTTGAGAGCAGGCTGTGTCCTGCTTTAAGGGCAAGTACATTTTAGAGCATTTGGTTCCATTTTACATGCATAAACTTAGATAGGGAAACTCTGCACCTTGTGTGCATGTAGACACACCACATGTCAAACACCACTAGGACATACTGAAAACTAACATTTCTATAAATGAAAAAGTAACACTGTATCAACAAACCAAAGTAGATTGTACCCTATGAACACAAGAATTTATCAAGCACACCAGACTGAGGAAGTGTGTGATGTCCTTATCTGGACCCTGTAAAGAAGTGGACATCAGAAACAATTGTAAAACTTCTTAGTCCTAATGAGCTCTCATTATCATTGTACGTAATTGGATTTTTCTTTGGACTGCCAGCTCACAATAAATGACACAGAGACTTGTTATTAATTATGAAAGCTCAGCCTATAGCTTAAGCTTGTTCCTAACTATCTCTTATAACTTAAATTACCCATTTCTATTCATCTACATGCTGCCACATAGCTTGTGGCTTTTACCTCTTCTCCTGCATGTCTTGCTTCCTCTGCATCCAGCTGGCAACATGCCTTTCTTCTTCCCTGAGACCTCTCTGGCCCCAGAAGTCTCATCTAACTTCTTTCTGCCTAGCTATTGGCCCTTCATCTCTTTATTAAACCAATCACAGTGACACATGTTCCACAACAACTGTATCTCTTTTTAAACTAAGGAAACAACAACAAGTCTCCAAGATATTTTGGATTAGTATAAATTTTTGTATGAAGATAAAAATTTAAGCTTATCTTTGCTACAACATACTATATATGTGATTCAAATCTGGTTTAGAATATATTGTATATGAAGATAAAATGTTAAAGTTATAAAGGTTTACTCAGATTAATAAAAGCTGATTTAAGATGTATATCTAACTACATATATATTTGTGAACTGTTCAATACCAAGCTGCTAGAAATTTTAGATAAGTAACAACATATGTTTGATAAATAAGGTATATTTGATAAATAAGATTTATAAACTTCTAAGCTTCACAGTAATATTTTTCTAGCCTCTTTGTCTTTGCTCACTTTGTTAAGCTTTAGCTATTTGGATAAACGGAGTCATCCAAACAACCTGAACTATGATATTCTATAATGTTACACTATAAAAAATCAGTAAATTTCCCAGTCTCTCTGTGGACTAAAGTTTATTGCATTTATGGTTTATTTTGATGCTAAAAGATCTTCAACTCAAAATTTTAAGACTCAAAATTAACAGGGATATAGCTATAAAATCCTGATCTTATAAAACTAATAACTTACTATGAACTACACTTTAGCCATGCCAAGTACAAATATAATTAATTACATGAATAAGATTTATATAGCCTTTGGTATATATTTTCAAGGTTAAGCCTAAAACAAGTAACTGGAAACAAGCAAATTTTGCTTAGTTTAGATATAATTAATAAATAATGGTCCTCAAAACTTTTCAGAGATCTACTGAATATGGCATTTAAAAATGTTTAAAGGAAAAAGCTTACTATGACAGACAGAGACCCCTAGTTGCTAGCAGTGACCCCAAAGTCTTCAAAGAAAATGACGTGGCACAAAAGAATTCCTCCTGGAGTTTGCTTTCAATGTAGCAAAGCCAGCCATTGGATGAAAAACTGCCCTTCACCTCACCTTATTCCAGGACCCTGTCCAAACTGTGGACAAACAGGACACTGGGGAGTTGATTGTTGCCCTACTTTGCATAGGTTTGTCCCCCAAGTTTGTACTCCACAGAAAAGTCTGTTGGATCTTCTGGACCTGGTTGCTAAAGACTAATGCTGCTCTGGGACTTCTGCCCCCACAAAATCAATATTACCAAGGAAAAACCTAGGCTGATTGTCCAGGTAGCTGGTAAGTCTTTGTCATTTTTAATAGATTTGGAGCTACTTGGTCTGTACTTTCTGCTTTTGCAGGTGAAATTCACCCTTCTCAGATTTCTGATGGTGTTGACAACTAAGCTAGTGATAGCTTTGTCAGTTTAACAGCAGCAACCAAGGCTTTACCTCCTTTCTCACTTTCCTTCATATGTAAAAATTAGGCCTCAGGTCTTACTTTCCTAGAGTTACTACTAGGTCTAGATGCAGTTTACCTTGCTACCAGACTCTAAAAAGAGATAAAGTCACAAAACAGATTTCAATGTAACTTTTTAACTGTTCATTTATTTAAAGGAACCCACTTTACAATCACTGCTCTCAGTAGTCAATCACCTGTGTCTCATGGTAAATGATTGGATAGAAAAAAGTGTAAAGTTTATGTAAGGTTTGAGGTTATGAAAGCTTAAGTAAGTTGTAAGAGTCTAAAAGGTGTTTTATAATATGTGGCTGCTGACACTGAGTTGCTGAAGGTGGTCTGGAGGAATACCTGGTTACGAGTTATAAAGACCTAAGAAAGTGTCTTAAGGTGTGTAAATGTAATTTGCAAAGATGTAAGAAAGTGATTTAGGATATATGTAAAAAATGAAAAATGTTTCAGATTTCTTTCCCTCTCTATGCTATTGTTATATTTAGACTTCAAAAATTTAGAGTTTTAACATTAATCAATGGAGTTCTGATAAACTAGTTCTGGTGAGCACTGACTGCTATTATCATAGTCATAAGTTCAACTTTTTAAATTTCCTTTGGATGTTTTCTAAGTATAAACTTAAAAGTGCTTCTCATTATGCTAAGAACCTCTGTATAATCTATATACACCAGGTCTTCTGGATAGAGGAAAGAATATTCATGCTTTTAACCCAAAATCATTTTGGGTCCCCAAGCTTTTATGATGATTCAAAGGTGGGGGTCTATTGCCTTGTTTACAATGTGGATTTTAGTACAGATTGCAAACAATGGTAATGCTAACATATTTAAAACTTATCTCTTTTTGTAAGCTCCAAGGAATCGACTTGGATCCACCTCTCACAAGTAAACCAGACTCACAAGCACTCCTGTCAACCAACAGCCTACATTTTCCTGTCTATCACTTATTCCTGAGGATGGGATGGGATCTCTGCCTCTTCCCTGGCCTTGGAACTCCCCTCCCCCAACTGCCAGGACCATGGGCCTAAAAGTTTCAAATGTACACCTCACTTTACCCTCTGTTCCCACAACTCACCAGCTCCAGATGTTCCCTCAAAATCTGCATCTCTGACAGCTTCAAAGTCACTAGCCCCAGGTGGTCCAGCTTCACAAATGCACCTGCACTTTCCAAGCCCCAGATGGTGCTGCAGAGCCTGGACAGTGAGTGAAACAGCCTGTTCTTCCTGGACGTGGCCAGCATCCCAGCTTTCTTGGGTCCCCAAAGATGTTGACACTCACAAAATGCAAGAAGCAGTCTAAAGAGCATGGTGCCCTTATTCCTGCCTCACCAGTCATCCTCTCTTATTTCCTCACCTTTTATAGTAAATAAGAGGGAGGAATGTTGGAAAACTGAGAACCGCCCACATTCTAGAATCAGGTACTCCTCCAGACCACCTTCAGCAACTCAGTGTCAGCAGCCACATCATCATCAGCTACCAAATTTGACACATTTCCACTGCCTACACGAGTGGCATACCCTTTACAAAGCCCATGCCTTCACAGGCTGCTCTCTCTCTCCTTTTTCATCCTTGCTCAGAGGCAGCCTTTTGTGCTCATTCCCTCCCCTGGCCAATAAATCTCTTGTGTGAGGTCTGTTGCACAGTGTGATCTTTGTGGCATTTCTTGAAACCTCCAACCAATGCAAAACTCTAATACTACCCCCAGTGACATATTTTCTCCAACAAGGCCACACCTCCTCATCCTTCTCAGACTGGTACCACCAACTAGGGACCAGGCATTCAAACTGCATGAGCCTATGGGGACCATTCTCATTCAAACAACAAGTAGAAAGGGAAGAGATTATATTTTAAGGGGTCAGCAGAACTTCCTCTCTACATCATATTCTTTCAGGTTTGCAAAGTTCTAGAGTTACAGGGTTATGGAGGCCTGCACCAAGGTTTAGAAAGCAATGTGTGGAAGGATCAGATTACCTTTAAGCAGTACCCCTGAGAGGCAATTGGATGAAGTTGTGAAGGTGAAACTAAGCTGAAATGGAGACCATGGAGTGCTGGAGATGCCATGATCATGGAACATCTGCTAAGAATAGCTGTACATACAGAGTAAATAGAAACAATCAAAGAAAGGGGTTGAGTGTGCTTCAGGTGGCAAAGGTGGAGGGATTAGGTTCCCAAGGATTTCTGAGCCTGAATGATCCCATTATGTGTCTCAGATGATAGATCTGGTGTTTTTCTTGTTTGGTTTGGTGTGATAATTCTTCAGTATTCCTCCAGTCCCCATTCCCCCAATTTGGGATATGAATGTTTACTCTGTGCATTATGTATTAGAAGTATGTAACTGTATTTTTATTTTGTAAGTGTTCACAGTTAACAGATTGCCTGAGGAGTCTCAGTAGAGACTCTGCACTTAGACTTTTGAACAGTTTTGGAACTGTAAGAGTTGGTGACGCTTAGAGATGCACTAAATGCATTTTGCACAATGAGATGGACATGAGACTTTAGGACACAGAAGTAGAAGCTTATGATTTAAAGTGATGTGTTTAGGTGTCAAGTTGACATATTATGACTAGTCTTCATTGTCAATTTGAGTAGATTTGGAATCACTCAAGAGACCCCCCTCCTCTTTCTCTCCCTGTGTGTGTGTGTGTGTGTGTGTGTGTGTGTGTGTGTGTGTGTGTGTGTGTGTGTGTGTGTGTATTTAGGGTGCTTTCAGAGAAGTTTAACCAAACTAAGACACATCCTGAATGCCTGAATGTGGGTGGCACGATGTCATGATTTTGAGTCCTGGGCTGAGTAAAAAGGGAAAACCTGGAAGCCATCTGAACAGCAGCATTCATCTGTCTGTGCTTCCTGACTACAGATACAATTTGACCAGCTGCCTCACACTCTTGCTGCCAGCTCTTCCTGTGATGATTGATGGTGTTTTTTCTTAAGCCATGAGCCAAAATAAGTCTTTCTTCTCTTAAGTTGCTTATATTAGATATTTTGTCACAGCAAAAAGAAAAGTAACTCCTACAGATATATCCTTCCTTACTTTTAGAGATTTACTGACCAAATAAACCAGCAATACTTCTATTTAATGTTAAGATTATGAAGAATACAAAGCTGTGTTTGTATTCTAAATACAAACTAAATTGAATAATGTTCTGAGAATTCTTAATATAGCAGTAATTATTGTGAAAATTTCTAAGACTTTTAGGATATTCAAATTTTATATCGCCATTACATTAATTAATTAATATATACTTGTTAAATATTTAGATAATCTGAAAAAGTTAAAATACTGAAACTTTGATAATTAAGAATACTTTAAAATTCATATGCCTTTGCCTCCTATTTCTTTTTTTATTTTTCTTTATTAAGAAATTTTCTACTCACTCCACATACCATCCACAGATCCCCCCTCCTCCCTCCTCCCACCCCCAGCCCTCTTTCCCAAGCCACCTGCATTCCCACATCCCCTAAATCGAGGTCTCCCATGGGGAGTCAGCAGAGCCCAGCACACTGAGCCTAGGCAGGTCCAAGCCCCTTCCCACTACACCAAGGCTGTGCAAGGTGTCACACCACAGGCACCGGATTCCCAGAAGCCTGCCCATAGACCAGGGACAGATCCCGATCCTTCTGCCTGGGTGCCTCCCAAACAGTTTGAGCCAAACAACTGTCTTCTGCATCCAGAGGACCTAGTCCAGTCACATGGGAGATCCACAGCCACCAGTCCACAGTTCATGGGCTTCCACTAGTGTGGCTTCCACTAGTCATCTTTGCACGTCCTCCCATCATGATCTCGACATCCCTCACCTGCAGAATCTCTCCTTTCTCTCATGAATTGGATTCCCGGAGCTCAGCCTGGTGCCTGGCCATGGATCTCTGCATCTGCCTCCATCAGTCACTGGACAAAGGCTCTATGATGACAGCTAGGTTATTTGCTAGGCCGGTCACCAGAGTAGACAGTCCAGGCACACTCTGGACCACTGCCAGAATACCAAGGTGAGGTCATCCTTGTGGATTTCTGAGAGCCTCCCCAGCACCCTGCCTCTTCCTATTCCCATGATGTCCTCATCTATCATGGTATCTTCCTCCTGCCCTCCCACTCTGTTCCTTTTCCAGCTTGACCCTCCCATTTCCCTATGTTTTCATCCCCCATTTCTCACCCTCTGCCACCCCCCATACCCAGTCCATTCATGTAGATCTCATTCACTTCTCCTTCGCAGAGTCACCCATGTGACCCTCCTAGGGTCTTTCCCTGTTAGCTAGCCTCTCTGGAGCTGTGGGTTGGAGTCTGGACATCCCTTCCCTCACATCTAGTATCCATTTATGAGTGAGTACATACTATGATTGTTGTTTTGAGTCTGGGTTAGCTCACTCAAGATGATATTTTCTAATTCCATCCATTTGCTTACAAATTTCATGACATCATTGTTTTTTTTACTGCTGAGTCATACTCCATTGTATATATGTGCCACATTTTCTTTATCCATTTTTCATTTCAGGGGCATCTAGGTTGTTTCCAGGTTCTGGCTATGAATAATGCTGATATGAACATAGTTGAATATGTGTCCTTGTGGTATGATTGAGCATTCTTTGGCTATATGCCCAAGAGTGGTATAACGGGGTCTTCTTGAGGAAGACTTATTCCCAATTTTCTAAGAAACCTCTAAACTGATTTCCAGAGTGGCTGTACAAGTTTGCATTCCCACCAACAGTGGAGGAGTGTTCCCCTTGCTCCACACCCTTTCCAACATAAGCTGTCTTCAGTGTTTTTGATCTTAGCCATTCTGACAGGTGTAAGATGATATCTCAGAGTTGTTTTGATTTGAATTTCCCTGATTACTAAGGATGTTGAGCAATTCCTCAAATGTCTTTCAGCCATTTGAGATTCTTCTATTGAGAATTCTCTGTTTAGCTCTGTAGCCCATTTTTTAATGGGATTGTTCAGTATTTTGAAGTCTATCTTTTTGAGTTCTTTATATAATTTGGAGATCAGCCCTCTGTCAGATGTGGAGTTGGTGAAGATCTTTTCCCATTCTGTAGGCTGTCTTTTTATCTTATTGACTATGTCCTTTGCTCTACAAAAGCTTCTCAGTTTCAGGAGGTCCCATTTATTAATTGTCGCTCTCAGTGTCTGTGCTACTGGTGTTATATTTAGGAAGTGGTCTCCTGTGCCATTTTGTTCCAGACTACTTCCTACTTTCTCTTCTATCAAGATCAGTGTAACTGGTATTATGTTGAGGTCTTTGATCCACTTGGACTTGAGTTTTGTGCATGGTGACAGATATGCATCTATTTGCAATCTTCTGCATGTTGACATCCAGTTATGCCAGCACCATTTGTTGAAGATGCTTTCTTTTTTCCATTGTACAGTTTTGGCTTCTTTGTTGAAAATTATATGTTCATAAGTGTGCGCATTAATATCAGGGTCTTCAATTTGATTCCATTGGTCCACATGTCGGTTTTTATGCCAGTACCAAGCTGTTTTTATTACTCTAGCTCTATAGTAGAGCTTGAAGTCAGGGGTCATGATGCCTCCAGAGGTTGCTTTATTATACAGGATTCTTTTAGCTGTCCTAGGTTTTTTGTTTTTCCATATAAAGTTAAGTATTATTCTTTCAAAGTCTGTGAAGAATTGTGTTGGGATTTTGATGGGGATTGCATTGAATCTGTAGATTGCTTTTGGTAAGATTGCCATTTTTACTATGTTGATTCTACCTAACCATGAGCATGGGAGATCTTTCCATTTTCTGATATCTTCTTCAATTTCTTTCTTCAGAGACTTAAAGTTCTTATCATACAGGTCTTTCTCTTGCTTAGTTAGAGTTACCCCCAAGGTATTTTATATTATTTGTGCCTATTGTAAAGGATGATGTTTCTCTGATTTTTTCTCAGCCCATTTATCATTTGTATGTAGGAGAGCCACTGATTTTTTGAGTTAATCTTGTATCCTGCAACTTTACTAAAGGAGTTTATCAGCTATAGGAGTTCCCTGGTAGAATTTTTGGGGTCACTTATGTATATTATCATATTGTCTGAAAATAATGAAAGCTTGACTTCTTCCTTTCCAATTTGTGTCTCCTTGATCTCCTTATGCTGTCTTATTGCTCTAGCTAGAACTTCAAGTACTAGCTTGAATAAGTATGAGGAGAGTGGACAGCCTTGTCTTGTTCCTGATTTTAGGGGAATCTCTTTGAGTTTCTCTCCATTTACTTTGATGTTGGCTGTTGGCTTTCTGTAAATTGCCTTTATTATATTTAGGTATGTTCCCTGACTTCCTGATCTCTCCAAGACCTTTATCATAAAGGTGTGTTGGATTTTGTCAAATGCCTTTACGGCATCTAGTGAGATGATCATGTGGTTTTTTTTCTTTCAGTTTGTTTATATGCTGTATTACACTGACAGACTTTTGTATGTTGAACCACCCTTGCACCACTGGGATGAAGTCTACTTGGTCATGGTGGATAATTATTTGATGTGTTCTTGGAGTCTGTTTGCCAGTATTTTATTGAGTATTTTTGCATCAATGTTCATTAGGGCGAGTGGTCTGTAGTTCTCTTTCTTTGTTGCATCTTTGTTTGGCTTGGGAATCAGGGTAATTGTAGCCTCATAGAAGGAGTTTGGTATGGTTCCTTCTAGTCCTATTGTATGGAACAATTTAAAGAGTATTGGTATGAACTCTTCTTTGAAGATCTGGTAGAATTTTGTGCTGAAACCATCTGGTCCTGGGCTTTTTTTGGTTGGGAGGCTTTTAATAACTGATTCTATTTCCTTAGGGGTTATTGGACTATTTAAATAGTTTATCTGGTCTTGATTTAACTTTGGTATATGATACCTATCCAGAAAAGTATCCATTTCTTTTAGATTTTTCAGTTTTGTGGAGTAGAGGTTTTTGAAATATGACCTGATGATCCTCAATGTTATTTGTTATGTTTCCTTTTTCATTTCTGATTATTTCTGATTTTTTATTTGGATGCTCTCTTTCTGCCTTTTGGTTAGTTTGGCTAATGTCTTGTCTATCTTGTTGATTTTTTAAAAGAACCAATCCTTTCTTTCATTGATTCTTTGGATTGTTCTCTTTGTTTCTTTTTTACTATTTTCAGCTCTCAATTTTATTTCCTGGCATCTATTCTCCTGGGGGAGTTTGCTTCTTCTTTTTCTGGAGCTTCTAGTTGTGCTGTTAAGTCACTAGTGTGAGATTTCTCCAACTTCTTTATGTGGGAATTTAGTTCTATGAATTCCTCTCTTAGCACTGCTTTCATAGTGTCCCATAAGTTTGGGTATGTGTTATATTCATTTTCATTGATCTCTAGGAAGTCTTTAATTTTTACTCTTTATTTCTTCCTTAACCCCTTGGTGATTCAGTTGAGTATTATTCAGTTTCCATGAGATTGCATACTTTTTGTAGTTTTTGTTGTTGTTGAAATCTAACTTTAAGCTATGGTGGTCTGATAGACTGCAGGAGGTTATTACAATTGTTTTGTGTCTGTTGAGATTTGCTTTGTGGCCAAGTATGTGGTCAATTTTAGAGAAGGTTCCATGGGATGTTGAGAAGAAGGTATATTCTTTTTTGTTAGGATGGAATGTTCTGTAGATATTGATTAATTCCATTTGAGTCATAACATCAGTTAATTCCTTTATTTCTTTGTTAAGTTTTGATTTGGGAAATCTGTGCAGTGGTGAACGTGGGGTGTTGAAGCCTCCCACTATTAATGTGTGGGATTTTATATGTGGTTTAAGCTTTAGTAATGTTTCTTTTACATATGTGGGTGCCCTTGTGTTTGGGGCATAAATGTTCAGAATTGAAACTTCATCTTGGTGGATCTTTCCTGTGATGAGTATGTAATATCCTTCTTGATCTCTTTTGATTGATTTTAGTTTGAAGTATAGTTTGGTGGATATTAGAGTGGCTACACCAGTTTGCTTCTTCAGACCATTTGATTTGAAGACTTTTCCCAGCCTTTTATTCTTAGGTAGTGTCTATCTTTGAATTTGAGGTGTGTTTCTTGTATACAGCAGAAAGATGGGTCCTGCTTTCATATCCATTGTTTTCCTATGTCTTTTTATAGGTGAATTAAGTCCTTTGATATTAAGGGATATTAATGACCAGTGATTGTTCATTCCTGTTATTTTTGGTGGTAGTGTGTGTGTACTTCTCTTCTTTGGGGTTTACTGCTGTGGCATTATCAATTGCCTGTGTTTTCATGGGTGTATCTGACTTCCTTAGGTTGGAATTTTCCTTCTAGTGTTTTCTGTAAGTTTGGGTTTGTGGATAAGTATTGTTTAAATCTGGCTTTGTCTTGGAATGTCTAGTTCACTCTGTCTATGATGACTGATAGTTTTGCTGGGTATATTAGTCTAGGCTGGCATCCATGGTCTCTTAGTGTCTGCATTACATCTGTCCAGGTCCTTCTGGCTTTCAAAGTCTTCATTGACAAATCAGGTGTTTATTCTGATGGGTTTGCCTTTATAAGTCACTTGGCCTTTTTCCTTTGCTGCTCTTAATATCCTTTCTTTATTTTGTGCGTTTAGTTGTTTAAATATTATGTGGCGAGAGGACTTTTTTTGGGGGGGGGTCTAGTCTGTTTGGTATTCTATAGGCTTCTTGTATCTTCATAGGCATTTCCTTTTTCAAGTTGGGAAATTTTTCATCTATGATCTTGTTGAATATATTTTCTGTGCCTGTGAGTTGGTATTCTTCTCCTTCTTCTATCCCTATTATTCATAGGTTTGGTCTTTTCATGGTGTCCGAAATTTCTTGGACATTTTGTGTTATGAGTTTTTTGGCTTTGGTATTTTCTTTGACTGATGAATTCATTTCCTCTATTGTATCCTCTACACCAGACATCCTCTCTTCCATCTCTTATATTCTGTTGGTTATGCTTGCATCTGTGTTTCCTGTTCATTTACTCAGATTTTCTATATCCAGCATTCCCTCTGTTTGTTTCTTCTTCATTGCTTCTATTTCCCTTTTCATGTCTTGTTCTCTTTCCCTCACCTCTTTCATTGCTTTTTCATGGTTTTCTTTAAGGGATTTATTGTTTCCTCCAATTTTTTGTTTGTGTTTTCCTCTATTTCTTTATATTTTTGTTTGACTTTTTCCAATTTTTTTTATTGATTTCCTCCATTTTTTGTTCATCTTTTCCTCAATTTCATTTTTCATTTTTTTTTCTTGAATGGCCTTTAGTATCTTCATGATGCTATTCTTAAGGTTGCTTTCTCCTGCTTCTTCCACCTTGTAATGTTCAGGTCTTTCTGTTGGAGGCGGGCTAAGTTCTGGTGATGCTGTATTGCTCTTTATGTTGTTGTATGTACTTCTGCCTTGTCGTCTGCCCATCTTCTCCTCTAATATGTATAAGAGTTGCTTGTGTCTGAGCGAGTTGCTGTTGGTCCACTGTGTTTGTTGTGTGTCAGGGTGCTCTTTTGGGTCTAATCTTAGCTTTGGTCTAACTGGGGCAGGCAGCTTCTGTGTCTCTGAGAGCTGCTCTTGGGTCAACCCAAGCTAGTTGATTTTGTGACTCACAGATTTGTTCTTGGTCTTATCAGGGCTCTTGGTCCAGTCAGAGCTGACAGATTCTGTGTTTCAGGAAGCTACTCTTGGTCCAATGAGAGGTGGTGGATTCTACTTCTCAGATAGCCTGTCTCTTGAGTTTACTCTTGGTCCAATGATGGCTTTTTGTCTAATAAAGCTCTCTCTTTCTCTGTGCTAGATGGGAGCTCTCTGCGCTGGATGAGAGCTCTCTGCTCTGGATGGGAGCTCTCTCGGCCAGATGGTAACTCTCTCCAACTTGCTTCTTAAATCCATTTGATTGGAAAGTCCTTTCCCAGCCTTTTATTCTGAGGTAGTGTCCGTCTTTGAAGTTGAGGTGTGTTTTTTGTATGCAGCAAATGGATGGATCTTTTTTTCATATCCATTCTATTAGCCTGTGTCTTTTTATAGGTGAATTGAGACCATTGATACTGATGGGTATTAATGACCAGTTATTATAAATTCCTGTTATTTTTTGGTGATAGTGTTGTATGTTTCCCTTCTTCAGTATTTGTTGGTATGGCACTATCTATTGCCTGTGTTTTCATGGGTGTATCTAGCTTCCTTAGGTTGGATTTTTCCTTCAAGTGCTTTCTGTAGGGCTGGATTTGTGGACAGCTATTGTTTAAATCTGGTTTTATCATGGAATATTTTGTTTACTCTGTCCAAGTTGATTTAGAGTTTTGCTGGGTACAATAGTCTGGGTTGTCTCTTAGTATCTGCATAATGTCTGTCCAGGACCTTCTGTCTTTTAGAGTCTCCATTGAGAGGTCAGGTGTTATTCTTATGGGTCTGCCTTTATATGTTTCTTTGCCTTTTTCCTTTGCAGCTCTTAATATTTTTTCTTTATTCTGTATGTTTAGTGTTTTGATTATTATGTGATGAGGGCACTTTTTTTTGGATCCATTCTGTTTGGTGTTCTCTAACCCTCTTGTATTTTTATAGTCATTTCCTTCTTTAGGTTGGGAAAGTTTTCTTCTATATTTTTGTTGAATATATTTTCCATGCTTTGAGTTGGTATTCTTCTCTTTCTTCTATCTCTATTATTCTTAGGTTTGGTCTTTCATGGTGTCCCAAATTTTCTGGACATTTTGGGTCATGACTTTGTTGGCTTTAGTGTTTTCTTTGACTGATGAATCTATTTCCTCTACCGTATCTTCAACACCAGAGATCCTCTCTTCCATCTCTTGCATTCTGTTATTTATACTTGCATCTGTAGTTCCTGTTTATTTACTCAGATTTTCCACTTCCATCATTACCTCAGTTTGTCTCTTCTTTATTGTCTCCATTTCAGTTTTCACAACTTGAACTGTTTCCCTTACTTGTTTAATTGCTTTCTCTTGGCTTTGAAGGGATTTACTGATTTCTTCCTCTTTTTTGTTTGACTTTTCCTCGATTTCTTTAAGGGAATTTTTCATTTCCTCTTTTAAGATCTCTAATATCTTCTTAAAGTCATTTTATGGTAGATATCTTCTGTTTATTCTGTGTTGGGATGTTCTGGTCTTGCCGATGTAGGTTCTGATGGAGCCATATTGGTTTTTATGTTGTTGACTGTATTTTTGCACTGGCATCTACCCATCTTTTTCTCCATTTGGTGCAAGTGGTGTCTGTATGTGATAGTATCAATCTTGATTGATACTATTGATCTAGTGGGAGCTCTTGGTCTAGTCAATGGTGATGGACTCTTTGTCTCAGGGAACAGCTCTTAATCCAAGTGGCGCTAGTGGGCTCTCTTAGTCCAGTCAGGTGTTGAGAGGCTCTGTCTCAGAGAACAGTTGCAGTCTCTGAGGGTGGGTGAGATTTCACCTTCTATTTCTATGTGCTATGATCTATTGGGTTTGGGAATGAATGTGCTTACTTTTCTTATTTTGTAAGTATGTATAAGGAATATGTGTAGTCATGGAAAATTACCTTATATGAATGCCAGATTTTCATAATTCCCAATAAATTGTTGATGTATGCCATATAGTTCTTAACTATCTATTCCTCTATTTTCTTCTGAGAAATGTGTTACTTTAGTCAATAGTTATGATGAAATTTTATACTCAGTGGAGGCTGTGTTTGAGAGTAATCATGGCAGGGAAACAGACTTGTGGCATGTTTCTGTTTTTTAAGGAATCTATAGTTTTGTTTTAAAAGCCAAATCCTCATATATTTATGTTGTTGTTTTGTTTAAGTCTCCAAAAATTTTCACATTATTAAGACTTACTGGAAATTATGAAGAAGGTATTTGTTTTTTATCTGGGTTGTATTTATCACTAATTACCATTTCAAGATTAAAATATGTGAATATGTATTGATTCATTTGAAGATAGCAATGGTGAACACATTTTATAAGCAGATAACATTTGAATATTATAATTAAATTAGTTGAGATTTCATAGGAGAGCAACCTAAAATGTCAGTCTGTTCTACAATATAAGCAAATGTAGCATAGGAAAAAACTTGAAAAGTGAAATTTAATTGCCTTGGTTTATAATACTTGAGCTTGAAAATTTGTGAAATATGTTAAAAGCTTAGCAAAGTTTTCCCAGTTCTGATGGGTGATGTCTTTGATTTATTCTTTACCTTCACCTACAGTGCAGATGGTTTCTTTTTCTCTGTTTTGCTTAGAGAAAAATTTTCTATGCTAAATACTGATGTTATTATGCTTCTGAATATTTAAGAAAATGAACAAAAGTTTCACACTTTTTAATGAGTTAAGACTCATTACAGTCATGTTAACAATCTATATATTTAAAATGTTTTGATTGCTACCATTACAATTTGGGTATGGAATATCTTCCAAAGATGTGTGTTTAAGACTTGTTCCTGTGAGTGGTCCTATCAGGAGGTAATAGAAACTCAGGAGGTAGAGTCTAGTTAGAGGAATTAAATCACTGACCCCATCTCCCAAATTTATATAACTATAATAACAAAAACAATATATTAATGACACAAAACAGACATGTAGACCAATGAAACAAAATCAAAGACCCAAATATGTAAGTTTCAGCCACTTTCTATTTGACAAAGATGTCATAAACATAATCTGGGGGAAAAAGCATCTTCAACAAATGGCGCTAGGAAAACTGGATGTCCACATGCAGAAGAATGAGGTTAGATCCATATCCATCACCTTGCACAAAAGCTAACTCCAAGTGAGTCAAAGACCTCAATGTGAAACCTGAAACTGCTAGAAGAAAACATAAGCAGTACCCTACAGGATGTAGGTGTAGGAACAGACTTTCCAAATAGGGCTCCATTTGCCTAAGAGTTAGGGTCAACAGTTGACTAACGGCATCTCATGAAACTAAAAGCTTCTGTACAGTGAAGGAAACAATCAGTGAAGGGAAGAAGAAACCCATAGAATGGAGAGAATCTTGCCAGCTACACAACTGAAAAAACAAACAAACAAACAAACAAACAAACAAACAAACCAGAATTAATATCCAGAATATACATGGGATCTGAACTGAAGGTTCTCAATAGAAGTAAACATAGCTAAGAAATACTGCCCAAACTGTTAATTATCTTAAGCAATTAGAGAAATGTAAATTGAAACTACTTTGAAATTTTATCTCACCCCAATCAGAATGGCTAAGATCAACAAAACAACAGACAACAAATGCTGAAAGAGATGTGGCAAAACAACCTAAAGGTTTACAAATACCTTCTCCTTTTTCTGTCTCTGTCTGTCTGTCTGTCTGTCTGTCTGTCTGTCTGTCTGTCTGTCTCTCTCTCTCTCTTTCACACACACACACACACACACACACACACACACAGGAGCAGGGAAGAGGAAGTGAGAGTGACATATACTTCATTAATACTCTAGGTCCTTCTCAGTTTATTCAGATTGGCAATCATGATTAACGACCACAAGTCTACTCTTTGTCAGCATGACTGCCAAACACTTTTCCTTAAACAATATCCTCCAAAAGGCTCATATCCATCTTAAAATGCAAAGTGCATTCAGCCTATTTGAAAGACTTTTCATGTTTAATAGTTAAAACATTGTACAAAAGTCTGAGTTCAAAATTTCCTCTGAGATTTAAGACAAATCCCTTGTAAAATAAAAAGCAGATGTGTTTACTTCCAATATGCAATGACAGAGAGTAAACATTCTCATCTTAAAAGAGAATAGGACAATAGTGAGGAAAAAGTGGACTAAAGCCAGGCTAAAAACCAAGAGGGCAAACATTAAGTCCTATAGATCAGAGTTCAGAATCTGGAACTCATTGTGCTATGATGTGGGCTGTAAGGGGTTTGGATAGCAGAGCCCATAGGGCTTCTCTTCTGGACTTGTTCTACTTATTTTGTGTGGCTTTCCACTGCAGATACTTCATATTCCTGGCATCTGCAGGATCCTAGAATCTCCACTACAGTGTAGGCTTTATTCTCACAACTTTATGCATTGATTTCTCAGAGCCTACCTCCAGTGATTTTGACCCTGTCACACATTGCCTTATCTTCCAGGCTCTTCTTTGATCTCTAGGTGATATTAGTTACTTATGTCATAGCACATATCCTGTGCTATTACAAAATGCCTTACAAGAGCAATGAAAGGAAGGAAGTGTAGGCAAACTTTTTTTTCCTTATGTGCCAGTTCCCACATAACCGACATAGACTAAATATTAATTATAAATGCTCAGCTAATAGCTCAGGCTTGTTACTGACTAGCTTTTACAACTTAAATTAACCCATTTCCATTAATCTATGTGCTGTCACAAGGCTTATGCAATTTACTGCTCCAGCATGTCTTGCTTACTCTCCATTTGGCTGGTGACTCCTCTGACCCCGTCCTTCGTCTCTCCAGAGTCCTCTCTGTCTGGCTGTTGCACCTATACTTCCTGTCTAGCTACCAGCCAGTCAGGTTGTTCTTAAACCAATCTGAGTGACAAATCTTCATAGTATACAAAAGAATTATTTCACAGCAAGGGAGGGTTTATTTTGCATTATAGTCTGAGGCTGCATACTCTCAGGGAGGGAAAATCATGCCTGTAGGAGCTTGAGGTATCTAGTCATATTTAAAGGCAGGAAGGAGAAAGAGGAATGCTTGTGCTGAACTTTCTTTCTTTCTTTTATTCAGTCTGTGACCCCAGCCTGTGGAATCCTGCCACCAATGGCTAAGGTGTATGTTTCCACTCCAATGAACCTAATCTAGATAACCTCTCCAGGTTTTCTCCAGAGACTTGTCTCTTAGGTACTTCTAGATTCTGCCAAGTTGACAGTATTAACCATCATTCCTCCACAGTTTCCTAACCTTTGCATTTATCATACCTGAAAATACAACATAATTTTGATGATGTCAAGGTCTGGAAAGCTCTAGTAGTAGCTATATTTCTTTGAACTTGGATACTCCAGTCTGTGAGTGCCTAAGTAGGTGAGCATGGGGAAACACTTCCCCAGGCTTTTGTGTAAGCAACATACCCCCAGAACTCTCTTCTTAAAGCAAAGTCTTTTTGTTTTTGCTTGTTTGTTTTGAGACATACTTGGAGTTCAGACCAGGCAAGACTATAACTTGAGGGCTTTCCTCCTCAGCCTTCTAAGTACTGGGATTGCAAGTATACACCTGGTTCAAAGCACAAGTTTATCAATACTTTAAAACCTGCAACAGGTGTTATCTGCTCAGTTTCGGGGCTGGCCTCAGAGTATCTTTACTATATTATGTGATACAATTTACTTAGCTTATTTTTAATGCCCCTCATCTTCTCAGCACCCTAGTGGCCTCAACTTCATGGAGCGTTTTGTTTTTGCTTTATCTGGGTAATTTTTTTTCTCACAATTCTAGCTATAGACTTAAAATGATTAATAATAATCATGTTACAGTCTGAATGTGGAACTGCCCTGAAAATTCCTATGTCAGATTAATTAGCCTGTCACCTTTAAATTCTTACAAAGTCTCAGGATATGGACAAAATGTAGACAAGTATTTGTCAAATTGTCACACAAATGTCTTCTAGTCCAGTGCTCAGTATGATCTTTATTCTTATCTGAAACCTGAGTATGATATTTATATTCCTCACTCTATCAGCACTGTGGTCTTCTGAGTGCCCACTAGAACTTCCTATTAAGCTGCATATAGTATCCTAGGGCTTCTCTATCCTACTTGTCCAAACTTTTTAAAAATTATTGTATTATACTGCTATAGTGGTAGAAAGGTGTGATACTTTTCTTATTATAGAAATGAGCTAGGTTTTTATGCTTAGATTCTGTGAAGGATGGATAGCTGGTAGAAATGGAATAAGGAAGACCCCTATGAGATTCACTGAGGGGGAAAATTGAGCCTTTGTTTATAGCGTTTTTTAATCAAGTGCAAGAGTTGGACACTTGTCACATGAGGATCTTCAAGAAGGAAGGGAGTGATCTTTACAGGTTTTATGGCCTGCATTGAGGGAGAGGAATTCTTTTTTTTCTTGTTTTTGTTGTCTTTTTTTCCCTTTTATTTTATTTTACAATACCATTCAGTTCTATATATCAGCCATGGATACCCTTGTTCTCCCCCTCATGCCCCCCTCCCCTTCCCTCCAGCCAATGCCCCATTCCCACCTCCTCCAAGGCAAAGCCTCCCCCGAGAACTGAGATCGACCTGGTAGACTCAGTCCAGGCACATCCAGTCCCCTCCTCCCAGACTGAGCCAAGCATCTCTGCATAAGCCCCAGGTTTCAAAGAGCCAACTCATGCAATGAGCACAGGACCTGGTACCACTGCCTAGATGCCTCCCAAACAGATCAAGCCAATCAACTGTCTCACCTATTCAGAGGGCCTGATCCAGTTGGGGGCCCCTCAGCCTTTGGTTCATAGTTCATGTGTTTCCATTCATTTGGCTATTTGTACCTGTGCTCTATCCAACCTTGGTTTCAACAATTCTCGCTCGTATAAACTCTTCTCTTTCTCGCTAATTAGACTCCCAGCGCTCCACCCTGGGCCTAGCCATAGATCTCTGCATCCAGATTCCCCAGTCCTTGGATGGAGTTTCTGGCACGACTATTAGGGTTTTTGGCCATTCCATCACCAGAGTAGGTCCATTCTGGCTGTCTCTTGACCATTGCCAGCAGTCTATTGTGGGGGTATCTTTGTGGATTTCTGTGGGCCTCTCTAGCACTTTGTTTCTTCCTTTTCTCATGTGGTCTTCATGTAAATTGTCTCCTATTCCTTGTTCTCCCTTTCTGTTCTTGATCCAGCTGGGATCTCCCGCTCCCACAGGCTCTCTTTCCCTTGACCCTCGCCCTTCATTACTCCCACTCATGTCCAGGTTGTTCATGTAGATCTCAGCGATTTCCATCATTGGGCAATCCTCATGTCATTCTTGGGGTCCTGTTTTCCAGGTAGTCTCCCTGTTGATGTGAGTAGCAGTCCAATCATCCTTGTTCCACATCTAGTATCCTCCTATGAGTGAGTACATACCATATTTGTCTTTCTGAGTCTGGGTTACCTCACTCAGGATGATTTTTTCTAGATCAGTCCATTTGCCTGCAAACCTCATGATGTCTTTGTTTTTCACTGCTGAGTAGTATTCCATTGTGTATATGTACCACATTTTATTTATCCATTCTTCAGTTGAAGGGCATCTAGGTTGTTTCCAGGTTTTGGCTATTACAAACAATGCTGATATGAACATAGCTGAGCAAGTGCTCTTGTGGTATGATTGAGCATTTCTTGGGTATATGCCCAAAAGTGGTATAGCTGGATCTTGGGCGAGATTGATTCCCAATTTTCTAAGAAAGCGCCATATTGATTTCCAAAGTGGTTGTACAAGCTTGCATTCCCAAAAGCAATGGAGGAGAGTTCCCCTAGTTCCACATCTGAGGGAGAGGGATTCTTATTTCCTTGGCCCATCTTAAGGAAAAGAGTACTGTTTCCTATGTCTCATTATGGGGGAGGGGCAGCGATGGGGGAATGAGAGGTTGCGAAAGACTTTGCATCTGAGGCTTTTTCAATCTCCTCCAGTTCAAAGTACCTAGCACATTAAGAGACCATACTTTGAGAGGCTTAACATTAAGTTATATACTATTCTCAAGCTTTGTTCTTTGTTCAGAATTTGGTTTATTGATTTTATAAACCAGTTATAATGGTAATTATATTCTTTGAAAACATTCTTAATCATTATACTTATAAACATTTTGTCTAAAACTTTTGGATTAAATTCATTTTCTTGCTTTTCATGCTATAGGAATAAACAAATCTCCTTGTCAGTTACTTTATTCTTGTTATGAACTCTTGTCAGATCTTTTGCTTTGGAAAATTCTCAGTAGAAAATTAAACACAGCCATTTCTAGTTATTGTCATCTCCAGAGAGTTCTGCTGTTGCTGTTTTATTCTGATACTTTGCTGAAGGTTCTCAAGTCAGCAAATGCCAAACCTCTCATTTTAACAAAGAAGAAATGTTTCAGAGCCCCCATAGATAAGGGCTGTATTGCATATGTCAAGGAACACACTCTCCATTAAGTCCTAACTATTTTTGTCAGGCTCCTCTAAATCCTCTTCCCAACAAGTCCTTGACTTCTAGACTTCCTTTTTTTTTGTCATTGCATTGCACAATTTTAACAAGAATCCAGTACGTTAGAATATTAGTTACTTTTCTATCACCATGACAAAAATGCTTGACCACAAAGACCTAAGGATCAAGGAGATTTATTTTGGCTCATAGTTTCAGAATATGTCAATCATAATTTGAAAAATGTGGTAGATTGCACTAGAGAGCTGAATCAGTTGGTAAAAGCACTTGCTATACCATCAGGAGAACCTTGCGTTCTCATCCCCAGAATCCATAGAAAAGCTGAACGTTTAGCATAAATACTTGTAATCCCAGTACCCCTATTTGAAGAAGGGAAGCAGAGAGAGGAGAATCCCTGAAAGATGGGGGTTATCAAACCTGATGTATGTAGAAAAACAAAGAAATGGACCCTGTTTTCAAGAAGGTAGAATAGAGGAACAACTTCCAAACAGCTGTCCTCTGATTGTCACACACATGTTGTGGCACCTATGTGCTCATATTCATATACTCAAGTGCACATACACAAATGCACATACACACACCATACCCATATCACACACATATCACCATCACCACAAAAGAAAATACAAAGTAGAACTACTTAGTCCATGGCAGAAGGGGTTGTGATGACTAGTGTTGTCAGTTTGATGTAATCTAGGTAGGCCCCAGACATAACTGTGAGGAATTACCTTTATTGTTAATTGAGGTATGTAGAGCTCCCATTGTGGGTGGTCTAATTCCCTCCCTAGTATCAGTGGAGAAAAGGAACTGAACAGCAGCATGCATTTATCAATTCCTGCTTCTTGATTGTGGATAGAATATGAGTAGCTGCTTCTGTCTGGCTCCCTGCTGCTATGGTTTTACCACGATGATGGAGTATAAACCCAAACTGAGTCAAAATAAACCCTTTCTTCCATAAATTGCTTTTATGGATTATTTTATATATGGAATTTATTAGAATGACTTACAAGCTGTGGTCGAGCCAATTGAGCAATGGCTGCCTATGAATGGAAAGTCTAAGAATCCAGTAGTTGCTCAGTCGATGAGGCTGGAGATCTCAGCTGGTCTTCAGTGTACACTGGAATCCTGAAGTGGCCCAGTGAAGGAATGGACTTGCTAGCAAGACAAGGGCAAGGAGACAAAGAGCAAAAGCTTCCTTCTTCTATGTTCTTATATAAGCTTCCAAAAGAAGGTGTGGCCCATACTAGATCTGGGTTAAAGATCTGTATTAAAGATGTATCTTCCTGTCTTAAAGATCTGGATTAGAAGTGGATCTTCCCACTTCAAATTAAGCAGAAATCCCTCACAGGTGTGCCTTTACATTTCTGGGTTTTAGTTAATTCCATATATAGTCAAGTTGATAACAAAAAATAGCCATCACATCCACAACAACCAATTTTCTCTTTCTTTTTAAGCCAAATTTAACCTAGTAACAATTTATTACATAGTGCTTTTAATAGCCGGTATGAAACATTTATAAATTGTATGTTCTCTGTAGGACCCCTCTATAGACTTCAGGGTTAGGACAGATTTTGAAATGACCATTAACATATTTCTGCCACTTTGTATTATGTATTTATTATGTGAAGTACCATTCTTAGCTTTGCAAATTATAAAATATTGATCACCTATGAAAATTGAAGATACTGTAAAATAGTCACCCCAAATTCCTTTATCTAAAAATGAAAAATCACAGCCATTTCATTGATTTCATCTTTAACAAATGGTAAAATTATATGTGTACCAAAGAATTGCTTTGAAACAAATTTCTTTATGACTATCAGTAAATGTTTCTTTATATACTTGCTTTATATATCTACATGCCTGTGGAGGGGGGCAAAAATCACATATTCAAAAAAAGTATCTACTTTTTGGGGGAAATGGGAATGCCTCTGGGTAGAGAAGTTAGTGTTATAATGAGCAAAGTTCAGTCCAGGTTCCTAAAGGAGTGATCGTCTCATAGGTTGTCCAAGGGCCTTATAAAAAACAGCAGCAGCAACAACAGCAGTACAAATAACTCCGAAAGGGTACTCCAGTCATTTAAAGGGAGTACCAGCCTTTTCATCACCCACAAGCCTGGGTGATTGCTCATAAAAGCACACTGCCACTGAGATATACCAGCTCCAGTTCCTGAGTTCTTTAGTTTCTTATAGAAGACCCCAAGTGCATAAGCCTTAGAATTCCTATAACCAGAATCTGCAAAGCCACTCCAGTGTAGTTTTAAGGTGGATTTTTATCATTGTGCTCATTAAATGTGACTTCCCTGCCCTACTCTCTCTTGTGTCTAGTAGTATCAGAGTTGCTTCAGGTAGTATTAGGAAGCAAGCTAAGGGAAAGTTGAATTGGGAACATAATTTATGTCTACTGACATATAATTATGTGTTTCCTGGTCACTTTTGTCAGTCAAAACAAATCTGGACTTACCAAGATGGAATTTTACTGGAAAGGAATTATTGTTACTATTTGGAGAGGGGCTTGTTACAAGTAGGGAAAAATCTCAAGGGTTGAACAAAAAAGTTCCCCTGCCACTCCCCTTCACCCCCTGCCCATGGGAAAGAGCAAACAAGGCTGGAAAAGAAGCATGCGGTTGGGAAATAGCATTAAGCATGCTTTGAATTGATGATAAATCAAAGAACATTTTACCCTGATGTGAGTGTATTCTTATGAGGGACTGTTTACTCTGGGCCAAAGTTCACAGAACTTGAGGAAGGAAAGATACTTAATTCAAAATTTGGTTTAAAAACTTCACCCCCACAATTGATTACCAGAGTGAAGCAATTTAGCTAATCATCAAGGAGGCAAATAACAGAATTTGGAATGGTCTGTATCTGGGTTGGTCTGAGTTCCATCCAAGTCACAGAAGGAAGGGTAGTCCTTTGTGGTAAATGATTTTCCATGAAGGCAAAAAGACCATGACATTTCTTAATTCTCACTGTTCTGCAAGAGCATAGGATTCTGGTAAAACTCAACATTGCTATTTCCGAATGTTTAGACTCCTTCCAGTATCTACATTAGACTGGTTCCAGGACCCTCTGCAGATACCAGAATCCAAAATCTGATGGTGCTCAAGTCCCTGCTGTTATAATGTGTACTGTTTGCATTGAGCTATTTGCATTATCTCATATACTTTCAAGCAGCTGTAGATTTTTTCTAATATTCAATATAGTGAATGGGCCATGAGAGTGGCTGTAAGATGTATTCTTTGGGAACTAATGACAAGAAAATTTCTACGTGTTTCGTATAGACACACACACACACACACACACACACACACACACACACACACACACACTGTGGCGATATTGTGTCCCCCAGTATATTGTGTACTATAATAAACTTATCTGGGGTCAGAGAACAGAACAGCCACTAGACAGACACAGAGGCCAGAAAATGGTGGCACACACACCTTTAATCCTATCACTTGGGAGGCAGAGATCCATCTGGATCTCTGTGAGTTCAAGGTCACACTGTAAACCGCCAGCATGGTGACATACACCTTTAATCCCAGGAAGTGATGACAGGAAGCAGAAAGGAATATAAGGCATGAGGACCAGAAACTTCAGCTTTTTAAGCTTTTGGGCTTTTAGCAGCAGTTCAGCTGAGATTCATTCAGATGAGGACTCAGAGGCTTCCAGTTTGGGGAAACAGGATCAGCTGAGGAGTTGACGAGGTAAGATTAGCTGTGGCTTGTTCTGTTTTTCTGATCTTTCAGCGTTCACCCAAATATCTGACTCCAGGTTTGTTTTTATTAATAAGACCTTTTAAGATTTGTGTTACAACACACACACACACACACACACACACACACACACACACACACACACACACGTATTTACCAAATATATTTGTTCTTTGGCTAGTTGGATTCATGGATACAGATATATGGGAGGTGGGGGAAAGCTTTAGTTATTTGTAGCTCTCTTGCAGTAAAGAATAACCCCAAGGACTAATC
The DNA here is from genome assembly GCF_049852395.1 of Peromyscus maniculatus bairdii. NCBI lineage: Eukaryota > Metazoa > Chordata > Mammalia > Rodentia > Cricetidae > Peromyscus > Peromyscus maniculatus. The sequence continues at coordinate 125,912,054 of NC_134875.1, read as the reverse complement.
TTTCCACCCACAGTACTGACCCATGAGATGTCTTGAAACAAATTTTTTTTTTTGTGTGGTAGAGATGAATTATTAAGATAAAGCCATGAATAGGTTCTCTGATTATGTAATCCAATAAACAAATAGGAGAAGCAGTTGAATGAGGACATTTGAAATGCTTTTGAAGGAAACTTGATATAGGGCCTAGAGAGAGAGCTTAGTGGTTAAGAGCACTTGCTGCATGGTCACAAAGATTTCAATTTGAATACCAAAGCTCATATAACAAGCCAGGATTCATACAAATACCTGTAACTTCAGCTCAGACGGATTTGATGCCCTCTTCTGTCCTCTATGCACACACAAGTCTGCACACCTATACACACATGTCTGCATACACTGATACAGACACAAACATACACATATAAGTAAATAAAATAAATCTAAAAATTAAATTTTTTTAAAAACAACTTGATGGGAATTTTCTCAATTTTGGTGGCTTTCCTAAAATTTTCTACATTACTTGGAATTGTGAAGCTGAAAAATGTTTCTATGTTATCAATAGCAAAAAGTTTAATTTTGATAACTTGGACTATAAGGTCAGTTATTTTTTTATTGTTTATATTTAAGTTATAAAATCACCATTGTATGAAGAAATAGTCAAAAATCATTATAGCAGATTTTTAGAACAATAATGCCCACAGCATCATGCTTCCCTGTTTGTACCTGTCTTAACAAAGTGTTTTGCAGCAGCTCTGAGGAAAGATGGATTTCATTTCTCTAACTCCTTGTATCATCACTGGCTTTGGGAGTTAATTTCATAAGTGGAATGTAGGGGACGTGACCCTGCTTTGCATCTTCATAGGATATTCCTCACAAGGTAAAACAGGCTAAATGATATGAAGCCATTTATAGAAAGACACTCAACCTACAACTAGGACGCTATTTTGAACCATTCACCCTTTCTAGCTGCCATCCTACCTCAACTGAATAAATCTCCTTAAGGGAGATTCTCAAGAAAGACTTCAAGCTGAGTTTGGATCATAAATGCTCCTACAAGGGCTGTAGATTGAAGATTTGTTCACCAGCCCATGGTACTGCTAGCAGATGAACACTTAAGAGGTATAGCTCCGTAAAAAAAAAGATGTTAGATCTTTGGGGAGTGTGGTATTGAGGGGATTTTGGAACCCTGGCATTTTCCTTTTTCTCTCTTTAGACTTCTTAGGCCTCTAGGAGATGAGTGACTTTACTACACCATTCAGTAACCACTACCGTGTTCATGGTTCAGTCTATATATTGTGCTACTGAAATCTCTGAAACTGTGAGACAAAATAATTATTCCTTTTTTAGGTCAATTATCTCAGGAACTTTTTTTATTTTGTCATAGTAACAAAATCTTGTGGACACATAATTCAATTATAGAATTCTGAGAGAAATCAAATCATTGTTTTAAGCCATGCTTTCTTGGAGTTGTTTACTTCCTAGTAATAGATACCCGATATAAATAGTCATGTAATTACCAACAGACCTTGACTTCCTCGCTCAGGCCAACTCCTGACATATCATGTCTTATTAAAACCTTTATATTAGTTGCTTTTTCCATTGCTGTGATAAAATCAATGTGAGAAGGAAGTGTCTATTATATCTCATAGTTTGAGAGTACAGTCTATAGGGTCAGAGAAGATGTGGTGGCAGGAGCATGAGGTGGCAGGTCACATTGCCAAGATGGTCCAGCCAAAGGCAGAGAGAAATGAATTTTGGTGCTTAGATTGCAGGTTCCTTTTACTCAGGAGAGCACAGACCATGTGATAGTGCCATCCACATTCAGAATGGGTCTTCCCTCCTCAATTACACCTTTCTGGAAACACCGTCATACACACACCCATGGGTGTGTTTCCTTGGTGAGTCTAAAGCACATCAAATTAACAATCAAGATTTTCTATCACATTACTTTTACCATCATTAATCTGAAAAATATATATAATGGTTTGTATAGGGACAGTATATGGCAACCTTTCAGAATAGGGCTGAGAAAGTCTAGGTCACACTAAATTCCTTTGCAGAATAAGAAGTAACTTTATTCAGCATGAGTAAGATGTAGAAGGAATACAACTATAATTTCTGACAAAGGAAAGCAAGCTTTTCTTTGATATTCCTGACTTGGTAAACACACAGTACACAGTGTTAGGGTCATTGAGGAGATGGAGGAACAGACTGGAGTCAGGAGTGGTTATGTATAATTGAAAACACAAGTAGGTTTCATGACTGCTGGCTTCATCAGCATGATGTCAAAAAGCCTGGAGTCTGGAAACATTCCTCGGCTTCTCTTTCCACAGTCCTTAGACAATAGAAGTCTTTATGAGATGTGATTACAGGGAACCTTTTTGAATTTTCCTTAATAGAAGGAAGCATGGAGAAAATGGTTATGCAGATTTCACAGTGGATATTGGGGATTTGTGAGAACTGATAAGGTATATTATGCTCCTAGACAGAGTTTGACTCATGTACTCTAGGCTCCTTAGGCAGGTCTAGACTATAAACAAGGAAAGCAAGGCCCATGGTAACACATTGCACTAGTGTTTTGAGGTTACACTCTAAGATGACAGAGGGGATGTGATAGTAGGAGAAACCAAAGTGTTTTTCCCCCATTCTTTCACCCAGGAATCAGCACAGAAAAGTTCTGTGAGGATGTGAGTTGTCTTCCCACTAACAATCAACCAGTTTTCAGCTCTTGGAACTAGATGTTTTAAGTGAGTGCAATGGGTATTCGTTTTAGATTGTATAAAGCCAGTGGGCAGAACCAGAACATACAAGAATGTAGAAAGGTCTGGGACCTGCAGTAGGA